>NC_133619.1:96939824-97539824 GCF_048593235.1 Sminthopsis crassicaudata
AGGAAAAAAACAAGTAAATAAAATAAAAATAAAAATAAAAATAATAATAATAATAATAATAATAATAATAATAATAATAATAATAATAATAATAATAATAATGATAGTCTGTCCATTTCTATAGGCCCAAGCCATGACATGAGTATTCACCACTCAAAATGTTGAAAGCTCATGGAAAGGAGTGTCTCAATATTATTCTGTTTCTAGATTTGGAGTGTAAGTATATATACCTTTGTGAGTTATCAATGCTACAGATAACAAAGGTTCATGCTCTTCACCTTCAAAGCAAAAGAAGTGAACCATAAGCTGTAATTAATAAAAATGATAATGACAATGATGATAATTATAATAATAACAATGACAACCCTTTATACTTGACAAAACATTTTAAAATATGCTTTCTGTTTAATCTTCATTAGAGTATAAGATATTTGCTATTATTGTCCCCATTTTACAGATGAGGAAACTGAGGAACCGAGAGGATATTTGACTTGCCTAGGGTCACAGAAATAATAAGTGTCTGGGGCAGGATTTGAATTCAGGTTTTCTTATTCACTGAACTACCTAAAAATAATAGCTAACCCAAAGTAGAATGGTCTACCTCTGGATATAGTTCGTTCAACAATTCAATTTCATTAGATCTTTTCAAGCAAAAGCTAGATAGATAGCATTTTTGATCAGTTTTTTTTCCTTTCTTTCTTTCTTTATGTCTGCATTCTATCTTTCTTCCTTTCTCCTTCCCTCTCTCCTTCTCCTTCTCTTCCTCCCTCCTTCCCTCTCTCCAAGCCTCCCTCCCTCTCTTTTTTTTTTTTCTTTCTTTTATGAGATCACATACAGGGTTATGAATAAAGAGTAACCTTGGGGTAAGGAGAATCTAGCTTCAGTTCCAATGTCTAGCAGACTCTGGGAAAAAATTTAATCTTGCATTGCCCATAGATAATTTTTAAGGCTACAATTTATAGAAGAGTTGCCAATCTTTATTGGCGTAAAAAATATCAACACTAGGATTTGCACACTAAGAAAATCATAGGTCTGTACATCCCAAATCTTCCTTTTCCCATTTAATTTACAGTCGATAAGTTTATTTAATGCCTCAAATATTTCAGAAATTTAATTTTAATATCATAAGTTTAAGTGTTCATGTTTCTAATTATTCACTTAAAAGAAAGATTTGTATTATTTTGGGGTCCTACAAGATCTTGATATTGTTTACATTTAAAGAATGAGCAACTAAGTTCTGAGTTCTGTTTAAAACAGTAAAAGAAATTCGCCACAATGTATCTTTAGCTTAAAAATTTATAATTGTTAATTTACTGAGCAGAAATCTGTATATTGTGGTAATGCCAATGTGATAAAATTGTACATTTTTTGGATACCATTATCTACTTTTAAATGTTTGTTTTCCTAATGTGTTCTGTAGATCAGAAAGCCTAGCCTAAAATACTCTTAACTGTTATAGATCATCAACACTTTTCATTGCTCTAGGACATTATATGTATCTGTGTGTGTGTGTGTGTGTGCGTGTGTGTGTGTGTGTGTGTGTGTGTGTGTGTTTAAAAGAGCCTAATTAGGTCTTATTTTTAATCTGCCTTCCAGGAAGTTAAATCAATGATTTTAAATACACAAGAAAATGCATTTGGACACAGATAGTTTTTTTTTTTTAAATGGCAATAATTTTTAAAATTGTCATTAAGAAAATGTCGTGTGATTAAGCACTGATTTTGTATATATATATATATATATATATATATATATTTAATTTTGCTTAGTGTGCAATTAAGGAAAAAGAGGTAATGAAATTTAATATGCAAAGGAATGAAATTATTTATAGATGCTGAGTGGAAGCATTTTAAGATGATGTTACATATGTGTGTATTTGTATGTTTACATCTACATATTTTATATTTTTCCCTTGTCTTGTGCTTACAGTTTATTGATTCAACTAATCAGCTTTTGAGAATTTCAGAGATTGCACTTACATTTATGTTGCTTAATGAAATTAGCAACTCACTGCTCCCACTTGCCTAAAGATCTGTGTCTCTGTGTTTCTCTGTGTCTCTCTCTACACATATATGTATGTGTATTGAGAGAGAGAGAGAGAGAGAGAGAGAGAGAGAGAGAGAGAGAGAGAGAGAGAGAGAGATTTTAAGAATAAATTTTAACATAATTCTATTTTTGAGGGGTGGGGAGTAAGACCCTGTGATTTTTATTGCTCTATGGAATGCCTAAGGAAATCTCCCACTATCAGTACATATTGACCTTTGCTGTACAATTTATGATTTTAGAGTATGCCTGGGGCACAGAGATGTAAAACAGTTTTCCAAGGGTCACAATTTATTCCAAAGGCAAGGCTTGATAGCAAATGTTTTTGAAACAGAATTTAGGTCTCTATCCACTATAACATGATGTCTCTCTATATTTTTCTTTAAAATTGTATTTAGTACATAATATTGCTGCTAAAATACTTTAGAAGATTTTAGAACAATAGCAAACCAAGAATCTCATGATTATATGTGAATGAATGTTAGTTCCCTGGGTTGAAAGCTTAACATAATTTAAACCAGAAATCCCCCAACCCATTCCATAGTTTCAAACTTTGCTGGGGTCTCTAGTAAGTTGAACTTAAACTTCTTTGGAGTTATTTGGAAAGATGTATCTTTATAATTTTCATATGGAATTTATTCAATTACTTATTTTAAGAAAATATCTTTTTTTCTCATTCAGTTACATCCACAAGTATTTGTTAAATGCCTACTTTGTATGTACTATGTACTGTGCTAGATACTATGCACAAAAATGAAAGTGTTTATATTGAAAAAGATCAGAGAGAGACAGAGAGACAGAGACAAGGAGAGAGAGAAGTTAATGGTGACTAAATTTCTTTACATTTGACATTTACACCTGAGTTAAAGACAGTCACTTGAATTTCTCTGAATACAATTTCTTCAGCTTCAACAATAGGGTTTTAATTAAGCTTGTCTCTGAAATCCCTCCCTGTTCTAGATCTATGATATTCTTGTAATATATGGACAGTCAGCTAAGTTTCAGTCCTTGAAGTACTTGAAAACAATCTCTTCTTGATAATCAACTCTTTTTCAACTCTCTCATTTGGAGAGTGAAACAATAAAATATTCCCAAAGACATCTATTATAAAGAATTCAGAAATTTTCTAATAACTCTCCATTTTCTTGGTTTCCATTCCAGAGAATATAATTCTCATATCAGGGACTTCTGGTGACCCTCACTATTTCAAACCAATTTTTAGCTTCCTTTTGTGTACTTTTTTCTTCTTTAAGATTTCCCTTATATTTCTTGAGGTAAGGAACTATCTTTAGTTCTCAAACTTGCATCCTCATCTTTAATATAGTGTCCAGTGCACTGTAGGTGCTTAAATAATGTTTATTGAAATGAATTGAAAAATTCTCTTCTTGCTGCCTATCCAGTGTGTAGAACTTTGGAAATGAGTTTCAAACATGAGGATTTAGGATTATGTGATAATTACAAACCTTGTAATTGACTCCAGGAATAGAAGGATAGATAATTAAGGAGAGACTGAGCTGTAAGTGAATGTGCATATAAAACATTTGATGGGATTATTTCTGTCTCTTCCTTAGTGACTTTCAAACAATGAGAACTGATATGAGTAGACAGTTGAGGGAGTAAAATTGGCTATTTTTGTCTTACACTCCAATGCCATGTTTCCTTCAGCATATGATTTTGTGGTGATTTGTGTGTGTTTTTTCCTGGTATAAAGTGAAGAAATATAAAATTAGAAGTGACCAAATAATATATAAGACTGGAAGATCTCTCAGAGTTCCAATTAACTTTAAGAGAGAGAGAGGTACAGACCATTGGGATTGGCAAAATTAATAGCTTAAATTTATGAGGAGCTAGTTCAGCAACTAAACTTTACTGAGTCTGACAATGGATTGATCTAATAGATAAAACATTATGTAGTATAAGAAATTAGCCTATTTGAATGAGGAAGCAAAACACCTCTTAACAATGCCATATTTTGAAGCAATTTTGGTAGTGCTCCCTTAAAGGGAGAAAGGGACTTTAAAGGCCAGAAATTTATTATTTCTTGCTTACCTGTATTCTCCATATGGGTGCCTCAGTAGCATAGTTACTTAAATGTAAGCATCCTCTCTCCAGGTACTACACACATACAGGAGACAGTGTTTCTCTATTTTAACAAAACCATTTTAGAATACTTATTCTTTTTTTAAAGCTTTGTATTTTCAAAATATATGCAGAGTTTTCAACATTCCTCCTTGCAAGACCTTGCATGCCAAATTTTTTTCTGCCACCCTCTTCTTTAGACAGCAGTAATCCGATATACGTTAAACACATGCAATTCTTCTATTTGTATTTCCACCATTATCATGCTACAGAAGAAAATTCAGATAAAAAGAGAGAGAGACAGAGAACAAAAAATAAGCAAGCCACAACAAAAGAGTGAAAATTCTCTTGTAATTCACACTCAGACCCTACAGTCCTTTATCTGGGTGTAGATACATTTCTCTAAATCCTCCATTAGAAGTGATTTTACTCCCCTTACTTTTGAAAAGAAGCAAGTCTGTCAGAATTATCACATAATCTTGTTGTTGCTGTTTATAATGTTCTCTTGGTTCTACTCACTTCTCTTAACATTTATGTAGATTTTTTTTTTCTACCACTTTGTTAATGGTGTGAAGTGTTTCTAGAACTTTTTAGTTTGATTCTCTAGGATTCTCTAAGTATACTATCATAACATCTGCAAAGAGGGAACAGACCTAATTTATCCCCATTACATATCATGCTAACTGATAGTTTAAAATACATGCTACTGATGTTTAAGGAAAACTCCATTTATTTCTATGCTCTCTAAGTCTTTTAATAAGAATGAGTATTGAATCTGGTCAAATGCTTTTTCTGTATCTATTGGAATAATCATAAGATTTCTATTACTTTTGTTATAGATATAGTCAATTATGCCAATAATATTACTAGTATTGAACCAGTTCTGAATTTCTGATATAAATTCTATTTTGTCATGGTGTATTATTCTTGTGATTACTTGCTGTAACCTCTTTGATAATATTTTATTTAAGATTTTGAATCAATATTTATTAGCAAAATTGGTCTATAATTTTCTTTCTCGTTTTGATGCTACCTGGTTTAAGTACCAGCACCATATTTGTGTAATAAAAGGAATTAAGTAGGACTGTTTCTTTCTCTATTTTTGAATTAGTTTGCATAGTATTAAAATCAATTTTTCATTAAATATTTGGTAGAATTCACTTGTAAATCCTCTTGCTCTAGAGATTTTTTTCTTAGGAGTTATTATCTTGCTCATTTTTTTTTCTAAATTAGGATTATTTAAGTAATTTATTTTCTCCTCTATTAATCTGAGCAATCCACATTTTTGTAAATATTCATCCTTTTCACTTAAATTATCATATTTATTGTTCTGGGTGGGTGTGGTCAAGTCCTATGATATACTGGGGTCCAGGGGCTCAATACTTACCTTCTGTAGCTGCATTGGAAGTCTCATAGTTAGTCTGGTGATCCACTGGCTCCTGAACCAGGACATAGTACCCAAAGCTACTATATTTTGGCTGAGCCTCCCAGTACTTTTCCAAGGAGTATAGAGGCCACTCTGTCCTGGGTTCTTGCATTGAATCTAAGCTAGGCTGCCTACCCATGAAACAAACATTTTATGAAGTTCTTCCAAAGTATCTTCAGCTAGAAATTTGTTACAGTCCAAATATTTGTGGGTTTTGTCACTTCAAAACCAGTTGAGAGGGTTGATCTGGTAGCCAGGAAGAACTCAGACAAAGACTTATCTACTTTCTGCCATCTTGGCTCTGCCCCCAAAATTATTACTGTTGTATGTGCTCAATAAATATCCCCTTTGTAAAAGCTAAATGATGCCAAGGAGTTAATAAAAAAACAAACAAACAAACAAACAAACAAAAAACAAACAAAAAAACCCACCCAGCTTGAAGACTTATATGCTAGTATAAAAAACAAAACAAAACAAAAACAAAAAACAAAGAAAAAAAAAAAACAAACAAGACCAACAAAACAACAACAACAACAACAACAACAACAACCAAACAAACAAAAAAACAACAAAAAAACAACCATTCAGAGTCATCTCTGAAAGCCTGAATTGACCAGTACTCATCTAGGCTATGATTTGTGATTGGTATTTGGATGAATGAACCCAGAGGGATACTTGAGTATTATTTTTGTATCTTTTTTTTTTTTTTTTTTTTAGATTTCAAATGGTTTGACAACTTAAAAATAATCATATGATACTGTAATAAACTACTTCTAGGTTCAGTAATTACTCCTTCCACAAGTGGAAAGTGCAACCTTCCTAACTACTACCATCATATGCTCAAATATCTGTTATTTATGAATTATGTCTGGAAAAAAATATCGTTATCTGATGATTAACAGTTTATTATGAATAGTCTCATCAACTAGCTAGCTAAGCTGGCAGTCTTTTCATCTATGTATACTAACATTTTTTCCACATCCATTATTAAGGCCTTTTCAGATTGATAGGACTTTCAAGTACTTGATTTCTTCTGGAAGAACCTTTGAGAGATCAAGATAATCTTTATTATATAATAAAGTATAGTGATATAAAATTCCTAGAGTTGTATAATTTGAAAAAAGTTAAATTCAAATGCTTACACTATAGGTAGCCCCATTTTCTTCCTTTTAATGATAGCAATCTCTTAAACATTTTTACTGATTTAAAATATTATAACAATGTTTAATATAACAAAACAGAGATTACTATTTTATTTTGTATGTGAGGAAACTGATATCCAAAAAGACAGCTGAAAAGATGAAAATTGTACCATGCCAAAAGAGCACTAGACCTGGGAAAACAAATGGCCAATATAAAAATTAAAAAAAAAATAAAAACTTAAAAAATGGATAACTACTATAATTCCAAAAGAGGCAAAAACACCCAAGAAGAAAAAGAGATTATAGGAATATTTGTTCCAGTAGTGAAAGTGAATACTTTGCCATACTCTTCAAATGGAATATGAGATTAAGAGGAATTTCAAAATGCCTTCTATAAAGATAAAATTTAAATCAATAATGTGAGAACAACCAAACCCTATAATTTGGAACAACTGATGGAAAAATCTTAGTAAAATTATAGAGTCTCTGGGATTGTTCCAGATGGAAGATAGAATTATAGATGAGTAAAACAAATAACTAAACAATATTCTATTTTTTAAAATATGTTCATATTTTATTTTTAATATATTTTTAAAAGCATACAATAACAAAATTACAAATATTCTCCCCACCACCTCAGAAGTATACTCTCTTCCCTATCCCATCTTGATTTGGGGGCCCAGATGGTATAGTGTCTATATAGCACTGATTACATTAAATTAGCCTTCATATGAATCATGATTGTTAGAGTAGTCCTTTCAGCTACTGCTGGGCTGGATCTTCAAAGTCACATATGAAGGTCAATCCTTATCCCTCTGGGTATTGATGCTAAACTAGCTGTAAAATAATGATGCACAGATAACAGAATGCTAGGATGCCCTAAAGCTTCTTCTGTTAACCTTTTGAACTATACAAGGTCAAAGTCTTAAATTCTGTCACCTAAAAAGAAAAGCAACAAACAAAAACAGAGAATCAAGACTATTTTAACAGAGCTACATGTTGGCATCAGCATGTTACATTAAAATTTACAGCATAATATGTCTACCAGACATTGTCAACAAAATAAAACCAAGATAGGGTTCCTGAAGAACATAAGCAACGTATTTAAAAGACCGAAATATTTTTATTATGTTTTCACATGAGGATAGCAAAGCAAGTGAGCAGAACTTATTGAAAATACTTGACAATTATGATTTTCCTAAAAAAAAAGAAATAAAGGAAGAAACTGATTTTGCATAGCATAATATAGGAAGTCATGACCCTAAAATCCTTAGAATTATTGAAAATATGTAGTGGTACAGATTAAGAGAATCCATAGAACCCAAAAAGACGGAATGCTCAAAATATGTTCTTAAAACATACTCCTAAATCTTCAAAACTGCAATGAATAATTTATGAATTATAAGAAAGCCTATTAAAAACCCAAACATTTATTTGTATCTATCAATATGAGAAATGAAAGGAAAAAAGTGAATATGACATGCCACGAAGCAGAAGAAATTTTGCCCTCATCAAAAAAAAAAAAAAATCTATTTGGCAAAAGTAAGCATGTGTTCTTTGGGGAGGAGGGGCAAAAATAAACAAAAAGTCTTACCTTCTTCCAGAAACAACAAGAACTCTTACTGTTCAGGTGTTAGATATTCACACTAAGCATGATGTGAAAACTAATCTGAAAAGGAATAAGAGGGTTAGCATAAGTAAGTGGCTACTCATATTTATTTCCTTAATGAGTAGAATAGGCAAAAAAAAAATGCAAATATTGGAATGGAAAAGTATCCATTCCATGAGAAGAAAAAGAAGTAGACAACATTGGAAAGTGATAGTAAATATGGAAGGAGATAGTAAATATGAGTGCACTATTGGGCTTAGAGTTCAGAAAACTTGAATCTAAAGATAACAGTTAAAATGCTAAGATTATTGTAATAATCTAAGTAAGAGGAGGTGAGATCCTGTACTACATATCTTTTGAATATGTTGAATTTGTGATGTTAGTGGGGTATCCAGATTTTAATAGATGTCATGCATTTGGAAAGAAAATGGGTCCTTCAATAGTGTCAATAAGAAGTAGTGAAGATATCAACTAGATTTGATGGCATTATGAATGGGAAGGAAGATGTCAGAGATATTACAGAGCTATAATTGAATTCTTCCCTCTGTCTTTTAAAATTACCATCAAAATTCAGGTCAAGAATCATATATATATATATATATATATATATATATATATATATATATATATAGAGAGAGAGAGAGAGAGAGAGAGAGAGAGAGAGAGAGACAGATAGACAGGCAGAGAGAGACACACACAGAAGAAAGGAGAAACAGACAAACAGACAAACAGAAAGACAAAGAGAGAGACAGAGCCAGAGAATATGGTCTTTAAGTTTGAATTTTGAAGAAAACTAAGGATTTTAAAAGGCAGAGAAGAGTCAACATATTTCACAGCCTTCTTCCCACTCATACTACATATATAATATATATGTGTGTGTATTTATATATAAATATCATATATATTTATATATAAATACATATACATTATATAACATAACAACATGCATCAATTAGATAAATATATATATATATATATATATATATATGGTATATATACGTATATATATACACATATATATGTATATGTATATATATATATATTTATATATACACACATACACACACACACACACACACACGTAAATGCTATCTACCTCAAAAGCATGTAAGCTACTTGAGGGAAGAAAGGGTTTCATTTTTTTATATTCCTATCTTCAACATCTAGCCTAATCCCTGATATATAGTAATTATTAAATCATTGAATTGAATTAAATTTAATTGTTAAATTCATGTTGATTGTCTGACTGATATAGCAGCAGTTTGAAAATTAGAATTATGAGACAATGAAGAGTTAAAAATGGCTATTTTAGTTAGACATGTGAAGCTTCATAAACCAAAAATTACATCAACTTTTTTCAATTAGGTCAATAAGAGTGCTGAAAATTATTATAATGATAATTATTATATTTTGAACTCAAAAACTGATCAATTTAATAAATTTTTAGGAATCTTAACAAAAATATTGACTTATCCTGGTTTGCACAAATGTGATTCTGCTGGAATTCATTGTAGATTGTCCTTTTACATGCCTCTGCAGAACCTCTAGCAAACTACAGTGCTAGGAAATATTCCCAGTAAGCTGTAAGGACTAAGCTATCATAAATCAAATAAATTGTTTAGTTTCATGAGTTGCCTAGCAAGGAGTTTCAAAACCCACATTTAGTTCCCTAAACCTGGAAAGACAGTTAGCAACATGGGCCAGCAAGAAAACAGAACAACAGACTAGATTTTTTTTTTCTGAGCTTCTTAACTCAGATGCTAAAGAAATAATGCTCTTCCAAATTTTGCTAATGTTTGACTTAAATTTGTATAATAATCTTTGCACAATGTATCCTTAAAAAACCAAGCACTTTATTACAGATGATTCTGGGGACTTGAATGAATTTATCTGAGCATGCTCTGGTATGATCTTCAAAAATGTAATATGCTAAAATACTTCCCTTCTTGGGATGTTTCATCCCAAGTTGATATATAGGTTTGCCACATGCTATTCTCTCCAGGGAAACTGACAAGAGTCTTTACATAATGTTAATGTACCTTTTTATTCCCTCACTTAGAGACTTGAATAGAAAAAAATATATGATAAAAATCACAGATTTCATGTAATTTTTAGAAATGATACTTCCCCTGACTCCAGGGAATATATTTAGTAATATATACATTATATATATATATATATATATATATATATATGTATATGTTCTTTTAAAAAATGAATTACTCCTCTATAATATTTGGTCAACTAGTCTTTTTTTTATTATCCTTCTTCATTCTTGATATTGTCTATTCTTAACCAACTAATCTCATATGAAACCATATTCTCTGTTTTCTTTATGGGGTGCTTAATTAATATGTTAAATGAAAACAGTTCTAACATCAGTCCTTATAATAGGCTAGACAGTTTCATTTCACACATTGCTATTTATAATGATATGTTTCTTCATAGGCTTGTGTCTAAGCCAATTCAAATTAAGCTTTCAAGGGAACAAAACAAAAACAAAACTAACAACAATAACAATAGACACAAATTTTCAGAAACACTGTACCAAGTATTTTAATGAAATCAAGATATAGCATATTTATTCTGTTCCTTTTATTTGCTAATTTGATAATTACTAGAGGAGGGAGGGAAAGTAATAACTTTAAATGGGTCTTAATTCCTAAGAAGGTACTCTTATCATTAAAAAAGAGTTATTTTTTCTAAGATAAATATACAAGGACTCACCAAGTTGCATCAGCAGAGAACACCCTTAGATTATTTTTTTTCCTTAATGTTCCTTTAGTAATAAAATACTGAATAGGAATAACTTTTTAAGGAATCAGTTTTTATCTTTGATAAGCGTTACATTCTCATGCTTTGACATAGTTATGTGACAAAGAGGGTACCATCAATTCTTGATTATACAAGATGATAAGGAATGATTTAGAATATATCACCCCAAATCAGAGATAACTACTAATGCAAATTATACCAAAATATGTAAATTATGAAGCATATGTTAAGCTTGTTCTTTGTCACTCTGAATAATCAAGAGTTACCTACCAAAAGAAAAAGATCTGTGTGTGGTGGGCATTATTTTCATTGTGCACACCAATTATATTTCTGTGAGTGAGATTTAGAGGTCATGGCTAGTGATCTCATTCTGGTTCATCTCTCCTTTCATTCCCTTCATTTTTACCTGAGTCACGTTTCAGATCCCCTTTTACCTTCCTGATAATCATTGTTTCTCCCTCACTCATACACAGACATTCATGCAGCCATTATATTATAACCGAGGAATTTAAAATGCTCTGTCTAACTAATGTGGATCATTTCAATATGACAATTCTTAGAGAAATTCTTTTGACATTACCAGCTGTACTACATTTCACACTTAGCAATATGATTCATATCCCTCTAGTCCATCACTTATACCATCTGCAAAGTTGTGAGGATGGGGATAGGGATTAGGTGTTGGGCTGTCTGATACTGCTGGAAACTGCCAAATGTTAAGTATGGATGTCCCGTAAATTGATTCACGTTAACTCCTAATTAACCATCCACACTCTTGATAGCACACATAGGTTAATACATTTCTACAATGAATTTAAGTCCCCCAGAGATACTAATGAGACAGCCATTATCAGAAGACTTGGGTAGCACAGGTACAATTCATAAGTGAAGGTGCAAGTAAGATCATTGCAACAATATCATTGATCTTGTCCGGTATAAGATCATGAACAAACTCTCCAAAAAGGGTGCAGGCTCAATACTGGTCCATGAGAAGAACTTGTCTGAGATTGGGAAAAACAAATACTGAGAACTAAACAAATCTCCGTAGTTCTTAGAATGGATGATATCACACAGATGTAAATGGACTGAAAGCCAAACTTTTAATTGTAGTATCCCTACAAGAAAGAATGTTCTCATGAACCTATTGCTCTAATACCTAAAACATTTATACTAACAACAGGAAATAGTTATTAAGATACTGTAATTGTGGCTAAGTATACACATATACACATATCTATTTGTGCATATAGAGCCTACATACTCTATGCCAGATATTCTTAACCTTTTTTGTGACATAAACCCCTTTGACAACATGGTAATGAGTAGTGAATCTTTTTTGGAATCATATTTTAAATATACAAAATTGTTATGGGCCAGAACTCTTGTACTTGAAACAAGGATTCTTACAAGGTGCTAACTAAGTGGAATTGATAACACAATGATTATCTAGATAAGCATGGAGATTAATAGTTCTCTAGTTTAGTACATGTAGTTAGAACTTAATATAGCTCTACAAGATTCACCCCAAGGAAATGAGGGGTGGGGTCCAGCTCCAAGCCCTCAAACCAAAAATAGGTAGGGCAGGATGACAGCCCAGTTTACACCAGAGAATCTTTAGAGGTTCAGGATTCTCATAGAATCAATCAGCAGAGAAGCTATCAGATGGGAGAAAAGGATTACAGTTGGGGAGAATACAGGCTTTTTAATCCAACAGAAAGACAATGTCCAGTGTGAGCAGGTCTAATATAATCACCAGGTGATAAGGAGAGATATAAAAAGTGGTGAATGGAAGGGACCAGACAGATTAACTGCTTGGAGGAGAGAGAGTTTGCTTGTGACTCTACAGATGGATAAGAAATCAGATGGGTGTCAAGGAGCACCTTAAGAGAGAGACAGAAAAAGACAAAAACTTCAAAACAAAGGAGAAGACCTAAGAAACATCTGACACTGAAAGAGCATGGCTGATAATGCAACTGTTACAGAACTTCAAAACCACAGAAATCATTGGATTTGCTGAGATGAAAAATGTGGATAAAACTGTTGCAGAACTTCAAAAGCAGCAGGAATTGTTGGATTCCCTGACACTTGAAGTATTGGACAGTAGATTGGTTTTGGACTATTTCTAGGACTTATGGGCATGTATAATTCCTCATGTTGATTCATGTTGTTTGTTATGTAATACCTCCCAAGTTGATGGATTTATGTATATCTGTTTCAAATGAGACCCTTTAGAAACCCACTAATCTGGCTCTGAGTCCCCAGACTTGTGCTTCAGCAACCAGCCACCACAAAGGTAGATGATGGAATGAATCTGTCTTTCAGTCCATAGTGGCTGTTATATACTCTTTTATAATTACATCATCGTAGATGTGAATCTTGTACAACTATATTAAGTACTAAGTACATGTACTAAACTAGAGAACTATTAATCACTACCCTAAACTAGATAACCATTGTATTTTTAACTCCACTTAATTACCATTTTGTAAAAATCCTTGTTTCAAGTACAAGTGTTCCAGCCCATAACACAAAATAAAATGTATAACTTATAAAAATGTATAACATATAAATATTATATAAATAATATAACAAACTATGGTTACCAAAATACTAAATTCACAGACATTGGATTAAGATATTATTATCTTATTACATATTACATATTGTACATATTTGTATTTATATACAAATGTGTTTCTTAATTATTGGGAAAGTCTGCTAATTCATTAGTTAGCATTGATCATGAGTTAAGCAACTAGATAGTTTTTACTATCTTTCCCAGGTCGATCTTTGGGAATTCTTTGGGGAAAAATGTACAAAGACTGTCACCTCCACTCAGAAGCAACATAACTTAATTACAGACTCAGTTTATTTGGCAGGCTTTTATATGTAGTTCTTAAAAACTGGATCAGAGTAATAAAAGGATTCTCAAACCTAATACTAGAAAATGATGTTAGTAAATACTGTAGATGTTATTTGATGATGATGATGGTGGTGATTTTAAAATAAATAATGTCTAAATCATTTAATTTCCAGAAAAACTCTAAAGAAAGAGCACATTTAATGTTTCTAATACTTTACATCCAAGTCTCTGAAAAAAATGGAAAATCAGTAACAAGGTCTTTTAGTATATACTTCTAATTTCAATAATATAAGGAATTCAAGGTGAGGAATTTTCTTCTACTACTAAAAATCAATAATTATTCTAACACTTAGGGAGATATCTATGACATCAAGTAATCAAGTAACTTAGCCAAGATCACATAGACATGTTTCAGAACAGGTTACATTCTTGCCATTCTCTATACCATTATTATGATGAAAGATTAACTTTAATAATGATAAGACAGATAGTTATTCAAATTATTATATTCATTCAAATGTTTATTTACTCATATTATATCATTATATCATTGTCAACCTTTATCAAATTTCAAGGAGATAAAAAACTATGTGTCTAAGATTAAATAACTTTCCATGACACATATCCAAAAGTCTTTATATTAATATATGTATATAAAATTCACGTGTATATGTATAGATGTGTGTGTGAATTTAAAAGGTACTAATAAAAATCTTTAAAGACAACCAATGTCTTCAATGAATGAATGATGAAAAAGAGAATAATTTTTTGTTTTTAATTGATATATAGAGATAGATAGATAGATAGATAGATAGTATCTGTGTATAAACATAGACATATATATATATATATATAATTTTTCCAGTTGCATGTAAAATGATTTTAATATTTGTTTTTAAAAAACTGAGTTCCATAGTCTTTCCCTCCCTTCTTCCCCATGCCCTCCTCATTGTGAAGACATGTGAAGTTATTCAAAACATTTACATAAAAGTCATGTTGTAAACAAAGATATAGATTCCCTTTCCCCCAAAAAAATCTCAAAAAATAAATTAAAAAGGTAGGCTTCAATATGTATTAAGACATAATTAGTTTTTTTCTCTGGGTATGGATAGAATTTTTCATCATGAGTCCTTCACCATATCCTTAGATCACTGAATTGCTAAGAATAGCAAAGTCAAAGAATAGTTAATTTAACAAAAGGTTTATATATATTGCAAATACATATAAAAATGTTGATAATGATAAAATATTTTAATTGTTCAAAGGAATTGTGATTTTTTTCAGTATAGGTATCTTCTATACTTATAAGTTAAATTTTTTAAGTTCTCATATGGTCTTCATTGGTTGCTATAATCAAATAAATAGATAGAAATGGTATCTATATAGAAAGAAAAAAAAACACAGTTCCCTTGGACAAAGTATTTTGTGATTATCAATAAGATTTTATGTAATTTTTATTATATATTATTATATTATGATTTATACAATATGTATAGCATCAATATGTGTATGATTATGTGTATATCTAAAAAAGAGGCCATGTTTTTCTATGTGTCTTTTCCACTTAGTTTGGTTTGCCCTCTAAAGAAAAACAAAAGTCCATCGCTGGATTAAATTCAAAAGCTTCTTTAGTTTGGTAGCTCCTTTGATGCTCTACAATGGTCTCTAGGTACGAAGGGTTATGTGAAACAATCATAGAGAAACTATAAAGATAGTCAAAGAAACATATAGTAAGGCAACTGGGGATTAAAATTTTGGCTTCTTAAATTTATAAAAAATGGTCCTTTTTCAAATAGGTCCTAACATCTCACAAGGCATGATGATTTTACTAAATCTTTTAAATGTCTTGAGAAGAGTCCTGCTTCTGTTGTGTGAATAAAGATTTCTCTTGAAGCCAAAAAATATAAATTCATATGTTATTTGCAAGCTATTTAGTTTGTATAATCTCTACCAGGAAATAAACATTTATTAATGTCTGTTTCTTCAATTCTTTCTCTCTCTCTCTCTCTCTCTCTCTCTCTCTCTCTCTCTCTCTCTCTCTCTCTCTCTCTCTCTCTCCCTCTCCCTCTCCCTCTCTCCCTCTCTCTCCCTCTCTCCCTCTGTGTGTGTGTGTGTGTGTGTGTGTGTGTGTGTGTGTGTGTGTAGATGAGTTGTTTTCTTCCTGAAAAATCTGAACTTGTGATTTCATGGATGCAGGAAATTCCTGATGTGATGTGAAAATTTTATTGATGTTGTTCAGCAGTTATTTAATAATCTGTAGCTTTAGAAAGTTGCCTAGAGCACAGAAAGGTCAAATGACAACCTCCTCATTATATGAGGCAATATGAACCAGAGATACAATTTGAACCTAGGTTTCCTAGATTATTAAGACCAAGCTTCTATACTTTAGAGTTCTATTTTTTAAAAATTTGTAAAATAGGCATAATAATATTTATACTGAAGTAATGCATATAAATTGTTTTGTGAAACTTTAAAGAATTATGTAAATGAAAAAAGTATTACCTTTTTTCTCAAGTTATTCTAGACCATATGGTTTGTGTGTGTGTCTGTGTGTGTGTAGAGTGTCAGAGAAGAGCGTTTGACTATATGTATTTTAGTTTTGCCATTCTCTTAGAAAAGGGAGATGTCATTGAAACAGCCTTCTCTGTGTAATGAAGACTAAGACAATTAAGGTAAATAAAAGGATGTAAAGGGCTGAAACTCTAAGTAGGTGCACTGGAATCAGACAACTGAACACTTAAGGCTAATTACCCATTGGATAATACTCTATTAGCATATGCTTGGAAAATGGCCCTTTCCATTATTCTGTGTTGACTCCATCTTTTGGTGTATACAAATAATTGTAGGAAGGATTAGGGGGTGAAGTAAGCCAAGCCAGAGTCACTTTTGCTGTGGACTAGGAGAAGGGAGGTTGTGGAGAGCTTGTGTTGATTTCTTTCACTTCTACCTCTAAAGACCAAGAATAAAGACCAAGGACTTTTGCTTATCCTTCCTGATTTGGGCTGATTCTAAGGCATCTAGAGTGCTAATCCAGACTTCACAAAAGAGGCTCTTTTCTACTTCTCACATATATGAGCTTTTACTAGAAGCTTTCTCCAACTTTTCCTAATTCTAGTGCCTTCTCTTACTTAATTGTTTCCCATCTATGCTGTAAATAGTTTGCTTTACCAACATTTGCTGGAGTAGATGGCTGAATTTTGCACCTTTTTAAAAAATCCTATTTTTAAATCTAGTCCCAAGCACATTGTAAGTGCTTAGTAAATGCTTATTTATTAATTGATTGATTGCTATTGTCCTTTAAAGTTCAATGAGGAAAGTCAAGATCAATAATTAGGAAAAAACTATATGGGATTATAAGAAATCTGATATATTACTATTTCTATAGTAAATTTTGATAAATATATTTATTCATTATTTGAGCATAAGGCCAATAAAGAAAATACAGCTCTTTACATTCATATATTGCTTTCTATCCAAGCTTCTCAGATCACTTTACAAGTATTTTGTAAGTACACACTATTATCTTCACAAGATAATTGGGAGAATTATATACAAAAAGCATAAGTGACTCCACATTTGTTGTATGAAGTATCATGAATGTGATTCTTTTCAAATGGATGTCACAATGGCCTGATAGTTTTTTTTCTTTGTTGATTATTTAATTTCTTTAGACCACTGCAATTCACTTCAGCTGGTTCTGCTTTCTGTGTAAGTACTTTTGACAACAATAAAGGAAATTAAAATGATTAAAGTGAAAACATTCTCTGCATAGGCTTGTAATTCAAATCTGTCTGACTCCGTTTGATTTATATATTTGTTCATTGTGCAGAAATACGCTTAGGCTTAAATGGATTTGCCATGCCCTAAATTCCATGCTCATATTGACGATTGGCTATGGTTAATAGGTTAATTTCTATTGTGCTTCTCAAAACTTTTATTTTGGATTTCCATGTGAGGTAAAAGCACACTCTATATAGATTTTAGATTTGCTTAATATTAGAAAGTGTGAGGTTGAAGAGGCTGGTTTCTAAATGAAAGTACATCCAAATGTGTCATTTATTTGATTGATGCAATATGTTTTCACGATTCATATTAAGTTTAACTTCTAAGAACAAAGATTCAATGATATGAGAAGGCAATAGACTTCTCTTTCCCGGATTTCTAAAACAATGAATCCTCCATACTGGTTGCCAAACATTCAATGCTAACTCACTTTAATGCTCTTTGGTTCTTACATCAGCTTCACCTTTTATGTTCGAGTGCTATTTTAATTATCTCATCTTCCTTCCCCCTCTCCTTCATTCTTCTCAAAGAGCTACAGAAAAATTCAGGGAACTTTTATTTTTAAACATTTTTTTCAAATAACATTTAAAAAATCAGTACAGAAGCATATTTATAAGGAAATACATATTGAAGAAAGTTGCTATTATTGTTCATAAAAATAATATATCTGTGGCTAACATATTGGATATGCCTTCCACTAAAAATTCCAAAACATGAGATTACTGTTGGAATATATAGAATACATATGTGTATACACATATGTATATGTGTTTATATGCATTCATATATGAATATACTATAGTTAAACAAGATAAGTCTCGAGATTTCGATCTAAAAAATGCATGTGAAGTTCCCTGAAATATACATACATTCATACATATCACATACATACATCTATCTCTGAAACTAAACGAATTAGACCAAAGCATAGTGTTTGACTTTTTAATTATTTTGCAAGTTTTATTAGAATGATTGCCAAATAATGAAGATAATTTAACATCTTTTATGACCCCTTGATATGTGACAATAACAGCAAAAAGGCTAGCATAATGAATTATTTACTATCTATAATATAATATATTAAAATATATAATATGTCTGTCATATATTATATATGTATAATATATAATAAAATAATGATATAATAATAAACTGTAATATTATATTAGGCTACAGATAGATTTGTCTGTACTAACTGTACACTTCAGTTCATCAAGACCCATTTCTCTCTTTTTTTTCTCTGAGGTTGGGGTTAAGTGACTTGCCCAGGGTCACACAGCTAGGAAGTGTTAAGTGTCTGAGACCAGATTTGAAGTCTGGTCCTCCTGAATTCAAGGCTGGTGCTCTATCCACTGTGCCACCTAGCTGCCCCTTCTCTCTTTTTTAAATCATTTATTTATCTAATATTTTTGTCTGGTTATATTCAAAACTTTTTTTTTAATATTTGTTTTTAAGATTTTTGAGTTGTAAGTTCTCTTCCTTATCTTCATCCACAATTAAGAAACCACTGGTGAAGTTATGCAAAACCTTTCCATAAAAGTTAGGTTGTGAAAGAAAATGTAAATCTCCCACCCTAATGAAAATAAAAATCTTGAAGAAAAAATAAGTTAAAAAGAAAGAGATAATGCTTCAGTCTGTATTCAGACACAATCAGTTCCTTTTATGTGTAGGGATAGGATTTTTCATTATAAGTTCTTCAGAATAGTTTTGGATGATTGTACTAATGAAAATAACAAAATAATTTACAATTGGTCACCCAGAACATTACTATTACTTTGTATAACATATATTTCATTTTGTTCATAGAGGATTTTCCAGGTTGTTGTTGTTGTTGTTGTTGTTGTTGTTGTTGTTGTTGTTGTTGTTGTTTCTGAACTCATAGTGCTCATCATTTTCCTAAGAACAATAATATTCCATCACAAACACACATTGAGCCATTCCCATCAGTTGGGTATCCCTTCAATTTCATTTTTTTTTTGTACTGAGAAGAGAGCTGCTATGAATATTTCTTGTAGGTACAGATCATTTTTTTTTAATCTGTTATTTTTCTGAATCCCTTTTGATATTCATACCTAGTAGTGATCTTTTTAATCATATCTTTTTCCATTTACTAATTGGGGTATGGCTCTTTTCATCATGAATGTTTGAAAATCCATTGTTTCATTGAATGACCACCTTTTTCTCTGAAGGATTATACTCAGTTTTGCTGGGGAGGTGATTCCTGGATGTATTCCTAACTCCATTGCTCTCTGGAATATCATATTCCAATCCCTCTGTTCCTTTGATATGGAAGCTACTAAATCTTGTGTTATCCTGATTGTGGCACCATTGTATTTGAATTGTTTTTTGATACTTGCATGTTTTCTCCTTGACCTAGGAGTTCCAGAATTTGGCTGTAATATTCTTGGGAGTTTTTATTTTGGGATCTCTTTCAGGAAGCGATCAGTAGATTATTTCAATTTCCATTTTAATGTCTGGTTTTAGAATATCAGGAAAGTTTTCTTTGGCAAGTCCTTGAAAGATGATGTCCAGGTTCTTCTTTTTTTTGATCATTTCTTTCTGGTAGACCAATAATTTAAAAATTATCTTTCCTGGAATCTATTTTCCAGGTCAATCATGTTTCCAATGTTATATTTCATATTTTTCCTAGTTTTGTGGGTTTTTTTTTTGGTTTTGCTTTATTTTATCCTGATTTTTCATTCTTTAAGAAGTTACTTTACTCAGTGAGCTTCTGTAGCTCCTTTCCCAATTGGCCAATTTTGTTTTTTAAGTCATTATTCTCTTTAGATTTTTGTATTACCTTATGCATTTCTCTCAATCCTTTCCCTAATTTTTCCTCTACCTCTCTTATTTGATCTTCAAAGTCCCTTTTGAACTCTCTCATAGTCTGAGCTCAATTCTTATTTTTCTTGGAGGCTTTTGATGTAGAATCTTTGACATTGTTATTATCTTCCAATGTGTATTTTGATGTTCCTTGTTACCATCATAATTTTCAATGATCAGAAACTTTTGTTGTTGTTGTTGTTGTTAACTGCTGATTTTCCTAGTTTATTACTCTGCTTTTAATTTTTTGTTAGTGTAGGATTCTGTGTCCAGGTAGAAAGTGCATTACCTCAAGCATCAAGGGTTTTGTGCAGTTGTTTTTGTAAATACTTATAAGAATCTTACCACAAGCACTCTTTTATGCCCTGGATTTGTTGGGTGTGTCCCTAATCCACAGTAGCTGTAAGATCTAGGGTGCTGGTAGGGGCTGATGCTCCACTGACCCTTGCTGTTGCCACAGAGCCTTTCCAGTGACCTTCCAAGACCTCTCTGTGTCCCCAGGCTAAGAGGTCCAGAAGCCTCCAGAACTGCTGCTGATTCAGAGGTTCCAACCTGCTGATGCTGGGGCTAGGACAGTCCTGCACTGAGATTTGTCTAACAGACCTTTTCTGTTAACCTTGCAGATCCTCTTTAGTTTCTCGGGGCTGAGAAATATGGAAGCCATCAGTACTGCTGCTGATTCAGGGGTGAGTCCTGCACTGGGGTTTTGTTTGAGATTGGGCTGAGTCTGAGTCTGGAGCTGCCCTTGCACTCCCACCCTTCTGTCACAAATCTTTTCAGCTGAGTTTCTAAGTTGACTTCAGCAGGAAAATGTTTTATTCCTTCTTTTGGAGTGTTCTGATGCTCTAAAATTTGTTTAGAGTCATTATTTAAAGGAATTTGGAGCAGTTTGTTGGAAAGGTTGGGCAAATTCCTGCCTTTACTCGGCCATCATGACTGCCTCTGGCCCATTTCTTTTTAAATACACAACCCTGCAAGCAACTTGATCCTGCTCACAAAGCACTGGACTCTATTTTTAATACAGATTAAAAGAAGCTTTTGTTATGTTCATTTACATATCTTATTTTGCATTTTCTCTTTTTTTATTGTCTTTGTACCTCTTTTTTCACTCCTACATCTACTCTTTCTAAATTCTTGTCTTACCTCAATTTTCCAGTTTGATCTGTACTTTGTAGAATTAGTTTTGTAAATTTAACCATAAAATTGTATTCTGTCTTCAGTCTCTTTTATAATTTCCTGCATTTTCCCAAGACGATTTTGTTACTGAAAGAGCAATAAAAACTGAAAGGGAATAAGGAGAGGGAAAAGTGATGCTCTGTATAGAAGAAAAAAAAAAATCACTACTTCTCTCAGAGTCTCATCTTGTGTAACTCAGTTCATGCATGGAATTACATGATGTGGAAGAAGAGTTTTGTGATTAAAAAGAGGGAGAAGGCATAGTAACAACAAGGATTCACTCCAGCCAAAACTGTGAACATGAAAAGTAGATTTTTCAGCTCTACAAGTCTCAACTTGCTATTCTTCCCTTCCTTGGTTCTGCTATCCTTTCAGATGTTGTTTCAGATCCCTTCATCAGCACCTGTGCTCAGGAAAGGAACTGATATGAGGCGTATGTACCCATGTGTAAATTTATGCAGATTAGTTAGCTCTCATATAGAATATTTCCATTTTAAGTCATGTCTAATTTTAGAATGAAAGACTGTTCTCCATTAAGAATCATTTTGGGCATCTGAAAGCAGCTTGGGGAGTTTTAGTTTTCTTTTTCACTTTTTGGATGTTCTGTGGGTAAATTCCTGGAATCCATCAAACATTAAAGTTCCCAGAGTACTGATTGAGAAACTGGGTGTGGAGACAGGTTCTAAAACGCAAACATGGAGTGAGGAGAGGAAGGTTTTGGGTATTATACTTTAAAAATAAAAAATAAAAAATCCTATATAAAAACTATGTCCAAGTAATAACTCAGTAGTTTAATTACATTTCATTTTTTTTAGTTAGCAACAATTTATTTTCTCCCCTTCTCACATCCTGTTCTATTAGAAAAAGGGAAAAATGTTTGATATGAATAGTCAAACAAATCATATTCTTTCATTTACTGTAAGACAGAATGTTAAGATGTATTCAAATTATGAACATTCTCAGAAGTTGTAAGATATCTTTCCAAATGAAGAAGTCATCTTTAAGATGGATCAAGCAAATTCATAAAGAACTAAGAGGATTTTAAAAGCAAAATTATAGGAAGAAGAATAAAAAATTAGAAATTAGGAGGAGTTTAACCACAGCTAACACTGATTAGTAGCCACTAACCATAATGGTAGCCCTGGGAGAAAAATTTCTTTGAAGATTCATATTGATGAAAGAAAAATAAAAGATAGAGAAAAGAAACTGAAAAGGCAGGGCTGAGGAAATTCAGTTCATTTTATCTAAATAAGGCATATAATGTCATTATCCATATTTTCCTGGCCAATATCTAGGATTAAGCTAGCCAAACTAATGAGGCATGTGACTTACAGGACAGCAATTTTATCCTGATGCCTAATCAATATATACATGGAGGGGAAAAAAAAAAAAAAAAGATCCTTTTCACCTAGTAAGTAAGACAAGTGAAGAATAAAATGAGTTTTGAATTATGGGGAGAAATTAGCCTATGAACAAAAGAACCCTAACTCCAAAGGTCAGGAGCAAAGAAAATAGCTTGAGAACTAGAATGAGTTATGAAAGACTAAAATAACTCAATTAAAGCTGCATGATAGTATAGCATTAAATGATAAACCAATAGGATGCTGTAATTAAAATTAGTTCCAAATGATGACTTGCAACCCTGCATCACCCTAAATCATGAAGATATTGGTTTTCTTACTTGACTTTATTCTGTGGGCTATGCTAAAGTGAACAGGATAAGATTAAGGAGTCCACTGCAAGAAAAGCTAAAATAGTGGAGGGATTATCTACAATTTAAACCAACAAAACCTTTTTTTTTTTTAAATTAAAATTTTATTTTTACTCTTGGGCAACAGAGGAGCAAAATTCATCTGGGAAAAACTTATGCTTGCTGCTTGGGAAGTGTACAATGGGTGTGGTAGTATTATAATTATATCTAATTTATCTAAGTATAAGTATGCCTTTTAATAAATTAACTGTTTTTAATCTTTTTTTTTTCAAATCATGTTTCCTGGAAACCATTGTGTTCTAGCATTAATAATAATAATAATAATAATAATAATAATAATAATAATAATAGCTGTTTCATAGCACGTGTAGATTTACAAAGTGCTATGTATGTGTTATCTTAGTTGATTCTCACAACCATTCTAAGAAGTAGGTATATTATCATACCCATTTTACAGGTGAGAAAAATTGAAGCTGAAAGGTTAAGGGATTTGCTAGCAATATACAGCTATTAAATATCTAAAATAGGATTTGAACTCAGATCTTCCAGTCTCCAGCACTACTATCTACTGTACTACATAGCTACCTACAAAAAATAAAGGAAGGTTCCTTCTGATCAATAAGCACTTATTAACCATTTTATGTGGCCTTGGAATATAATATTAGGCCTTGGAAATACAAAGAAATACCATGAAATTTCTTTTCCACAAGGAACTAAGGCAATAGCACATTAATATATAATACAAGTGAAGAGGGAAGATATTCTGGGAGCAAATGAAGAACTTATGTACAATTAAAATAGAAATTTTGTTTATCTAGTGTTTGGAACATTTTATGCTGATCAAATTGGTTTAATCTGCTCAATTGACAGAGGTGTTCACAAGAAGAAATTGATTCTACTTCTACAATGTCTTTGCTTGGTCCTTGATATCTGGACCTCTTCTATACTTGCCATCTACATTTATCAATCTCCCATTCCTTCTGCATTCTTATGCTAGTCTTTCTCTAAAGGATCTATCTCTCCCCCCAACATCTATTCTTTTTCATCATCTAGATCTGGCCTAAGAAGGTTTAGATTCAAGTGCTGACTCTTTTATTTAATAGCTTAATGATTCTGGGAATATCATTTTATTTCTGGCAACCTCACTTTCTTTATTTGGAAAATGGAAATAATGATACTGGATGTTGTTAGGAGTATTGAACAAGAATATGTCCCATATAAACATCAGTCCTTGGGACAGGCAAGATTATCTGGGGTTAAGACAGTTTTCTATGAGGCTAGTTTTTTATGAGACCAACAGAGGTAGGTTACATACTGTCTGGAATCTGACTCCGGGAAGGTTAACAAGGGCAGAAGAATCCATAGTTCACAAATGCAAGTCATGCACTAGAGAATCCAATTATGAAGGGAGCAAAGAGACTAGAATGGCAAGTAAGAAGGGAGGTCAAGAGAATTAAGTCTGGGACACAAGCCAGGAGACAAAATCCAGTAGACAGGCCAAATACAAAGCCAATCAAGCTGGGCAGGAGTAATTAGGAATGAAGAATCAAAAATGTTACTACAATCAAGGAAACAGGCCAATTTAAGTGTAGCACAGAGACATCTTAGCTCCTTTAAACAGCTAAATACAGCAATATTTGCCCTTTGGAAGCTATTATTGTGGAAAAGGACTCATAGATGAGTCCACACCAAACAATTTTAGGGTGAAAAACACATTGACAATTAACAAAAATCAAGAAGACTTCCCTGAGGTGGTGGCACTTAAGCTGAGCCTTAAAAAAAAGAATGACTCCATAAAGCAGAAAAGCACAGAGTCTTTTCTGGAGTAGCAGACAATTGTAAGACAGAGAGATAGGAGATATCATACTGAATTTCACACACACATACATACACACAAATTGTACAATGTAGGATGTGTGAAGGAAAGTAAAATTAAATGTTTCAAAAAAGAAAGTTGGAGACAGAAGGATCTAAATACCAGACTGAATCATTTTAATTTGCCCTATGAGTAATATAAGCAACCAATGGTGGGTATTTTGAGGAGAAATTGAAATATCCAGACCTGTGTTTTAGGAAAACTGTTTTGGCAGTTATTGGGGGGAAAAAAAAAACAAAAAAACTAGTAGGGGAATCAGAATAAAAACAGGAAGACCATTCTTGAGGGTATTAAAATATATTAGTGAGAGATAATGAGAAACTGAAATAGGAAAAATAAATGGGAGAAAAGGAGAATGGATGACATGTTGTGGAATTAGAAGTTATGAGATTTGTTAGTTGTTTGCATATAGAGATTGATAGAGAAAGAAGATTCAAAGATGGGAATAAAACTAAGATCTAACAAAAATGATGGTGGTGCCTTCTAGGAAGGTTTGGAAGTGACAAGAATCCAAGCATGGGAATGGTTTTTATTTGTTTTAGTTTGGATTTGAAGAATTTAAGATAATTGTGTGACCAAGAGAGATTAAGACTGAATAGATTGTTTTTTGAGGAGAGGAAATCATTAAGGATAAAAATTTTGAGAGAGACAAGAAAAAGAACTATGACTGAGCTTCAAGGAGGAATCAGTACACATGATGACCAAGAAAAAGCAAATTAAAATGAAACAGTTTCACATGTGGAGAGAATAGTATTATGGAAGTCAAAGGAAGAGAGAGTATCCAAGAAGAGGAAATGGCTTCCAGTTTCAAAAATATATGAAGATGAAGATAGATTAGGAATATGAAACTGTATTTGCAGTTAAGAGATATTGCAATCAGTGAATTAGTGTCTGTTGAGTAACTAAAGGCAAAAGTCATTCATTCAGGTTCATATACATTCAACAAGCATTTATTAAATCAAATGGCAAGATTATAAATGTCAAGTAGATGAGTTGCATATAAGTAAATAGTTTGATTGGTTGAGAGAAAAAACTATAGGAAAATCAAATAAGAAAATGACAGGTTCAGGTGATGCTCTTCTACCCTACACTCCCTTCATACCTTCTTTTTTAATGCAAGAGAGACAGACATATTTATAAATAGTGGAAAAGGAGCTAATAGATAAAGAATTGATCAAAATACAAGTTTTCAGAGAAGATGGAAAGGGTTTGAATAAAAAGGAATAAATGGAACAGTGGGCCTAGGCACTGTTTTTGAGGCATTAGAGAAAAGAAAGAAAATATGGAATAATGTATTGATATTTTGCAGTATGGAGGAAGGGTAAATAGGTTCACCATAGGCTTTTATTTTCTTAGTAAAATAGGAGGTAAAGTCTCCTGTCAGTGGGATATTCATTAAAACACTTGATAGTACCACTCCCCTGCCCAAGAAGATTCCATAAACTCTCTTTTATCTGTGGGATAAAATAAAAACTCCTCTTTTCAGCAATATGGCTCCATTCTATATTTCTCCTTTACATGCTCTACATTAAAATCAAACTGACTAATTTGTAGATAATTCACACATACCTTCTCTGAATAGATATTGCTCCATGCTTTGAATGAACTCTTTCCTTACATCTTCCTGTAAGAAGTTGTTGCTTCCTTTAACTCAGATTTCTTCTCCTGATTAGAGGCTTTTCTTCATCCTAACAGTTGTTTATGTCCTACTAGCCCTCTCCCCAAAAAAGTGAGAAGAAATTTTATAGATAATCAAATCCAATATCCTCATTTTATAGATGAGGTTATTTAGGCCTAGAAATCTCAAGTGATTTAACCATAATTACACAGAAACCAAATGAGTTATTAAAGCCATCCTTGAAATTTCTTGACTCCTGATCAAGTTCATCTTAAATAAAATTACAAACCAAAATTTGGCTAACTGAATACTCATACTTTTAAAATGTACCTATAATTTGAGATAACTGGCATTACATTACTGTTAGGCATTAATCTCAAATAACAGTGACCCATTCCCTTCATTTGTGATACTCTTTGAAGGGAATGGGACTATATTGTTTGAGCTTAACTGAAAAGAAAAACTGAAGTTTTCCTATATCCTATTATTAGCAAATTAATTAAACTTGAATGGCAGTGTCACACCCTCTGAGAAAGCTGAAGTCTTAGAGAGGAAATTCACTGTTAAGCTAAATGATTGCCTGTACTAGAGAACAAATTTTTCACAGCTTTTTAGGTATGTTTGTGTTTGTGACTATGTTTAGGCACGCGTGCACCTATGAATGTGTTTAAAGTAAGATACTTGCTTTTAAACTCTTATTCAATATTCTAGAAGGACACTGGATAGTAAACCACATGCAGACATGTGAAGAAAATGCCATGTTGACTAAGCAATATTACCGTCTTTCTTTAGGATTAAATGCCAACAAAGATCTTGAAAAATCAATAGCAAATGGAGAATCATCTAAAGGAAATCTTTGTAGTGTTCCCATTGATTTCAGAAGTGACTCAGTAGCTTAAATCCAGGGCAGCATCCCCAGTGGGATTCTATAGTACTCTCTGTCTAGGGAGATAATAAAACTTCAAGCATGCTTTAAAGAAACTAACAAACAAACAAAAATATTTCTAATTCAAATTGAGTTGATGATAAAATATTTCTTTTAACAAAGCTTTTATTGTAACTGACATATTTAGGTTATACAAAACCACTATAATATATAGCTATGTTTATGACTTTATTTCTATGGTCTTTACAAATTGTTATACTCAGTTATATAGTTTTTATTTAATATTATTTGTCCATATCTTATTCGAGCTTGATTCAGTCAACAGAATTAGTTATCCCTCCTAGCTCTGGAGGGATATGGAAATATGATAAGGAGGCCAGCTTTGTTTTGACTCAAGCAATTGATAAAGCATTAAAAATAATAGGGCAAAGGATGATCCTTGAAATGTTTTATAAGTGATGTCTCCCTATTCACCTTCCACCATTAGTGACTACTAAATCAGCAGAATTCAGTCATTCAGTTTGTTCTCCATATACCTAGAGCAGAGGTGTCAGAACTGTAGCACATGGACTACTTGTGGCTCCCAACATTCCAAAATGTGACATCAATCAGATTAAAATTTAATCAGTAAATATTTAAATAAAAATACATAAATTAATAAATAAGCCTGTCATTTTCAAAATGAATATGTAGTCATAGGAATCCTTAGATCTGCTTTAGTTATCCTGTATTTACATTTGAGTTTGATACCACTGACTTAGATCACTATCTCAATTTTTTCTAGAAGAATCATTTGTGAGACTTTATAGAAGTTCTTGTCATGTTCCGGAATTCATAAAATAAGTTCTACAAGTACTATTCCTATATTAAATATGAAGTACCATAGGATCAGAGAAAGAGTGTAATGATGGCTGATTTTAAATGAGAATAAGTTTAGCAGGAATAAATCCTACAAATAATGTGGGTAAATGAACTTATTCACTTTAAGATGGAGGAAGATTGGCAAAGGACTACTCTGTCTTTTAGTTCCCATCTTTGGAATATAGATATTACCAAATAAGTCTATCATTTTTCCCAAAACCCTGATTTTTTTGTCTTAATTTTTGTGAGAATATTATCTATGAATGTGGAGGGATAGCAGGAAAGGAATGAATAACTGAAAGCCCAGTCTTGTTCCTTATATGATACCCTGGCTCCTTTTAACCGACGGCAAGTGGGAGGAAGGAAATTTCTTTAGTGAGAATACAACCTGTTTTCTAGTCATAGTTGTCTCATCTGAAATGGCAAAGGCTCCAGCTCTTCTTCCCCTCTTTGTTTCTTTCTCTGTCTGTCTGTCTTAATCTCTGCCTGTCTCTGTCTCTCTCCTCCCATAATTCTTTTTATCTCTCTTCCTGTTTCCCACTCTATTATATATAGTCTGGCTCTTGTGTCTGTTCTCTCTCTAGTTCTGAATACTAGGGATATGATATTTGGTAGTGCAGGAATTATGAGCTTACATTCCTTATTAATACTTATATGTGAGTTCTTTATAAAAATTTGATTTATAATCTTTCTCTATATCTTCAGTTTGTTTAAAACTTAATTTTCTAATCTGTATTCTTTTACAGTGATCTCTTTCTATTTCTTCTTTCTTTATTAATGAACTTTTTTTAAAAATAGTGTAATTTAGTTACCGTCCAATGTCATTACATCTAACTCCATTTCCCCACCAACTTTCCCATTTAGACTTTATTCTATATTGTGCACTGGGCTGCATTATTTAATTGGGTGCTTCATTTTTTGGGGAAAGTGTCTGAAAGACACCATAAAAATAAGCTTGCATTATATTTAAATGGTAAGCCTGGCATCTTCTTCCAGTCTATTCACAGTAGTTAACAGGTGTGAATTGCTTTTTCACTAGCATAAATTTCCTGCTGTGCAGCCCTTTGTTCACTTCCTGCTGCTTCCCTATTCTATTATGACTACACAAATACCTGATTTTACCTTAATGTAATTTTAAATGTTTTACTGCTTTGAACAATGTTTATTTCTAAGGCCTTGCCTCCTAAAGAAGTTAATACAATGAAACAAATAACTATCTGGTACCCATTGACTTCACACAGAATCTGCACTGATAATTTCTGTGGTATAGCATATTACATTTATTTTAAGCTTCCTAATATTGTTATTGATTTATCTAAATTGGAGTCAGTTATTTTGAGTAAACATTTTTAGTGGAATTTTCCTATTATGGATTACACACACACACACACACACACACACACACACACACACACATACACACACACACACACACACTCACACATAGCTCTTATATGAAGTCTTTAAAAAATTGTACAGTTCAGTGATTCCTCACAAAATATCTTACTTTGTTTTCACTTTGCATATATATTTGTATCTATCTATTTGTATACCTGTTGTTTCCTGTTGCTCTTTCCCCAAACCTCCATAGGATATAAAATCCTTGAGGCATCTTTCATTATCTTTTTTTATATCTTTAACACTGAATAGAATGCCTGGCATATAGTCAGTCTTCATTAAATATTAGTTGAATGAGTGAATGACATGACTGATGCTAATGATTACTGATAGTAAATTTTAATTTCTCTTGTTTTCCTCTGCTCTCTTCCATGATTATGTCCACCATTATAAACAATTAACCTATTATCTACAAACAGATATTTCCCAAATTACATATATATCTCTCCTGAGATGAGGACTTAGATTTATAAATATCTATAGGAAATATCTTCATATTTATATAATTAATTGAACCTAAAAGCCTACTCTGTTCTCTGTTTTCACTTAGATGTATCACCAATAATATAGTTTTCTTTATTTATAACCTCAGATTATCTTCAACTCCCTCATTTTGGTGTTTAAACACTGCGATGCATTTTCCATCTATGTGATCATAACCAAGCGCTTCCCCCTTTTCAAGTTTTCATTACTTCTTTAGATAATTATCATCAAATCAGTACATAGTTACCTCTTCAGTTTGACCCTACTTCAATCCATCTTATATGCCTTATTAATGTTCTGAATGCATAGGTATGCTATTATCAATCAACAGCCCCAAAACTTAAGGCTTTCATATTATCTGGAATTTAAATCCCTGATAGCAACTTCCTTTTATCTTTATGGCACAGGACTCCTTTTGAATACTTTATATACTAGTTACCCTGAACTCTTTATTGTTATTTAACATAACGTAAATTTTCCTCCCTCCATTTCTTTGTTTCAACTCTTTGTTCTATTTACTCTTTACTATCTATAGGGAATTTTTTGGTTTACTAAAATTCTCTGATCCTTGGTTTCCTTATTTGTATAATAAAAACAGTTGGACTAAATCTTATAAGATTTTTCTTCCTGCCCACCTTCAGGGTAGAAGCTAAATTTTATTAGAAAAAGCACAGAATGAAAACCCTTGGGTTCAAGACCCTGCTTTGATATTATAAATTTATGTGATCATTAAAAAATGCCTTTAGATTCTACTCCTGTTTCCTCATAAGTAAAATTAATATTGTAATACTTATAAGACCTGTTATGCAATATTTTTGATATCAAGAAAACACAAAATATCAGTAAATGGAAAATAGCATATGTCTACTATTTGAAATTATATCTTCTCTATTCTTCAAGGTTAATTCAAATTCATTTCATTAGTAAGCATTTATTAAGGACCTAGTGGAAGCCAGGTAATCTACTTAATCATAAAGATAATATATGTATATATACACATATATACACACATACACATTTATGAATGGTCATTCAAACCACACTTGGAGAATCATAGTATCTGAACTAGTTATGATTCAGGGAAGAAAAAGGAAAGCTAGAAGAAATCTTAGAAGTTTTTTAGTCTACCTGCACATCATATTCCTAAGTCTATTTCTTTTTTTTTTTTTTTTTCTCTGAAGTATTTATTTATTTTTTTTTATTTTTATTTTTTTTTATTATATATATATATATATATTTTATAATATTATCCCTTGTATTCATTTTTCCAATTTACCCCCCCTCCCTCTATTCCCTCCCCCCGACGACAGGCAATACCATACATTTTACATGTGTTACAATATAGTCTAGGTACAATACATGTGTGCGAATATCATTTTCTTGTTGCACAATAAACATTAGAATCCGAAGGTACATGCAAACTGGGCAGACAGATATTAGTGCTAACAATTTTCATTCCCCTCCCAGTGTTTCTTCTCTGGGTGCAGCTACCTCCGTCCATCATTGATCAACTGGAAGTGAGTTGGATCTTCTTTATGTTGAAGATTTCCACTTCCATCAGAATACATCCTCATACAGTATTGTTGTTGAAGTGTACAGTGATCTTCTGGTTCTGCTCATTTCACTCAGCATCAGTTGATTTAAGTCTCTCCAGGCCTCTCTATATTCCTCCTGCTGGTCATTTCTTACCGAGCAATAATATTCCATAACCTTCATATACCACAATTTACCCAACCATTCTCCAACCGATGGACATCCATTCATCCTCCAGTTTCTAGCTACAACAAAAAGAGCTGCCACAAACATTTTGGCACATATATGTCTCTTTCCGCTCTTTAGTATTTCTTTGGGATATAATCCCAGTAGTAGCGCTGCTGGGTCAAAGGGTATGCACAGTTTGATAACTTTTGGGGCATAATTCCAGATTGCTCTCCAGAATGGCTGGATTCTTTCACAAATCCACCAGCAATGTATTAGTGTCCCAGTTTCCCCACATCCCCTCCAACATTTGTCATTATTTGTTCCTGTCATCTTAGCCAATCTGACAGGTGTGTAGTGGTATCTCAGAGTGGTCTTAATTTGCATTTCTCTGATCAGTAATGATTTGGAACACTCTTTCATGTGAGTGGATATAGTTTCAATTTCTTCCTCTGAGAATTGTCTGTTCATATCCTTTGACCATTTATCAATTGGAGAATGGTTCGGTTTCTTATAAATTAGGGTCAGTTCTCTATATATTTTGGAAATGAGACCTTTGTCAGAACCTTTGTTTTTAAAAATATTTTCCCAATTTGTTACTTCCCTTCTAATCTTGTTTGCATTAGTATTATTTGTACAGAAACTTTTTAGTTTGATGTAATCAAAATCTTCTATTTTGTGATCAATAATGATCTCTAGTTCTCCTCTGGTCATAAATTCCTTCCTCCTCCACAAGTCTGAGAGGTAGATTATCCTCTGTTCCTCTAATCTATTTATTATCTCCCTCTTTATGCCTAAATCATGGACCCATTTTGATCTTATCTTGGTATATGGTGTTAAGTGTGGATCCATATCTAATTTCTGCCATACTAATTTCCAGTTTTCCCAACAGTTTTTTCCGAATAATGAATTTTTATCCCTAATGTTGGAATCTTTGGGTTTGTCAAAGATTAGATTGCTATAGATGTACCCTTTTTTGTCCTTTGTATCTAGTCTGTTCCACTGATCTACCGGTCTATTTCGTAGCCAATACCAAATGGTTTTGGTGACTGCTGCTATATAATATAGCTTTAGATCAGGTACACTTAGACCACCTTCCTCTGAGTTTTTTTTCATTAGTTCCCTTGCAATTCTTGACCTTTTATTCTTCCATATGAATTTTGTTGTTATTTTTTCTAGGTCATTAAAATAGTTTCTTGGGAGTCTGATTGGTATAGCACTAAATAAATAGATTAGTTTGGGGAGTATTGTCATCTTTATTATATTTGCTCGGCCTATCCAAGAGCACTGAATGTCTTTCCAATTATTTAAATCTGATTTTATTTTTGTGGCAAGTGTTTTGTAATTTTTCTCATATAATTCCTGACTTTTCTTTGGTAGATGGATTCCCAAATATTTTATACTCTCAACATTTGTTTGGAATGGAATTTCTCTTTGTATCTCTTGCTGTTGCATTTTGTTAGTGATATATAAAAATGCCGAGGATTTATGTGGATTTATTTTGTATCCTGCCACTTTGCTGAAATTTTGAATTATTTCTAGTAGCTTTTTAGCAGAGTCTTTGGGGTTCTCTAAGTATACCATCATGTCATCTGCAAAAAGTGATAGTTTGATTTCCTCATTTCCTACTCTAATTCCTTGAATCTCTTTCTCGGCTCTTATTGCCGAGGCTAGCGTTTCTAGTACTATATTGAATAGTAATGGTGATAGTGGGCAACCTTGTTTCACTCCTGATCTTACTGGGAAAGGTTGCAGTTTATTTCTATTGCATATTATGCTTACTGACGGTCTTAAATATATACTCCTGATTATTCTAAGGAATAATCCATTTATTCCTATACTCTCAAGAGTTTTTAGTAGGAATGGATGTTGGATTTTGTCAAATGCTTTTTCTGCATCTATTGAGATGATCATATGGTTCTTATTAATTTGATTATTAATATGGTCAATTATATTAATAGTTTTCCTAATATTAAACCAGCCCTGCATTCCTGGAATAAATCCTACTTGATCATAGTGTATTATCTTGGAGATGATTTTCTGAAGTCTTTTTGCTAATATCTTATTTAAGATTTTAGCATCAATATTCATTAAGGAGATTGGTCTATAATTTTCTTTCTCAGTTTTCGATCTACCAGGTTTAGGTATCAGTACCATGTCTGTGTCATAAAAGGAGTTTGGTAGGACTCCTTCATCCCCTATTTTTTCAAATAATTTATATAACATTGGGGCTAATTGTTCTTTAAATGTTTGGTAGAATTCACATGTGAATCCATCTGGCCCTGGGGATTTTTTCCTGGGGAGTTGATTAATAGCTTGTTCTATTTCTTTTTCTGAAATGGGACTATTTAAGCAATTTATCTCCTCCTCTGTTAATCTAGGGAGCCTATATTTTTGGAGAAAGTCATCCATTTCACTTAAGTTATCAAATTTATTGGCATAAAGTTGGGCAAAGTAACTCCTTATTATTTCTCTAATTTCCTCTTCATTGGTGGAAAGATCCCCCTTTTCATTTGTAAGACTATCAATTTGATTTTCCTCTTTCTTTTTTTTGATCAAATTTACCAAAGGTTTATCTATTTTATTGGCTTTTTCATAAAACCAACTCTTGGTTTTATTTATTAATTCAATAGTTTTTTTACTTTCAATTTTATTGATTTCTCCTTTTAATTTTTGTATTTCGAGTTTAATTTTTGGTTGGGGGTTTATAATTTGGTCTTTTTCTAGCCTTTTAAGTTGTAAGCCCAATTCGTTAATCTTCTCTTTCTCAATTTTCTTCAAATAAGCCTCTAAAGATATAAAATTTCCCCTTATTACTGCTTTAGCTGCATCCCAAAGATTTTGATATGATGTCTCATCATTATCATTATCTTGGGTGAAATTGTTAATTGTTTCTATAATTTGCTCTTTCACCCAGTCATTCTTTAAGATGAGATTATTCAGTTTCCAATTACTTTTTGGTCTATTTACCCCTAACTTTTTACTGAATGTAGCTTTTATTGCATTGTGATCTGAGAAGAAGGCATTTATTATTTCTGCCTTCCTACATTTAATTTTGAGATCTTTATGTCCTAATATATGGTCAATTTTTGTATAGGATCCATGAACTGCTGAGAAGAAAGTATATTCCTTCCTATTGCCATTCAGTTTTCTCCAAAGGTCTATCATACCTAATTTTTCTAATGTTCTATTTACTTTTTTAATTTCTTTCTTGTTTGTTTTGTGGTTTGATTTGTCTAAATCTGAGAGTGCAAGGTTGAGATCTCCCACTATTATAGTTTTACTGTCTATTTCTTCTTGCAGTTCTCTTAACTTTTCCTTTAGAAAGTTAGATGCTATACCACTTGGTGCATATATGTTTAGTATTGATATGGCTTCATTATTTATGCTACCTTTCAGCAGGATATAGTTTCCTTCCTTATCTTTTTTAACGAGATCTACTTCTGCTTTTGCTTGATCTGAGATAAGGATAGCTACCCCTACTTTTTTGGCTTTACCTGAAGCATAATAGGCTCTGTTCCAACCTTTTACCTTTACTCTGTATGTATCTCCCTGCTTTAAGTGTGTTTCCTGTAGACAACATATTGTAGGGTTCTGTTTTTTGATCCAATCTGCTATCCGTCTCCGTTTGATGGGATCGTTCATCCCATTTACATTTACAGTTAAAATTACTAATTCTGTATTTCCTGCCATCGTATTATCCCCAGATTATACTTTTTTCCCTTGACCCCCCTGATCCCCCTCCCCGATATTTAATTTACAGACCCCCCTTGTGACGCGCAACCCTCCCTCTTTTTTTTTTTTTTTTTTTTTAGGATCCCTCCCCCCTCCCTCCAAGTCCCTTCACTTATTCTCCTTTTCCTTTCCCCTTTTCCTCTCCCCCCTTTTAATGAGGTGAGAGAAAATTCTCTGAAAAACAAATATGTTAATTATTTACTCTTTGAGCCTCTTCTGATGAGAGTAAGATTCACACAATGATTCTCCCCCTCACTAAGTTCCCTCAGATATGGTGTATTTTCTATGTCTCTTCCTGGGATGTAGTTTCCCTCTTTTTATCACTCCTTCCCCTTTTTCTGAACCGACCTCCTTCCCTTTACCACACCCCCCTTTTTTTCTTTTATATCAGTAAAATCAAATTATCCTTGAGTATGTTTTATATACCCACAACAGAGTTACAGTTCTCAAGGGTTCTGTGTACCTTTTTCTGTTTCTCTTCAGTCTTGTGGATGTAGATCAAATTTTTTGTTTAAGTCTGGTTTTTTTCTTAGAAACATATAGAATTCCTCTGTTTCATTGAATGACCATCTTCTTCCATGGAAAAAGATGCTAAACTTAGCTGGGTAGTTCATTCTTGGTTGCAGTCCTTGATCTTTTGCCTTTCGGAATATCAGGTTCCAGGCCCTTCTATCTTTTAATGTGGAGGCAGCCAGATCTTGGGTGACCCTTATTGTGGCACCTTGGTATTTAAATTGTTTTTTTCTAGCTGCTTGCAGGATTTTCTCCTTTGTGTGGTAATTCTGCAGCTTAGCCACAATATTCCGTGGTGTTCTTTTTTTAGGGTCTATTTCAGAAGGAGTTCGATGAATTCTTTCCACATCTACTTTCCCTTCTGTTTCTATTATCTCTGGACAGTTCTCTTTGATAATTTCCTGTAAAATAGAATCTAGGCTCTTTTTTTGGTCATAGTTTTCTGGAAGTCCAATAATCCGCAGATTATCTCTCCTAGATCTATTTTCCAGGTCTATAGATTTTCCCAGTAAGTATTTGACGTTGTTCTCCAGCTTCTCATTTTTTTTGTTTTGTTTGACTGATTCTTGGGTTCTCTGTGAATCATTCATTTCTATTTGTTCCATCCTGACTTTTAAGGAGTTATTTTCTTCTTTCACAGTTTTTAGTTCTTTTTGTAAATGCCCAATTTCGTTTTTAAATGAATTATTTTGCTCTATTGAGTTTTTTTCCATTTCCCTAATTTTTTTTTTTTGAGAATTATTTTCTTTTTCCAATTCAGAAATTCTATTTTCTTGAGACTTTTTTATCTTTTCCAATTCAGAAATCCTACTTTCCTGTGTTTTTTTAACCTTTTCTAATTCACTGATTTTGTTTCCCTGCATCTCCTGTGAATTCTTTATTTTTTCCAACTCCAATTTCAGGACATTGTTATTCTCTATCATAACTTCCCTTTCTTTTCCCCATTTTTCTTCGATCTCCCTCAATTTTTTAAGAGCTTCTTCTAGGAGAGAGTTATGTGATGGGGGGCAGGAATCGTTCCCCTTTAGGTTGTTATCTTCTGATTCTCTGCTGTCAACTTCCTCGGGGTTGGACACCCGCTCTTTCTCTGTATAGAAGGAATCTATAGTTTTTCTAGCTTTTTTGCTCATACTTAAAAAATGTTTTGGGGTCTGTCCCTGGGGTAGGAAATTATTTACTTCTTTACCAGCTTCCTCCCAGACCGGATGGATGCAGCGGCCCCTGTGCCTGAGCTAAGATAGAGCTCTGGGAGAGAGTTCCCCACCCCCTCCCTGGAAGTGCCTCAGAGGTGATTAGCACTACTGTGCTTCGAGGGCGTAGAATAGTGAAGACAGCAAGAAGCCCAGCCCATGTGTCCGGGTGGGGAGTGGATGTCTGCAGCAGATGACGTGAGAAGCCCCTGTGCTCAAACTGGAAGTGTCTGCCAGAAACCGCGGTCCCTAGTTCAAAGGTTCCGCTTCTCTGGGACTTCCTGGAGCTGAGTTCCACTCCCTCCAGCTAAGCTAGGCAGTGTGTGTTGCCTTGGGCCGTATCCACCCACTTGTCAATCTCTTAACTATTCTCAGGAGGTAGCTGAGGCCACACCCCCTGGTGCCGAGATCTGTGCCTGAGTCACCCCCAGGGTCCGGGGAAAATCTAATCTGAGTTTTAAAATATTTTGGCTTTCTCTTCTGAACTGTTAAATAATTAGCAGAGAAGAGCTAACAGCCTGTGCCAGATTCCTTTACCTCAGTGGCTTCTCTGATCCCAGAGCCCTTCCCAGCGCAATGGGCGCAGTGTGCCCCTACCCCACCGTCTGTGCTGGTCTTTCTTATTCCTCCCCTGAGAACTGACCTTTCCTGTTGAAACTCCAGATTCTCTTCAGCTGGTAAGTCGTGCTTCCAGTCCTTGTGGTATCTATCAGTCCTGAGCTAATTTTGAGACTTAATTTATCTAATTGGTTGTGAGGGAGTGAGGACGTTCACTGAGTTGTGTGTTTCTTCTCCGCCATCTTGGCTCCGCCCGCCTAAGTCTATTTCTTGAAGGAAAGGTCATGCATTATATTCCTGAAGATTAAAAAAGCCAATAAGATGACAAAAAACAACAGAAAGTGTTTTTCAGAGTAAAGACTATGATCCTACGCTTGGTAACAAACTATGTCTACACTACAAATACTGTATTTTGGTTTACTAGTTGTTCCACTTTGAAAAAATTAAAAAAAAATAATATTTAACAGATGTGTAGAACATCTGGAGTACTATAGTTTGGATATATAATAAGTTTCATGTCATGTAAAATGTCCAAATAGAGGCCAAATGATCATTAGGGTGAATGAATGGAGGAAATTAATCATATCTCTGATGTGATTAGAATAGTTACTTTTGAGATCCCTTCTAAATTTTAAATTTTGTAATTTCAAGATTCTGTGATAATAAAGGAGGGGAAGTAGCAAAGACATGCAAAAAATCATCAGAACTTAATACTGAAAATAAGGTTATGAATAGCATCAAGTATGGATATTTTATCCTATACTTATATTAAGATTTCATGGAAATTATTTACAATATTATTAGGGACCATGAAGGCTTTTGTAAGATCTAGGATATTCGTATTATTAAATAAGATAATCTTTATAAAGCATTTAGTACATTGCCTGGCACATAATAGGTACTCTATAAATGCATATTCTCTTTCTTCTTTTTCTTTCTCCACCTAAGCTTAATATCATTAAAAAATAAACTCTAAAGTTTATTACAAAAGTTATTCAAAAGCCCTCTTCTGTTTATTATGACAGTCAAAAGAAGTCTCTCCTCAGGTCATTCTCTTACCAGTTCATTACCATTTTAAATATTTGGCTACTTAATTCAGGTAAAACCAACAAACATTTACTAAGCACTTAATATGCACCAGATATGCTAAATAATGGAGACGCAAAATATATTGTTATTATCCTCAATAAACTTACCTTTTAATGGGGTAGACTACTGGGATGATTCTATTTCTCTCTGCCTTTCCTCCCCCTGCTCACTACTCCTACCTCCACCCCCCACCTACATACATAGAAAAAATAAACTCATGAAATGTGTATCTGAGTCTGGGAAGGAATCAAGGAATCTGAGAAACAGAATTAAATGGTTGAGAATTTCATGTGTGGAAGACCATTATATAAGGTACAAACAGGAAATGATAATCATTTCAGTAACTAAGTAAGCCAGTATTACTGGAATTTAGAGAATAGGAGGAAGCAAAGTGTAATCTGACTGGAAATGTAGGAAGTGGTTGAGTTAATGAGAACTTTAAAGGCCAAAAGAAAAATGTTTACATTTGATCCTGAAGGTTAAAAGGGAGTCAATAGAGATCACTGAGAAAGATGATGTAGTAATTTTACCTAAGCTTTAGAAAAAAAAATCTCTTTGGCAACTAAATTAAAGATGAAATAGAATAAGATATGATTTCAGGAAAAGAGACAAGTTAGATAATTGTTATGGCCTCAGCTAGAAGTGACAAGCTTCTGGAGTAGAATTTAGGCAGTTACATACAATATGAGACAATATGTTCAATATGTCCAAAAGGACGCTGAGGATATGAGCCTGTGTTTTAGGAGAGTCTAGTCATTAATACATAGACCTGGAAATCATCTGGATATAGAAAATAACGGAACAGATTAAAGGAAATGTTATCCTTAAGCATATTGGCAAAAGGAAGAAGAGGACCCAAAGACAGAAGCGTGAGAGGCAATTATATTTAGTGAAAGAAATATGGATGAATCACATAAAAAAGGAATGACAAATTGTAACACAAATAGGAAGAGAACAAGAAGAAAAGGAATCATAAAAATACTACCAGAAAGAGGTCATAAATAATATAAAATGGGTCAAGAGGGAGAAAATACTATCAGAATTTTGGAGAGGAAAGTTTCAGTTAAATGATGGGATTAGAAAATTGTAAAATATTTAGAAGACTGAGAAGAAAGAAAGCAAAGGCAACTAGTATAGGTGTTTTTTGTTTGTTTTGTTTTGGTTTTGGACTTTAACTACAATAGTGAGGAGAAATACAGAATAATAGGCATCAGGTATGTTAAGATCAAATAAGGTTACTGTTACACATTGTTAAGATAATTTCTTCCAGGAATCTTTTTCTAACTGAAGGTGTTTTACTGATTTGAACGTGTGTCATATCCTATGACATCCAACTTGTAAGTTTTTACATTTTGCCTCTTTTAAAAATGTTCTTTCATAAATTCTTAATAACTATTTAAAAAACTCACATTCATTTAAGTAAAACCATTTATTTGAGTTCATTTATATTCTTGCTCTATTATTATTGTATGTTTTACATTATAAACTTCTGACATGCAGAACCTATTTAATTTGTTCTCCCAAAGTTCAATATAGCATTCAAAAGAACTAAGCTATTCTATAAATGTTTTATTATAGTAACATTGAAGAATGTGGTATCTATCTTTATAAAGTCTTTCTTATATGACAATTTCATACATTATTCTTTCTTCCAATTTTCTGACTATTATAGCTAATTACTGTTATTGGAAAAAAAAAGTCAATGTGACACTTGGTCCTTATTTCTGGAACATGAGCATCTGTTGCTACTTTTTTTTTTTTTTTTTACTTCAACTCAATCTATAATATTGTTCTAAGTTTTCAATAACTGTTTGCCATATTTAGTTGTTATAACATGATTTCTAAGGTAACATAATATATACATATAACACATATATAATTTACATTTTTGTATATATGCCTGTAATTTCTATGAATGTCAGAGCTCATTAGATAACCAAAATCAACAAAAATTTAAATAGTTGAAGGCTTGTATTTATTCATTGCTTTCAAGGTAAATCTTTAGTTAGTAGGATGAAGTTAGAATTAGTCAGTCAATCAATAAACATTAATTAGCATCTACCATGTGTCAAGCATTATGTTAAATTCTGATACTATTTAAATATGGGTGTTGAGGGTGCATGCCCTAAAGAAGCTAAAAATTAGTAGGAGAAAGACAGTAGAAAAATGAAGCTGAAGATGGGGTGGGGTAAGAAGGTACACAGAGGAAAAACATGATTTTCACAGAGGAGTATAGTCATATGAGAAATGAAAAAGTGGTTTACCTGGACCAACAAAGAATGGAGGTTCATGGAATCATTCTCTATCCCTGCCTTCTACAATCAGAGGGAGTTGGACCCAAAGATAGAAGAATGAAATGATGGTTATTTCTGAGGTTGAAAGAATCTTGTACTATAATTTGGAGAATGATGGCTGAGTACAAAGGATTGTAGATAATAGAAAATGAGAAAGAGAAAGAAAGAGAGAGAGAGAGAGAGAGAGAGAGAGAGAGAGAGAGAGAGAGAGAGAGAGAGAGAGAGAGAGAGAGAGAGAGAGAGAAGGAAGGAAGGAAGGAAGGAAGGAAGGAAGGAAGGAAGGAAGGAAGGAAGGAAGGAAGGAAGGATGAAAGAAAGAAGGAAGGAAGGAAGGAAGGATGAAAGAAAGAAGGAAAGAAAGAGAAAGAAAGGGAAAAAGAAAGAAAGGAAGGAAATAAAGGAAAGAAAGAAGGGGAGGAAGGGAAGGAAAGAAAGGGAGGAAGGGAAAGAAAGAGGGAAAAGAGAAGGAGGGAGGGAGGGAAGGAGGAAGAAAATGATGGAATAAGGGAAGGAGAGAGGGAAGAGAAGAAGGGAGGGAGAGAGAAACTAGCTGGGGAATGGCTGAAAAAATTATAGTATATAAATGTCATGGACTATTATTTTTCTATCAGAAATGATAAGCAGACTGATTTCAGAAAAGCCTGGAAAGACTTACATGAACTAATGCTGTGTGAAGTAACAGAATCAAGAGAACAATGCACAGAGTCACAAAAAGGTTATGTGATGATCAACTGAGATGGATTTGGCTCTTTTCAAAAATGAGGTGATTCAAAGCAATTACAAAAGGCTTTTAATGAAAAGGGTCATTCATATATAGTTAGAGAATTATGAAGACTGAATGTGTATCAAATCATAGTATTTTCATCTTTTGTTGTTGTTTATTTGCTTTTTTCATTTCTCTTTTTTTTTCTTTTAAAATGATTTTTCTTGCACAGCATGATGAAAATGGAAGTATGTTTAGAAAAATTGCACATCTAAGCTTTATAGGATTACTTACTATCTTGAAGACGAAGTGGAAGAAAAATTTTAGATACAAGGTTTTACAAAGGTGAATGTTGAAAACTATCTTTGCATATATTTGAAAAAACAAAATATTATTAAAAAAAAAAAGACTGATCTAGGAGCTTGCCAGAGGAGGGATAGGGGAGGAGAGAGGGTGAGGGAGAGAGGGAGAGAGGGAGGAAGAGGGAGGGCTAGAGGAAGTTATAAAGAAGATAATTCTGAGAAAACCACAGGAAGTAAGTATGTCTTTAATCCTCCACTCGCTCATCTCTGAGTGAGAATGACAGATAAAGTAAACCCTGGAGTGAATGAAATAGCAATTAAACATTTTAAATATTTTATAAATAATTTCCACTGAAGACATGTTCTGGTACATCACCATAACTTGAAACAATATTCTTGTAGGATATATAGTTTACTGAAACCAAAATCTGGTAACTCATCTGAAATTCAAAAACACTGAATGCATTTCTGAAAGCTAGTGGTCTTTCTATTTTGAAAAGTGTCACCCCAAAATTTTGACCATCATATAAAGAATCATTTTGGCCACAGAAATCCAATAAGAATATCTGATAAGGGTGGATGAGATTTAGTCGTTAACGAAGAGTTCTCTTACATGTATGAAATTACAGGTCTTTGAAGAACAAGAAGTATTTTTAAAAAGATTATGATATGGTTGAATCTTTACCCTTATTAATTTATCTTCTCTGGAGGGCCAGCCATATCATCAAGCGACATAGAGGTATCTATTATAGACAAAAATCTTCCAAAGAAGCTAATTTATGAAGGCATTTGAATCAAAGTCAAGTCAGTTTCAGTGATACCTATTAGTTATCTATTCTGTCTATAATCTGGTGGTAAAGATTCAAGAGTTAAAACACATTGTTCATATTGTCTCTATAGTATATTTATTAAGAAAAATACATAACTAATTAGTATTTGAAAAAAATAATATTAATGAAGAGCAACAAATATTTCTTAAATCCAAACTATATTACTCATTCAGGCAATAGACAGACAATTCAAGTCTAATCGATTAAGTATCTGGTGTGTATGTGTGTGTATATGTGACAATAAAGAAGCAGACATAAAATATTAGTATGACAGTCATACATCTAAGCTCAATTAGAATTCAAATAAGCATGTATAAATGTATATATATATATATATATATATATATATATATATATATATATATATATATATATATACACACACAATAAAAAAATTTAATGAAGTTAAAACAAAGCCTTGTGCTGCTCCTCTTTTTGATCATTTTAAAAGAACTGATCATAAATACAAATACAGGCACTGAAATGTCAATTAATGAATTTGATAAGAATTATGTGAGTTATTATAAAAATGACAATATGAATCAAACTTTAAAAAAAAAAAACAAGGATATTGAATAGCATGCGAAATTCAAAGATAAATGCAAGAATGGAATTCAAGTCAGGTTCACAGAGGTGTTTTTCCCACTATTTCCCTAGAGCCAATGCTGTACATTACCTCTTATGTTAAAGCTTTCAACCACAAGCTATTGGCTTTTGTCATCAATGTTATTTTGCATCCATTTCATCTTTTTTTTTCTTTCAGGGAGATTTCTTTTGCATGCCCAAACACACAATTCTCAGCAAGCTATCAGAAATCTCTGAATAAACATCTGGGTGAGCTTTGGCAGACTGGATGGCTGAGAACAGATTTCAAATATTGGCAGAGGGAATCCCTTTCTCAGAACATAAATAAAGTTGTAACTAACCAAGAGCACAAGAGAAAAGACCATTTTGCAGGATAACTGCACCAATGAAACAGCCTCCGACAGGGAAGCAGGCACAGGTTGACTATGTGACTTCCTGGGGGAGTCCTCTTCTCCTAAACAGTCCAGCAGCTGCTGTTCCTTCCAATACACTAAAATCCTTTATTCAAAGTCTTGACAATGTGTAGCTGATTCTCCTGTGAGATAATCAATCAGGTGTTTATTGAATGCTTCTATAGTCAAGATGTCCCTAGTGCTGTGGAAGACATAAAAATGAAGATCCTAAACTCAAGTGCCTAATAGTTTAGTTGGATAGAGTGATTTAACATACATTAACAAAGAATACATAGTGTGACAGTGTATAATCATGTTCTAAAATTATATAATATGGATTTTGTAAGCTAAGAATAGTTTTCCAAAACAGTTCCTGTCCTCTAAAAGAAATAGATTTTTAATAGAATACCCAGTATCTCAATTGGTTTCTGAAATTTTTATAATCAATTCTAGGAAAGAAAATTAAGGGGGAAACTTTCATTCATATTCATATTCACAGAAGTGCTACAAACCATAGAATATTAATTTGAGCTCAAAAAAGATACATATTTCTCCCATTGACTTAAATTATCATATGGGGACCTTCATACATTACATGTTTAAGACAAAGAACTCTGAATCTAATATAACTTTGGAGGCCTTCCTGGTAATATTTTTTAAAAACCATATTGATGTGGAAGAATGAAAAACATTTCAAAGCTATTTGGAGGTATTAAGACAGTAGATGGATAAATGTTGATTCTAATGGTTGTTAAATGAATGTTAGTCTAACTCTAGTCCTTTTAATCCTTCATTGACATTACTGATGACAGATGTGTCTTGTATACACACATGTACATATAAATATAGACATATATATGTCTATGTATATACCTATAGATAGATCTATTGATCTATTTATCATCTATTCTCTGTTTGTCTATTCTGAGTACTTTTGTGCAGTAATTTTCCCAGGGCCTTAAGAAGTCCATGTTTTGTATTCATATATTATATTTAACTTATACTTTAACATATTTAACATATGTTAAATCTGCCATCTGGGGGAGGGGGTGGGGGGAAAGAAGGGGATAAACTGGAACAAAAGGTTTTGCAACTGTCAATGCTGAAAAATTACTCATGCATATATCTTGTAAATAAAAAGCCATAATAAAATAAAAAAGAAGTCCACATTTATGAATATGAATTTAGTGTAACTTTGACAGAGTTGCTCTTATAGCATTTCTAAGCAAGTTACATCAAATCTCTTTTCAAATACTGTGGAAACACATCATCTGTTCTTGATTAACTAGATAATTTATGAAATTACTATGTAATACATGCAAATCATGATACCCTGGGTATGTTTAAAATATGGTTTTGTGTAGTATTCTGGTTGGTTTTCTGGAGGCCCCTGGACCAGCCTTCTTTCAGCAGAGTAAGCACCATGAGAATAGCCAGGGATAAAGTCCAAATTCTTTATTATCTCCTTCACAGTCTAGTTTCTTTCCTGGGGCCCAGGCCAGCTTTCTGGAGGTCCTCTGGAATGTGTCTCGATTCTGTGGGGGAGGCAGGAGGATCACCACTATGGTTTCTGTCTTGAAGTCTGTCTCAGTCCCAGTGCTTGTGCTCCAGTCTCCAGTCCTCTGTCCTCCCTCAGTCTCTTCCAGGACCCTTCCGAGTCTTTCTCCTAGCCCTTCTGAGTCTGAACCAGTGTCTCAGGAGAGCCATCAGGAGACTGACCAAAGATGGAATGTCTCCCTCTCTGTTCTTGTTGGCTTCTTATATATTCTGTTATAATTATATCATCAGATGTATGAATCTTGTAGAATAGGTGTTAATCATGTAGAACTATATTAAGTACTAAGTTCATGTACTGAACTAGAGAACTGCTAAGCACCATGTTAAATTAGATAACCATTGTCTTATCAATTCCACTGACTTAACATCTTGTAAGAATCCTTGTTTCAAGTATGGAGTTCTGGCCCATAATAGTTTTGTAATTATCAAAAAGTCAGTAATAATTGAGCTCAACAAATTGAAGAGATAATTTTAGGGAACTGGTGAAATCAATAGATAGCACCGCTTTGAGGACCCTATTTAGGGACTGAGGCACTTGCCAGTTAATTAAACCTGTTATTTGATTTTGATCTTCACCAGCATTGCTTTTAAAAGTTTCTTTCCACTACTGAATTAAAATTCTGTTTTAGTGGCCAGTTATTTATCACCACAGAAAATAATTTCTCTGTTCAGAAAGTGGATGGACTGAATATACAGAGTCATTTTTTGGTTTTGGAATCGATAACAAGAGTTCTCCTCTCCCTGAGTGGAAGTAGAAAATTGGGAATATGAGATTAAAGGAGAAAAAAAATTCTTGTTAATTGAAAAAAAATTATCAGGTTTAAAAAAAAAACACATTTGCTGAAAATTTACTTAGAAGTTCAAGATGCACACCATACATATTCTTTGTATAAATCTTCCATAAGTCTTAATCTGAGCAAATAGGACCCTTACAAGATAGTCATTTACCTCCCAGGGTTATAGTGAAAACAAAATAATATTTTGAAAGTGCTTTGAAACTCTTAAGTTATTATATAAATGCTAATCATGAATAGAAATTGTAGTAGCAATATCAGCAGTAGAAGTCATACATAGGGATAAATAGTTGTGGAAATAATTTTTATGGATGAGGAGTGTGTATGAAAGGACATTATGCAATTGAGAATGGTATTTTTGACAAAAATATCTAATTTTCTGCTTATTTCATCTGGTTTGATCACATGATAAAACATATCAAATAAATAATATGTATGAAATTGCTATAAAAATCATAGAATTGCTATGCAAATACTTGTTATCTTGATGTTTAGAATGATGATAGTACTTCATATATAAATATACATCATAAAGTACATTACTGATAGTTCCTTTTTGTCTCCTATTGCTGACCATAAACTTCTTTCACAGATTAGATCTAACACATTTGTGAGAATATAAAGGAGAAAGCAGCTTTTAGTAACTGAGACATTATGTTAAACCAGCAATGAATAATCTTGGGAAAAAAACTAACAACATGAAAATAATTTTCATTAAATGTTTTTCCTATAGGAACAAGAAACATATTTACCATAATCTAAGAGTTTTAGAGTACATAGACTAAACTAGGATCATTCTTGAATTGTAATAATATTTATGTAACACTTATCAAAATGAAAATTTGAAAATCACAACAGTTTTTTCTATACATTTTCTGTAAAAATATATTGACTCCTTTTCCAATGACAGTTTTTTATGTTATAAAAATACAAATGATTTCATATAAATATAGAATGAAGGAACAAGATAATGGCAACATCATCACAAAATCATAGAAGTAGAACAGATATTACTTGTAGCAGTTTAATCAATCCTCAAGGTCATTAACAAATGAAAAAAACTGAGGTCCATAGAAGTTAACTGACTGCCCTAAAATCCAACAAGCAAAGGGCTAGAATTTGAACTCAATTCTCAAATGTAGTGTTCTTTCTAATGCACATAATAAGATTATGCTGCTTTGTTTTGTTTTTAATATGCTCCAATATTCAACTAGTTAAAAATAAGGCAATATTAGAAGGATCATAAGTCCACCTGCTGCCAAAATAATCTATAAAAGACTTCAGCTCCTGTGCTCCCCTTAGCCCCAAATGTAGGTCACTTGCTATTGGCCATAAAATAAAGTAAGTATTTCTATCTGGATTTCAGGATGCTCCAAACTGTTAGTACCATCTATTTTTTGTAAAGTCCAGGTAATCTTTACAACACTCTTCCTTTAATTGTGTGACACATTCTTTCTCTCCTGGGTTTTGCTCAGTCTTGATTAAAGAATAATGTCCTCTCTACTATTTCTGGAGTTTTCTTGAGTTTCTACATTTAATTTAAAGTTTAATGCAAGGATCATCTATTCTGGAGAACCTATGGTTGATTTTTTTCAGAGTTGGTAATAACCTTTGGTCTTCCACATTACATAAACCTTTGCTTTTAGGCTCTTGAATCCATTTATCATATTACATTGAATATTGCAACCATTAGTGTTTGTGTGAGCAAGGAGTGTCTTATTTAATATTTCTATCTTTTTAAGTGGATGAATGCACACCAGGAGATGAGTTGTGCAATTAGGATAGAGGGGTAAAATATAGACAGTCTTTAGAACATAATTAAAGGCCAAAATTATAGTCTCCAGTAAGCTTATAAATTCCCAATGTATTTGCTCTGTTTTACATTCCATAAATTGTAATCAATTGTATGTTCATTTAAGACATTGTCTAAAAATTGTTATAGAAGAAGGTGGGGTTTGGTGCAGGAGTGATGGGAAGATTGAAGGGCAAAAGGTCAGTCTCTGATATCTTTAAGGAACCTAAAATTTAAACTTGCCCCCAGTACCAGGTTATGATTCCTCTTCCTGCTTTAATGGATGACCTTGAACAATATTACCATATTTCCTAGTTCACAAGATATATGTAATAACAGAAATCTTCCTCGTAGTATTGAGGTAAAGAGCAGCTTGTACAAATTGGATGCAAGAGTATTTTGTCAATTGTAAATGCCATGCAAATGACAAATAGTAGTTCACTTTCAATATGTAAAATATTTCATTTATCTTTGCAAAGAGAGTCTCAAAATATCATGAGAAGGGGATTTTGCATGTATTTGATCAGACTATTTATTTTCAGACCCAAGTAATCTAAATCCTCTTTATGCTAAATGCTGCTTCAGCTAAAAATATGTAACATATTACTCCTTCTTGGGAATGGGGAACACAAGTACCACGGGTTTTCTGTATATTTTTCTATAAAAATGATTTATTAAATGTGGAATATCCTCTCCTTTTCATTACTGTACATTTAGTCTGGGAAGCAATCCTTGAAAGGGGAAAGGAACTATATGACATCCAGCAATTTGTCAAATACATACATATATATATATATATATATATATATATATATATATATATATATGCATGTATGTATTGTGCTTCAGTGAGCAATGGCATTAACAGAGATAGACTTAATTTTGATAATAAGCACATAAGTCAAAAAAATATAGACATCCATTCTCCAAGCCCATAAGAGAACATCTTATATCCACAAAAACCGAGGTTATGCACACAAGTAATAAAGCCCTGGGATTATTACTTTGATGTAATTAGTTGACAAAAAGAAAGAAAAAGACAGGGTGGATATACAGATAAACATACACTTAATGAGATTGTATAGTGTAATTAAAGGAAAATAATCACCAAGTAGAACGGATTCACCTAGTTATGGCAATTTTGGACTGACATTTATTGCAGAACTGAATTGTTGATCTTTTTTGTTCCTAAAAATAAATGTGTATAAATAAATTATGTGTACAGAGATGTGTGTATACTTGTACATATATATATATATATATATATATATATATATATATATATATATATATACACACACACACACACATATATATGTGTGTGTGTGTGTGTGTGTATGTGTGTGTGTGTGTGTGTGCAGTGTGTGCATGTCTATGGAGTAACTTAAGAATATGGATTTCTCAACCAAAGCACATTATTAAATACAAACAAGGTACAGAGTTCTAATTCTCATATTCATAAGGAGTATACATTGATAATTTTCATTGATTTCATTAGGGTAGGTATTCCAACTTCACCTATACAGATAGGAACCCCTCTGCTTTCTCATCTTGGAAAAATCATGTTAATATTTTTCAATACATATTAACTATATATAAAACAGAACAGAAGCACTTCATTTTTTCTCCTAGTATCTCAAGGGTCCAAATACATGAAACAGGGTACCCATATATTTTTTCTCCTTCCTATAAAAGGAAGAATAAGTTCTTGTTCTGATGATCTACATTCTAGATAAGGGCTATCTCTTTTTTTTTAACTCCTCTGGTGCAATTATTGAGTATTATAACAGAATCTGCCTATGTCTTCCATATACATATCAATCGCACTTTAAATTATGGTCTTTTTAATTTTTCAGACCTTATATATACTTTGGCATAGAGCATCACCAGGAGAATGAATATCCATGTGAAAGAGATGAGCCTTTGCAATGGTGGATAGTTTATGATCAAAGCTACTTAGAAAGGGCTATGTAATGTCCCCAGTTGGATCCAGCTCAATTTCTTCTGTCTATTAAAATTCAGTTATTCAAGAAGAGCTATTATATTTGGGTGCGTAAGGACTATACTTTTCATTGGTATAGCTTCATTGATATAGATAACTCCCAGTTTGTTAATTTCCTCTTCCAGCTGAGATTTTAACTTGCTCAATAATAGACAAGTGGAATGAGAATTATAAGTCTAAAAAGAACTGTATTTTGGGCCCTGAAAGATCAAGTGACCTAAAAAGAGTCAAATCACCAATATGTGTTACTAGTAAGCCTTAAACCTATGTTTCCCTAATACAGAATCTTTCTATTTCACAATTCTTCTTTTCTTTTTTTTGTAAATAGCCACCATAATAGTGAAGGGAAATCACAGTAGAAAAAGTCCACGTTACATCAAGAGTGGACAAAAGCTATTTAATGAAAAGAGAACTCAGAAGGTAAATAACAGCTCTTTTAAACTAATATAGGAACTGACATGGGGAAGTAAGATTAGATTTTGTTTTATCTGACTTATGAGTGTAGGAATAACAACTGGTAGACAGTACATTGGTGAATTTAAGTTTGATATCAAGTAAAATAAAAGCTTCTTCCTAATTAGAGATATTCAAAAGTAAAATGGACTGTTTTGGGAAATCATGACTTCCCCCTTGTTTAAGATCTTCAACCAGATAGTGGATGCCCATTTGTTGGGTATGGTATAGTGAAAATTCCTTTTCAGTATAAGTTGAACTATGTCATTGCTAAGGACCTTTTCAGCATTAAATTTTATCCATATATATGAATGTTATAGAATATTATTTTCTATAAACAATCATCAGCAGGATGATTTCAGAAAGGCCTAGAGAGACTTACATGAACTGATGCTAAGAAAAGTGAATAGAGCCAAAAGACAGTTACACACAACAACACAAGATTATGTGATGATCAATTTTGATGGAAGTGGCTCTTTTCAACAATGATATGATTCAAGCCAGTTCCAATAGACTTATAATGGAGAAATTCATTTGCATCCAGAAAGAGGACTGTCAGGACTGAATGTGAATCATAATATAGTTTGTTCATTTTTTTGTTGTCTGCTTTTTTTCTCCTTTTTTTTCTTTTTGATCTTATTTTTCTTCTGCAGTATGATAAATGTGGAAATATGTATAGAAGAATTGTATATATTTAACATATATTGGATTATTTGTTATCTATGAGAGGGGGTAAAGAAGGGAGAGAGAAAAAATAGAACACAAGGTTTTGAGAGGGTGAATGTTGAAAACTATCTTTACATATATTTTGAAAATGAAAAGCTATTATTTTTAAAAATTTCATCCATATATCACATATACACACATGCATATATACACACATATGTAGAAGCTATCTCTAGAGTAGGAGAAGGGAGAGGAAATATTTAAAAAAAAGTTATATAATAACTTTATTATATATTTTAAAATAATAGCAAATTGTTCATAAAAGATTAGCAATTTCATGCACAATAAGCTTTTTATTATTCTACTATTATAGAAATGCTTATTTTATTTCTTAAGTTCTGAATAAAATAAATAAATTTTTAAAAAATTCTTTGTTTCCATGAAAAGTCAAACTCCTTGATTTGGAATTCAAGGCATTTCACTGTGTGACTTGAATTTGCCTTTGTAGCAAAGAACCTTTGTCTCATTTCTATCTTTGCTCATTTCATTTTCAATGACTGAAAGATAGTTACTAATAGTAACTTTTATTTTTTGTTCTATGTAGTGTCTTTATTTACATTTTTCATTAACAACCTTTGTTTTCCCCTTCTTCCTGTGCTAAACCTTTTTCGTAAACCTACCATATCTGATTTGTACCAACTCACACAACAAAATTGCAAACTCACAATGACAAATAAACCCCCAAACTCATTAAAAATAGTGAAACTAAAATAGTTGTCAGAACATTAGGTTCATAAAATATCCAAATATCAGAGTAATTTAGGGGAAAGGTATAAGAAATCATCTTGATATTAATATATTTATGTGAAAATGTTATTCAGTACTCCATTGTTTCACTAATTTACAAACTTAACCTCAAGTAAAGAATACAGATGAGAATTTCTAATTTCTTTTCCATGACTTTCCATGCTCTCTAATTTTAACTTGTATCACAATATAATCAAGACACTTCGAGCAATAAAAATAAAATGTAAATTAGAAAAACAAAACAAAAACAAAATCCACTGTGTGTACAGCTTTCACAAGGAATTTTAAAAATGTGAATATATTTTTGATGGTGACTATGCCAGGAAAAAAAGAGGGATATATACTCTCTTTAAAAGCCTGCATTTTTTTAAACAGGATATTGAGGAATTGTTATAGTAAATAATGAAAACCATTGACTTTAAATTTACAGATAAAGATATCTCTTATTTCCTTATTTATTCCATTCTCTGTTCTATACAATATCTTACATAGAAGACTTAAAACCTTGAATTGACAATTAAATTAATTATTGATTCAGAGTGCATAATTTGTAAAAGACATTATTATAGACACTAGATATATAAAGAACAAAACTAAACAGTCAAGAATGTTACTTTTTACTAGGAAGAAAGAACATGAGAAATGAAAGATAGTTGCTGATGAAAATATATCAAAGTGAATGGGTGTCACAAAGAAATATGAATGATAAAAGTATAAATATAGATTAAGTAGGTGAAATTAAATAGCATTGCTTTCTTGATTAGTTTTTATTATAGCTGAAATTAATTTAAATGTCAAAATAAGATCAGGTAGTTCAGTGTCAGAAGTGGAGTGACAAATAAAAGAGAATCTTATCCTAGGGATAGTCTAAGTAACTTATTAACTCCTATCCCTTTAGTTGAGTAGGGCTACCACTAAATAGTTGCCAGCTTTTCCTTATCATGGACAGGCTTTCTATTCATTACAACAGAACAGGAGTTGAGATGATCAGTAGGAAATAATTATATGATAAAATCCATGAAATGATAAGAGCTCACAATAATCAGTAACAACAAGAGCTAACAATAACCAACAAACAAATGCATCTAATAGGGAGCAAAGACTTTTAGAGGAGAGAAAGGGAAGGACAATGGGAAGGGAGAGAGAATGAGAAAAAGTTATTATTATTTATGTCATTGTTAGTCATTTCAATCCTAACTCTTTATGATCCCATTTGGAATTTTCTTGACAAAGATAATAGAACCATTTCTTTCTCCAACTCACATTTCAAATGAGGAAACTAAATCAAACAAGATTAAGTGATATTCCCAGTCTCACACAGCTAGTAAGTGTCAGAAGCCATATTTGAAGTCATGAAGATGAGTCTTTCCTTCTTTAAGAAAGCACCCTGTTTATTGGGCCAAGTAGTTACTCTAGAATTTTGGGCTTTTTTTTTCCTGTAAGGAGGGAATAATTTTGTATAATTTTTATTAATATGTTATTTCAAAGCAGCTGGGAAGCAGTAATTTACGTGGAGTTATAAGCTCTGAGTTCAAATCATTTCTTAAATGCTTATTGTTTTTGTGACCCTAGGCAATCTCTACACCTCCATCTGCTTCAATTTCCTCATTTATAAAATGGAAATAATAATGGCATCTCCCTCCAAAAGTTGTCATGAGAATAAAATATTTTTGTAAAGCAACTTGAAAGTTTCAAATTTTATAAATATTACCTATTATTTCATTAAATGTTTTTGTTTGGAGCTAAATGTGTTTTCTGGGTAACCAAAAAGAATAAGCATACAGTACAGACTTGCAGTACACACTTCTATTTTTAAATAAATATGGAGCCATAAAGCATCTTGAGTTCCTCACAAGACTTTACATGGAATTTTTTAAGGAAATGTGTTATCTAAGTTGCTATATTTTCAATGCTATAAAATTCCATGTCTTTATTTCATATCCTCACCTGTAGACTACAAATTTAGAAATGTGAAGATTAAGTATCCCTCATGAATCTTGGGTTAACCCTTACATTTTAGTGGTAGGTCAATTTTAAATCACTATGCAATGAGTTCTGAAAAATCAATTGTTTACCCCCAGACACAGTTGTAGTTTTACCTCAAACATTTTTATCCCCAATAATTTCTTAGAATTCTAATAGTGAGGCAATTAAGTTGCTGTTTTGGAAATACCCAGAGAAGTATACATCCCCCCACTATAAATGACAATGGTTTTCATTCTCAGTGTATGAAATACTTTTTCTCATACTTTACTGATTCTTCTTCCATCTCCACTGGAAGGACTTTTAGTACTACTTTGTTAAAAAATCTGTATGTTAAAATTAGCAGTTGTTTTCATCAGAAGCCTTTAATTCATATTTTCCTAAATATTTCACCTCAAACACTATTAAAAATACTTTGTAATACAATGTTTAACCTGCATGGCAAGTCAAGCTAGGAGGAAATGCAGATGTTATAATATAACTATTGAGAAAAATTTCATGAAGAAAATGGAAATTTAGGAATTTTAAAAATGAAGAGTTAGAACAGAACAAATTGATGTGAAGAGGACTTTCTGTATCAAGGGTGTCAAATATCTGTCCCTATTTCCAAATGTAAGAGGAACCTTATTTAAAAAGCAATTTAGGAAAATTTAACAAATTAAGAATATAATAAAGCAGAGAGAACATTGTATTTTAAAACTAAGTCAATCTATTTCCACTAGTAATTGTTATATATAAATTAGCTTATATTTGAGTTTAATATAACAGTTCTAGGTATCTTAAAGCACCTAGCATTAATCCCTAAAGCACATTTCCTACAATTTGTTTAAATTGTGAGAGGTTGACTCTGTTACATGGACAGATGACCATGAGACATGAGGAACAAATTATAAAATTTACTATTGTTGCAATAAAAACAAAATTTACAAGAAACTCAATCTGATGTGTATATAACAATATAAACAATACTATACTGCATGATAATTAGATTTAAATAGTGAACAACTCAAATAAATGAATTTAACTGTTATTATTTTTATGTAACCAAATAGTTATTGATTTTATTTTTATTTCATGAGTATTATATATTTATATGTATATATATACATATACATATAATACACATACACAGACACACACAGACACACACACACACACACACACACACACACACACACATATATAAAATCTGCATCAAAAGCAGTTTTCCTGAGATTCCCTATTCACTATTTTGCCATCATTTACATATAGATAGCCACAGTTTCACAACCATCAGTCAAATAATCTGTCAATGAGCTTTTATTAAAGGCTAACCTATGGGCCAGACACTCTTCTAAGTACTGGGAATAAATACCTAAACAAAAAGGCAGTCTCAATTCTCAAGTAGTTTACTTTCTACCAACAGCAAAAGAAAGATGAAAAGGGAGACAGGCTGAGGAAGAAAGTAGAGGAAATTCTATTACTCAGCAATTTAGCCTGGAGAGAAAGAAGATTTATATGGTCTGCATCTACTCATTATATTAGAGGTTCTGGGTAGAACATGACAGTGAAAAAGTAAGGTCTAGATATTGTGCTACAGGAGCTACCCGCCCAGTGGCTGCTAGAGGTCTAACTAAGACCTGTGTAATGGATCTCTTCCTGTGAGGGGATGATGATGATAAAAGGAGACTGAGTGATAGTTGCTGTTCTCTGACCTCTCTCCTCTTCCCTCTGTCTCCAATTTATTTTATTCCTAGTCCACCTGTGTCAGTAAAGGCTGTCTTGCAACTTCCTCAAATGTCATGATCCATAGCTGCAGAGGATCCTCACCCAGGCATGGTCCTTAACACCTGGAGGTAGAGATTACTTACAACTTTAGTAGTCCAAGGTAGAGTGAGCTTCAAGGGTGAAGAGGCTTCTAAGGAAGGATTGAGAAAGTCCTGTGGAAAAGAGTTAAAGATCTTTTTTCATACATTTTTTATTTTAATTTAGCTATACACACACACACATATATATGTATGTATGTATGTATATATATATATATATATATATATATATATACATACATACATACATACATATATATTAATCTCTAATTGTAACTATGGAGGAAGAAGAATAAAAGGGAGAAACAGAAATTTACAAAATAATTTTGTTGTGAATTTGGAGAGAATAGCAAATTATATATGGCAGATTTGCAATTTCATGTCCAATTAGCTTTTTTATTGCAGTGTTATGAAAATGCTTATTTTGTTCTATGTCCTAAAGCAGAAAGTTTCCCTTTTTTCTACCAAAATAAAAAAGTAAAGAGCTGGGGAAGCAGAACAAAAGCATGAATTCATTTCAGTAATATAATAGAATTTGAGGAAAAGTTGAATAGACGTGATTCAGGGTCACTTTGAGATTTCAGGTATTAGGAAAACAAGGAAATTCCATGTTTCATGGTATCAAAAAATATTTGGTTTTCCCATCTGACCAGCCTGTCTATCCACATGAAGCTTCCCTGCTTTCTAGTCTCCCTAGAGTGTTATCTGGACAGCTCTCTGCTGAAGTTAGCATTGTCCTGAGTGAAAATAATCATCTTTAAAGCAGTATAATAAGAACCGGAGATAAATTAAAAGACACATGGTTCAGAGAGACATAAAGGTGAAGCAATACTGAGGTAATTGTTGAGAGATTTAGAAGGAAAGATATGAATCTAGAACCTAAGGATCTCTTGTATTAACATGGAGAAAAGCAGACAAAAGGGAGGCATTTAACTTTAGTTGCTCTAAGTTTCCTAGGTCGCAATAAATAAATTGTTTGATCATGCGTTAATTAATAATACAAAGACAATTTTGCATTTTATAGGAAGTAGTTGAAACTTTTAGTAAGAGCAATATGATTAAATATGAGTAATTATTTTCATCCTGTGTATGTCCTGGGGGAGAGTACATACCTATAAGTAATAACTGGGAGCAATCAATTAATTTGATGATTGCAACTAGTCATTCAGGTGAATTTTATTTTAAGTACTTTTCATTGAAAAATAAGCAATACAATTATAAATCATAACAGGCAGTGAACATGACTTTTTAGCAGTAGACATGTATCTATTGTGTACTTATTCATCATTTGTAATTCAGAAACAAGCAAAAGTGAATTGTCTCTGATTTCAACTACAGAAAATGAATTTAAATCTATTTATCTTCCTTTGTGTGGCTCTGCTTAATAGTTGTATTAATGTTTTATTCATATCTGAATTTATAAGTATATGTATTTGTATGTGTTGAATAGCAAAAGGCTGGACCAAGGAGTTCAAGAAGAGGAATAAAATATAAGTTTTAAGAAAGTAATGTGCAAGGTTGTGAAGGGTTTTAAATGCCAATAAAAGAGTTTACATTTGATCTTAGAATCAATAGGGATTTACAAATCTTTACTCTTTGTGTGTGTGTGGGGGTGTGTTTGTTATGTTGTGTAAATAAATAGTGATATTGTCATATAAATACTTTGAAAAATCATTTAGCATCTCAATGGAAGATGGGACAGAGCAGGGATTCAAGGCAGGGAAACCCATTTGAAAATTTTAAAATAATCTAAGAATAGGTGATTAGAGCCTGAACCAACATGGCAGTTATAAAAATGGAGGGAAGAGCAAAATTGTAATGTTCTATGAAAAAGAAATGATATGAATTAGCAACTTTTTGAATATATGAGATAAAGGAGAATAAGGAATGAAAGATGACTCCAAGGTTGTGAACCTGGGTAATTGGATAAATGATGAAACTCTCAGAAAAAACAAAAAACAAAAAAAAAAAAAAAAAACAGGGAAGTTCACAAAAGAATGAATTTTAACAGAAAGGGAAAGTAATAAGAAATACAAGTATATAGTTGTTAGTATGTGTGATTCCTGCTGTATTGCCACAAACCAAAAAAGGGGTTAGAGCAAGATTCTTACTGGCAGAATAGAGTTCTTCCCCAAGGGCTACCTGCTCTAGCCACAAGGTCATTTAGGGTATATTTGGGTATTCTTAGAACTGGAGAAATTTTCCCAATGATTTCTGAATAGCAACTGCTATATATGCATGAGCCATGATTAATGTATAACTTTACCTAATAATAAGGAGGAAACCAAGAGTTTGAATAGCACTTGGCAAGGGCAAAGTAGAATATTGTTGGGATGATCAGAAATGAGTAGATGTCATAGTGTTATAGACATATCCTTCAACTATGATAACTAGGATGTATAGTAGATAGAGTGCTGGACCTAAGTCAAGAAGACTTGAATTCAAATTTGATTTCTGATATTTATTAGCTGTTTGACCCTAGGCTAATCACTTAACCTTTTTCCCTCAGTTTGCTCATCTGTAAAACAGGTATAAAAATAGTATCTGTCTCCCAAGATTGCCTTGATATTCAAATGGGTTAATGAGTTTAAAATATTTAGCATAGTCCCTGACTACTTTGTAGAGAGTAGACTAAGACCTATTTTTCCACTCTCTAATTGGTGATCACACATACCCTGGCTATTATGTCACCATTTCTAAAACTTTTAGGGCACCTTTTGTGGAATCTATTACACTAGAAATTTGTTGTTGTTGTTATTGTTCTTTAAACTTTGTTTGTTGTTCCAATTTACAAACCTGGATGCTGAAGGCTTAAAATAAGTTGTTTTTTTTTTTTTTTTTTTTCCCCCCAAGGCCACAAGCTGCAATGATAGAATAGCTTAATTCCTATGAGAAACTGGCCTAACATGTCAGAAATATAGTGAAAAAGTGTACAAGTAAAATTATCTCCCATTTGAGGGTCCAGACTATTCTCATATAATAGCAAAACTCTATTTTGAATAGCAAAATAGAAGTTGGATAGATGCACTGTGCCATTCTCTGAGTAATTGCTCTTGTTACTAATGGAGAAGAACTGCATCCTGTTATACTGACTTGGCATTACAATATGTGGCAACCCCTAACTAAATCAGAAAGGGACAGTAATAGGATATACAACTATTTGATATATTGACTCCTCCAACACTATTGTACTCGAGGATGCCAATAAATAATTTTTTGAAAGCTAAGGGTAGGTATAATTAAACTTAACTGAAAAGATAAAATAACTAGTCCTCATATTGCTACACCTCAACTTCTGAGCTTGCTTCTATAAATATGGAGCAGAATCTAGTTGTTTATGCAGGTGTCAGACATTCCTGAAGGATAGATTTTAGTTATTAATAAATCATAAAATAGGAGAGGGTTATAATGCAAAATCTAGGCTACAAAATGTGTGGAACCAAAAGAGGAACACATCCTACAAAGAAAGTAAATAACTCTTAAAGGCCAAAGGGATTCATGTCATTCTTTGTTCATTGTGTTACTTTGGAAAGCCACAAATATACTATGACTTAAAGGCAGGGAACTTGACTTTAAAAAGGAAACAGAGATCCTGTTCCATATCTTAAAATAATTTGGCATATTTCAATAGTTTGTTTTTTTTTTATTCCTGAGCCTACAACTATATTTCCTTCCACTATACAAAAGAGTTGAGTGAGGATGAGGAGTTTACGGTGTGCCTGGCATTTTATGGTAGAAAACTGATATACTATATAATGTCTCTAGACTAACAGATATGTATTATCCCTTGCTATGGTTCTGAAAAAAAAAAAGACCTTTCTTCAACTTATTGACAAGTCATGTTTACTGATATACCAAGCATAGTAGGAATATCAGCTTTTAGGTAGACTTTCTTTGAAAGACAAAAGCCTAAATCTCCCAATCCTGATTTTCTCTTCATGTCCTGGTACTTAACTTGTAACCTTGGACAACTCACTAAGTCCTTTACAAAATTAGGGATAAAAATGCTTACTTGATCATAAATTTTTCTGAAAGGCTTTGGTAAGAGTTCTTTGTAATTGTGAGAAAGTTTGTATTCTGTATTGACACAAGGGAATTCTTTTTTTTTTTAAGAGAGAGCAGGAATTAGGGGCAGAAAAACCAAACCTCTTTATAGGGGGAAAAAGCACTTTATTCTCCTTGAGGTCAGAAGCATGATAAAGTTTCTTAACTTTTTTAAGGGAAAAAAAAAGAGTAGGTACTATAAGATAAGAGCCTTTTAAAAACAAAATATCTAGAAAAATAAAATGCATTTTATTACATATCGTAAAGACTACCAACTCTTATTAGACTATTTGCTTTATTTGCTTGTCAGTGTAGACTTTTTCACTAGTTTTTACTATCTAGGTCTCCCTTGTGGGTTTTTTGACTCTTCCATTACCCTTGTTTATCCATTTTTTACTTCTTTTCTCCATCTGACACCGACTTGCCATATAAATTCCTTTTAGTATTTACCAACTAGAATCAAACTAAACTGCTTGTTTATAACCTCCAATCACTGTCCACACTTTACTGCCAATGTGTTTTTATTTAATTTCTTCCCAAATTAATTACTGATCTGGATTCATCAATTCATTCTTCTCTCACTCAACTTTTATTGATTTATTTTGGAAAACAAACAAAAAAATCTCACAAAACTCCTTACACTGGAATTCAGGGACAATCTGATTGCAGCTTACCTTTCCAATTTTATCTCTCACTCTTCTCTTTCATAGATCCTACTAACCATATTAATCCATTCACTATTTCAGAATGCATATTATTTCTTTTATTATATTGTTATTACAAATAATTAAGAATATCAATTACCAACTATACAGTATCTTGAGTTTAATGAAAAATTCATCATAATTTCCCTGCAAACTATGTAATAAAAAGATTAACATCTTTAATTTACAAATGCTACTTCTGCCAAGAGTGCACTCTGATGGAATACTATTTTGTTATAAGAAATGATGAGCTGGATGTTTTCAGAAAACCCTTGAAAGATTTCCATGAGCTGATCCAAAGTGAAAGGTACTATGTATAAAGGAATAACAATATTATAAGATGATCATCTCTGAATAATTTTGTTGGTCTTAGCCATACAATGAACCAGGACAACTTGGAAAGACTTGGAAGGAATATTATCCTTCCCCAGACAATGAATTAATAATATCTGTATATAAATGAAACATAGTTTTTCCCCTTTATTTTTCTTAAATAATGTTTTTATTATTTGTCCAAGTTTTAATTTACAAAATGACTATTATGGGAATGTTTTGAATGACTAGTCATGCATATTACATTAATTTGCTTGCCCTTTCCAAGGTAGATGGAAAGGGAATTTTTTTTGAATTTCAAAGTTTTAAAGATGAACATTAAAAATTGTTTTTATGTGTAAATGGGGGAAAATCAAATATTGAATAAAGAAATAAGAAATAGTATATACTTTCATTTCTACCTGTTTATATCCTATCAAGTATTTAAAGTGAAATTTAAGTCACAGTTTCTCTAAGAAGCCTTATTTTACCATATTAGTTTATAGTTATATCGTTCTGTAAAGAATAGTATTTCTTGTCTTGGCATGATAATTATTATGTATGATGTAGGATAATGGCTTTGAAGGTAGAAATAACTTGGTTCATATGTAGACCATATCCATAGAAGGAATTCCTTACATCAATTGAATCAAAGATCTTTTGTGTATTTGTATTGTGTATTTCACATATTTAATAATTTCATTTTTACTTCAACATTTTTATCATATATATTACATATTTATATAGCTTTTTCTGGAGGGGCACTGTACTAGTCCTTTTATTATTTCCTTCTATCCTCTGCCTAGATTCTTCATGTGTAACAAAGTATTAAGCATAGGGTAGGTACTCAATATGTATTTGTTAAATAAATTCATGGACTAATTTATAAAATTTTATTGGTTTTACTTAGCTAATAAAAAGATGGGTAAGGACTATATGTATTTTATCTATTGATTATAAAATGTGCAAATGTTGCAAGTGTCTTGTTCTAGGTATTTTATTATAAAAATGTAAAATTTTTATATTAAGAGGCTCTATTCTATAATTCTTAATTCTGACTGAGTGAATATTCTTTTCACGGAGACAATATTTTATTTTCATACCTACCATTTAAAAGAGGATATTCTTTAGCTTTCTACAATTTCCTTCCTGTCCAATCTTTATTTTAAAAATAGTAAAATCTTGGTTGGATAGGCTATTAAAGAAAGTAGCATTAAGTACACACACATACACACACACTCATGTGCATATGCAAACACAAACATAAAAGTATATGGTGATCAGGTAGATATGTTTCATATAACACTTTGAAATCTGTTCATAAAATTAAAAGGTATTCAAACAAATTGCATTTTGTCACTTTTGAACATCTTCTCTAGAATACTTTCTTGCATTTTGTCCTTGCTTAAATTTTTGTGACTTGACTTTCTCTAGGTCTTTTTGTCTGGTTTTCCTCCTCAGTCCTCTTTGATAGAATATCTTCCATATTATATTCCCAAATATGGCTATACCCCAAACCTTTGTCCTGGGACTTATTTTCTTCTCTCTTAACTCATTCAATCCCCTCATCAGGTATCATAGTTTTAATTATTATCTCTGTGAAAATAACTCCCAGATTTATTTATCTTGCTTTGGTCTTTCTCCTGAGCTCTAATACTACATCATCAACTACTTATTTGGTGTTTCACATTTAAACTCAAAATGTCCAAAAGAGAACTCATGATCATTCTTCAAAAATCCTTCACTTATAATGAAATCTTTTATTTCTTTTAAGGGAACTATCATTGCTCTTTTGTTTCAGGTTTAATACTTCAGCATTATACTGAAATCCTCATTGTTTCTCACTCCATAGATCAAATAAGTTGCCAAATCTTTCTATTTCAACCTCCACACCATCTCTAACAAGTGACCCCATTTTCTACTCACAAAGCACAAGTGACCCCATCTTTCTACTCACACAGCAATGACCCTAGTTCAACCTCTCATTATTTCTCACTTGGACGATTGCAAAGACCTCTCCCTATCTGATTTTACTGACTCAATTTTCACTGTATTCCAATTCATGCTTCATATAAATGCTGATGTATTTTTTTACACACAAATCAAGCACAAATCTACCTTTATTCAAGTCTGATGGCAGTCCTTTATTCAAGGAATTCTAGTGACTCCTTCTTGCTTGTAGGAGTCCCTCAGTTTGGCTTTCCAGGGTTTTCACAATATGTCTTCAACTTAAGTTTCCAAGCTTCTCATCCTCTATGTTCTAGATTAATTACTTCAGCACTTGCTACAGAAACTTCTTGTTGTTTAGTAATTTTCAGTCATATATAACTATCTTTCTTGGCAAAGGTACTGGAATGGTTTGCCATGTCTTTCTCTGGCTTATTTCACAGATAAGAAAACTGAGGCAAACAGAGATCAAATTACTTTCCAGGGTCATATGGCTAGTAAGTGTTTGAGGCCGGATTTGAGTTTAGAAAAATTAGATTTTTAATTCAGACCTGTAATTCTATCCATTGCACCACCTACCTGCCCTACAGTATCATTGAGGTATTCTTTATGGATGATGAGTCAAAACATCCTTTTTGATTTGTGGTATTATTGGATTATATTTCTTCAATTATCTTGGGTATGACTTTTGAGTGTTTCTAGCTATGGAGGTGGGGGGCAGTAGTGGGAGGATGTATGTGCAGAGGAGAGACATTGCAAAATCAGAAGCAGTCCTCTAAATTTGAGGGAAGATGTGACCCATGGTAAACCACAAAGAATTCATTTTTATTTCTCCAGCACTATTCAAAGCATAACAAATTTCCTCTCTACTCTCATTATTTCTCTTCCTTTTCTCTATTAACTTCTATATGTTCTGTTATATAACCCTCTGTAATGTCTTGGCTATCTTTCTGGAGGTACTCTGGAAGGGTCTTAGTCTCAGGATAGTCACCACAAGGATGGTCAGGAATAGAGTCTAAAATCTTTATTGTCTCCTTCACAGTATTTTCACTCTGACTCCTTCACACTCTCTGTCCCAGTCTGACTGTGTCCTCAGTTCTCTCAGCCCTTAAATACCCTATTACAATTATATATTGAGTTTATGTAAAATAGAGAAGCATTATGCCATCAATTCCCCTGAGTTAACACTGTGTTATAAGTATCCCTGTTTCAAGTATCCTCCACAGTTCTGGAGAACTCTACTCTCAACAACCTACCTTACAATCTCTACAACCCTCTACTACTTCCAGACCTAGAGTTTGCTGGCTCTTCTCTCTCTTTTTGAGGGGAAAGAAGAATGAGATTTATTCATCTAATTTGGAGCTAGATTTGCTGGGACTTAGATCTCACTATTTTTTTTCTCCAGAATATAGCTTCTCTCTCCAATTTCTCTCCCAACCCATCAGAGTCCAGTAAAGATATCGATTTTTCATAATATTTCATCTTTCTTTAAATATATGTATAGCAAGGGATTTAGGCTGTTGCACATTAAAGGACATGTTAAAATTATAAATTCTTATAAAATTATAATTAGAAGAAACCTAAAAAAATATCTGGCTCACAGATGAGACCCAAAGAGTTTAGACTTGCTCAAACAGCACTGAGAGTTAACAGTAGATTTGCGATTCAAGCTTGGAATTTTTAATTTATTTCAAATCCACTGAACTTTTTAAATTGAAGGGATCATAGGATCTATCTTGAATGGGACCTCACAAGTCATATAGTTAAATTCCTCCATTTTGCAGTAGAAAAATAAGGATCAAAATGGCTGACATTTGTCTAAGGTCACATAAACCCCATTTCTTTAATTCCAAACTATATCCTCTTTCACTTTAAGGTCAAAATAAGGAATTAAAGTATGCTTAAATATGTGCTTAATATACATTTTAACATTTACAATGGAAAGATAGTAGTGGGGAAAGAGCACTAGAGTGTAAGATGATCCTACTATATCCACAGCTCTAATACACAGCTGTACCTGTTTAGCTCTTCTCAGTAGCCTCATATTGTTGGGGGAATTTGAATGCCAAAATTTATTGGAGTTCCAAGATGGTTATGTGAGGTATCTCAAAAGAATTTGTATGCTTAAATCTTCTCCAAATCAAGAGGCAAAAAACATGATGATTCTACCATCAACTGGGGAACTAATTTCCAAAAGAGAGTTTAGTGATTAATAAAGGACAAGACATGGGCTAAGTTCCCTATAGGACCTTGGCATTAATAAGGGAGAAAACACAATAAGGCAGTAAAATTCTTAGAAAACTTGCTGCCATAAAGTTGATAATTCCTTAAGAGTTGTAATTGCCATTGTAATGTTTAGTAAGTGTGTTAAGTTACTAAAAATAATTAGCAAGGGATTATACTATTCACTGGTAGGCTGTTCCCAAAAAGAAATTAGCAAAGAAGTGGGGTGCCAGTAGGTTCTTTTACAAGAGAAAAATAACTTTAGGTGTTGACTTGTATAGCTTAGCTTTCTCATTGGATATAATAACTGTGGGGTCATGATAATTTTGTCAATGTAAATAAATAAACTGTAAGAAATGTCCACTGAAATGCAACAAAAGCCATCTCTTGTTAATTTTACCTCTCTATGGCCCACTGAGCTACCAAGGACCTTGGATCTTATTCACCCCATTAATAATCCCTGGACACTTCAAAAAGGATGGCTTCTTGTTGTTCAATTATTTGAATTGTGTCTAATTCTTTATGACCTCATTGGGGTGGCTTTTGGCAAAAATAGTGGTGTGGTTTGCCATTTCCTTCTCTAGCTCATGTTATATATGAGAAAACTGAGACAAATGGGATTAATGACTCGCCTACTACATTCACCTAGCTAATAAATATCAAATGACTGATTTAAACTCAGGTCATCTTGATTCTATCTAGTGCTCAATCCACTGTGCCATCTAGGTGGCCCTTAAGATGATTTAGAATAAGGTTAATATGGGTAGTATAGTACACAGCAAAGGGGAAAGAGTTAGAGGGCCTGAGTTTGAGTCCCTTTGCTACCTATTAGTTGTAATATGTGACTAATCATACCTCCTTTTACAGCTTTTATTCCCCTAATCTATAAAATTAAGGCTCTCAGGTAGATGAATTTTCCAATTCTAAAACTTATATTTTCCATTAATAATTTCCCCTTCCCCCTCCATTCAGCTCCAATCAAAATTACAGGACTCATAACAAAAAAAAAAAAAAAAAAAAAAAAAAGTTACAAGTCATGTGACTGCGTTTAGGATGTGGCTTTCTCTTATTTTGATTCAGCACTAACTTATGCCTTATAAAGAATCAATAATAATTCAATGACCATTGTATCTGCATGGAACTTGCTATTTAGAAGTTAGTTGTGTCTAAAGCCATGGGGGAGTTGCTAAAGATCAGGCTCTAGCAAGGATTCCAGCCAAGAGGAAGATAATTGTGCATTACTGGAAGTATCAGAAAGAACTTAAGTGCTCACCAGTCTCCCTCCCTCCCTCTCTCTCTCCCTCTCTCTTTCTTCCCTCCCCCTCTAAACTTCTCCCCTGCAAAAAGTTCTCCTGAGTTCTTCCAATCAGTCCTCTCTCTTCATTTAGTGATTTAGTTTAAATTCCCTCTCTTCCTGGAACACATCCAAACCCTCCTCTCATTCTCTTTCTTTTCCTGGCAAGCAGAGCATTAATATCTGGCAGAATCACCTCCTCTCACCACTTCCCTGGCAGGCACATGGAAGACCTGGCTGGATCTTGGACAAGTATTGATAAGTAATACAGAGTAGAAATGTTCTACATTTTGAAGGTTACTTCTATGAATTATATTCAATTTACATACAATGTTTTTGATAGATTGCATGTTTGTACTGAGCTAGAAATTTCTTGGAAGTGAATGGGGCTTGCTAATCATCACTAAATGTTTCTGGTTTTTTTTTTTTCCTTTCTTTTTTTTTGGGGGGGGGGGCTGAATGTTAGTAATCGAAATTAAATGGCTTTCCCAGGTTCACATAGTTAGTAAGAGTCATGTGTCTGAGACCAAATTGGAACTCAGGTCCTATTGACTTCAAAGCTAGTGCTCCATCCACTGTGCCAGCTAACAGTTCTTTTTTGTTCTTTCTTGAACAAAATTACTTCAGTGTCCTCAGCAGAATTTATCCATACTCCTGTCCTCTTACTCACTATTTAAACACAGGGTATTGACTAGATAAAGAGATGTATTTTACTTCCAAAGCATTGCCTTCAACAGATCTTACATGATCATTCATAGCAAATTTATATAATCTTTGAATTTTATATTTCTAAGATATAGAGATGTAGATGTATGAAGATAGAGAAATATAGAGAACTACATATTCATATTTAGATATAGATGCAAGTATAAATCGGTAATAAAATATTTTTAAAATATGGTTTATGTTACTAAGTTCCTAACAGTTTTATATGCATATGATTATATATAAATATAGCTTAACAGATATTTGAAGGGACGTTTTAATATAATGAGATAGTGCCACAATTTCATATACTCTTGATTATGGTTTTAGCTATGAGATTTCATAGTGCAGTGGAAAATGTTCCATACTAAGCAGTTAGAGGACTCAACCTAATAAAATTAGTAGATTCATTCAACCACCTCTGAGTTGATTTTTCTAATCTGTGGCACAGTGCACAGAGCACTAACCAAGAATTGAATTCAGTTCCTGCTTCACACAATTACTAGTTATGGAACCTCAGGCAAATTCCAACCTCTTCCACCTCAGTTTCCTCAACTGTAAAATAATAATAGCATCAAGTTTCTAGCACTGTTAACAATATCATATGAGACATCAGTTATAAAATATATTGCAAAACTTAAAGTGTTATATAAAAACTAGTTATTATTATTCTTATTCTCATTTAAAATACAAATTATGTTGAACTATATTCAAGCGGCCAAATTCTGTTATTTTAATTCATATGAACATTCTTTATTTCTTAAAATTGTTTAGTATGAGTAGATATCTTCAAATCTACCTCATCTGAATTCTGATATCTTAAATCAGTTAAAGCATGTCCATCAAAATACTTTTAAGTGTGAAATGACTTTTTAGTTATAATTGTGGAAGGGTAGAGAAGAAAATTGATAAAATCCAATGGATTTATGTGGTATAGTGGAGGGAATATAATTTTTAGAGACAAGAAAATAGGAATTAGATTACTGCTTCCTGCACTTCATAGAAAATTGTTTAAACTCTCTGTATCTCAATTTCCTTATTATGTAAACTACCTGTTATGGGTGTTGTGAAGATTAAATGAGTTAATATTTATAAAATATTTCATAAAACTTTAAAGTACTACATACATGATAGCTACTGTTATTATTATTATTATTATTATTATTATAATCTATAAATCATTAACCAAGCTGGGAGGGAGGAGGGATTTCAAAAATTGTAAAGAATATGGCATTCTAGCAGATATCCCTGAGAAGAATTATTTGGGTAGGAGGCAGAGAAGGGAAAGAAACTTTGATTTTAGCTTTTGCCAAGTCTCACCTCCAGATCAGAGGGGAATTTGTCAGCTTATAATGGTTTAGAGAATCCATATTTTCATTAATTCTCTTCCATCATATGCTGATGACAAAGTAATCCTCATCCTAACATTAATGTCCTAAATTTGGCTTCTCCAGGTCTATTTATAACAAGAATAAATTGAACTTATGGTTCTATAGGGAATACAGCAGCACCTAATAGGAATTTCTTTATCACCCTAAAAAAGGGAAAAAAGAAATTCAAGATAATAGGATGTATGAAATTATTATTTAGTTGTGTTCCTCACAACTTGAGCTCACCTTTTCCCTATACTCTTTATGTAATTATGGGAGTATCTGTCAAAGACCTTTTCTTTCCCCATTGATGTTGAGGGGATAAGGGATTTATCATAACCATTACTCTTTTTGTACTATCTTAGTAAGTAACCCTTTAAGAAAGTTTCTTAAACTGTCTCACTAATTATTTCTTGGGAGGAAGTGAAAGCTTGAGCCAATGATATTGGATAATCACTTCTGGAATATGTGTTGAATCCTGAAGTAAGACCTATAGTCAGCCAGCTCTGGGAATGATAGATCCTTAAAGTTTAGTGAGCTACATAAGAATTTATTATACTTCCATAAGAAATCTATGTGTTTTAGGTACTGACCCACACTTAATACCATATACCAAGATAAAGTCAAAATGGGTTCATGGTCTAGGCAGAAAGAATGAGAATAAATTAGAAGAAGATAGAATAGTTTACCTCTCAGATCTGTGGAGGAGGAAGGAATTTGTGACCAAAGAAGAACTAGAGATCATTATTGATCACAAAATAGAAAATTATCATTTATCAAATTGAAAAGCTTTTGTACAAACAAAACTAATGTAGACAAGATTAGAAGGGAAACAATAAATTGGAAAAAAAAACATTTTTACAGTCAAAGGTTCTGAAAAAGAACCTTTCCATATCCAAAATATATAGGGAAATGATTCTTATTTATAAGAAATCAAGCTATTCTCCAATTGATAAATGGTCAAAGGATATGAAAAGATGAAGAAATTGAAACTATTTCTAGCCATATGAAAAGATGCTCCAAGTCATTAAAATTAAGACAACTCTGAGATACCACTCAGATACCTATCAAATTGGCTAGATTGACAGGAAAAGATAATGCTGAATGTTGGAGGGGATGTTGGAAAACTAGGACATTGATACATTGTTGGTGGAATTGTGAATACATCTAGCCATTCTGGAAAGCAATTTGTAACTATGCTCAAAAAGTTATCAAATTGTGCATACCCTTTGATCTAGCATTGCTACTACTGGCTTATATCCCAAAAAAATACTAAAGATGGGAAAGGGACCTGTATGTGCAAAAATGTTTGTAGTAGCCCTCTATGTAGTTACCAGAAACTGGAAACTGAGTGGATGCCCATCAATTGGAGAATGGCTGAATAAATTGTGGCATATGAATGTTATAGAATATTATTGTTCTGTAAAAAATGACCAGCAGGATGATTTCAAAAAGGCCTAGAGCAATTCACATGAACTGATGCTGAGTGAAATGAGCAGGACCAAGAGATTATTATATACTTCAACAACAATACTATATGATGATCAATTCTGATGGATGAGACCCTCTCCAACAATGAGATGAACCAAATCAGTTCCATTTGTTCAATAATGAATAGAAGCAGCTACACCCAACGAAAGAACTCTGGGAAATGAGTGTGAACCACTACATACCATTCCCAATTCCTCTATTTTTGTCTGTATGCATTTTTTATTTCTTTCACAGATTAATTGTACATTATTTCAAAGTCCTGTTCTTCTTGTGTAGCAAAATAAGTGTAATGATATGTATACATATTTAACATGTATTGGTCTACCTGCCATCTGGGAGAGGGGATGGAGGGAAGGAGAGGAAAAATTGAAACAAAGGGTTTCAAAATTGTCAATGCTGAAAAATTATCCCATGCATATATTTTGGGAATAAAAAGCTATAATACAAAAATAAATCTATGTGTTTAATAAGCTTTAAGAAGATATATTTTATTATTTATTGTTGGATACATATCCTCTGTAGTCCAGCCTCAAACTCTTCTATCTTCTTTTTTATCTAAACTTTTTTTTCTGTTGTCACATATTCATTTTATTTAGAATTGATTCTCTATCATTTTTTGCCCTTTTCAATAAAGTTCCTTGAAAACTATATTTTTTTCCTCTTCATGTAAACATGAGTACCTAAAATCCTTCTTCAATTTAAATAAAATTGCCTAGCAGATTCTGCTGTTCAGTACATTGTAACTTATTACAAGTGCCCTACAAGTCATCAGGGATATATTTCTAGATTCCTGAAACAATCAGCACCAAATACTAAATACTTCGATTGCATGTACTTTTGTAATTTAAGAATAGATACAGACTATGTCCACATGATTAAATTTGACTAAAACCTCTCATTTTCAGATGGGAAACATATATGGTGCTGTATGAATCATTGATATTTGTGATAATAATAATGCCACCACCCAATGATAAAATAGAAGTAATAGTCCCAATTTATTCTTTTCAACTTACAATGACTCACTCAGTTTTTAGAATAATTAATAAATTAATAAATACTTATAAAATATGTGGTAATTTATGCTGCTAATATAAACTGAAATATAAATGGAAAATAATCATATAACACTGTTTTTCAACAGTTACTGAATGAAAGATTTTAAAATAACTGGCCTTGATCCTAATTCAAGGCGCTCGTATTAAAGTTTTAAATATACAAGTGACAAAAGTTAAAATTTTAAATAGCTTCACAAATAAGAAATGAAATTTTTACACTTAGAAAGGCTAAGCTATGTTCTTACCATAAATACTAATACGAGAATGGAATAATGAAAAATAATGCTTTAATTTCAGACTTTTTTTTTTTCAACTTTTGTAAGTCTTGGCTTTTCTCCAAGAGAGAAAAATGTAGAATTCCAAACTGTCTTCAGGTCTTTGAAGGGAAAGAATGAACCTGGGATTTAAAGGGAGAAAAAGAACTTGGGAACAATTTATCTTCCAACAGTAGCGGAAAGTATCTGTTGTCACTCTAATCTGAAACTAATACTTTAGAAACTTTTGTATTGAATTTTTTTCTATTGGGTTAGATCTAAGACATTCTCTTTGTCATTGAGATAACATATTCCTAGTGGAAGAACTCCTTCAATCTGTATTTTCTGGCATATATACTTCTATGTATATCTTTCTTATTTCTGTTTTGATACCAATTTGAAGAAATTACTTTATTTACACTTTATTTTGTGTGTTCTTTGTGGAACTGGTTTTTGATGAAGATTCAGATCATGGTTATATAGCTTAAGGGCACTGCTTCCCCATCAAGGAACAATGATTAGGAATTTATTTCGAACTTAAAAATTATATCCCATAGACTAGCAACATTTAAGGAAGAAAAGAGATATAATTCTAGCTCAGAATTTTCTATCTGAAGATAGAAGAAGAATGGTCTTCTGATTCCATCCTCTAGCTTTCCTTCTTACCAGGAATCAGTTATCTTTGGAAGAAGGTCTGGAAGGAGATCCTAGAGAAGTCTATTCTTGCCTCCCTGTAAGTTACATTTAGACATATCCATTGCTACATACATTACATATATTGTTAAAGACAAAACAATCTCATATTCCACTTATTTTTGTTCTCTACTCTTTTTTTCTAAAATGTGTCTTGTAAAGAATATTCTGAAAGTGAGCAGATCAGTAATTACTGAAATGATCCAAACATTCCCTTTCAGCTTTAGTCACAAATTCCAGCCAAGTCAGATTCATTGATTTTCTTTCTTCTGATATTGATTCCTAAGTTTATATTCAGATTGTCTTATAGTCTCCTCCTTGGGAATGTGTATGTCTTTCATCATCTAGTGCTAGATTCACCCCCCCCCCCAAAAAAAAAAGCAACTTTTTTTTTTTTTTTTTTTTAACAAAAGCATGGATACTCATGGTTTGATAAATAAGACTCTTTCCTGACAATACCTACCTTAAAAAATGATGTCAGTTTCTGACATAGCTTTATATGGATTATAACAGTTATTCATGATAGGCAAATATAAGATGGAAAGTGGATATCTAGTGGCATAATATCTCAGATAAAAAATATACATAATCAGAGTAGCATGAATAAGAATCAGATTATCATCATCATGAATAAGAAATTGAACCATTTTAGAATGGTAGAAAGAAGGGACACACACATCTATATAAGCTCTTTCTTGCCCTCAGACTACCATTTTTTCATGATACAACCTCGGAATTAGTGCTTGAGTTAAAAACAAAACAAAACAAAACAAAACAAAAAACATGAATACATTACCAACAGAAGATATCCTCAAAATCATCAAAAAAGGTCTGTTTTTGCTTGCAGGCAGGGATGGTTAGACCAGGTGCAGACACCCAGAGTTACTCAGCAAGCTCTCAGAGTCTTAGAGAATGGTCACTGTGCAGGCAGCAGAGCCATTACCATTCCCCTGCTGCCTCACTGTTACTTCCTGTAGTCTGTAGAGAAAGCTTGTTAACACCACACTGCTCAAAAAGCAGACCACATTTTGTTTGTTTGTTTGTTTGTTTTCTTTGATTCTTTTTTGTCAAAATGAATAAAAATTTAAAGTGCACACTAACTATTGATAGTTTCTATATGAATAGAGAGCAGACTTCAAACCCTGATGAATCTCCAAAGGAAGATATGATCTGATCCCCATCACCCAAGACTCTCCTAGAAGAAAGTAAAAAGGATCTTACAAGAGAGCTAGAACAAAAATGGGAAAAAAGAAAGGGAAGCTTGGCAAGAGGGTCTGGATAAGTCATCCCACTCATTTAAAGATAGAGTGGATAAAGAAATCAAATCCCTGAAAAACAGAATTAGTGAATTGGAAAAAAGTAAACAATTCCATGGAAAACAGAATTAATGAACTGGAAAAAGAAAATAGCTCTCTAAAAAATAAAATTGACAAAATAGAAAAAAAAATTCCATAGAACAAAACAACTCATTTAAAAACTCAATTGGACAATTACAAAAATAAATTTAAAAAAAAAACTAAATAAAGAAAGTAATTCATTAAAACTCAGAATTGAACAAATGTAATTGAATGACTTAAGGAGACACCAAGAATCAGTCAAGTTAAACCAAAAAATTGAAACAATGGGAAAAAAAATGTTAAATGCCTATTTGAGGGAAACAACAAACCTGGGAAATAGATCTAGGAGAGATAATCTGAGAATTATTGGACTTCCTGAAAATTATGATGAAAAAAGGAGCCTGGATACTATTTTCCATGAAATTATCAAAAAGAACTGCCCAGATGTTATAGAAACAGAGGGTAAAATAGGCATCGAAGGAATTCATTGATCATCTACTGAAAGAGATCCCAAAATGAAAACTCCAAGAAATATTGTGGTGAAATTCCAGAACTATCAGACCAAGGAAAAAATACTACAAGCTGCTAGGAAAAAAAAATCAAATATAGAGAAGCCACAATAAGGATTACTCGGGATCTAGCAGTATCCACATTAAAGGATCAAAGGGCCTAGAATCTGATATTCCAAAAGGCTAAGGAACTTGGCATGTAGCCAAGAAAATTTACCCAGCAAAAATGAGCATTTTTTCCCCCAGGAAAGAAGATGGATATTCAATGAAATAGGTGAATTTCCTCTATTTCTGATGAAAAACAGAACTAAACAAAACATTTGATCTCCAAATATAGAAATCATGAGAAACATAAAAAGGTAAAAAGAAATCTTGGGGACTATATTTCTGTTATGAAAATACGTAAAGAACACATGTATAATTTGGTTTACAATATAAAAAAGAAAGTTGAGGTGGAAAGGGAATTATACCAGAAAAAGGGTAAAGTGAGGGTACTACGTCTCATGAAGAGACAAAGGAAACCTATTATATCTGAGGGAAAAAAGGGAGGGGGATGAACATAGTGTGAATCTTACTCTCATCAGAATTGGCTTAAAGAGAAAAATATTAGAGATATTAGATTTACAGAAAAACTTCTCCCACCTCATTGAAAAGTGGGAGGGGGAAAATGAAAAGGGAAGGAGTTAGCTAAACTGAACGGAATACATAAATTGTGAGGAAAAGGGTTAAGAAAAGGGGAGAAACCCCTAAAAAGGGAGGGGCTGTGAGAGGCAAGTGGTGCTCACAAGTTTAATACTGGGGAAGGGGGTAAGGGAGAAGGAAAGAAGAAAAGCAAAAGCAGGGGTTAACAAGATGGCGAGAAATACAAAATTAGTAATTTTAACCATAAATGTGAATGGGGTAAACTTGCCCATAAAGCAGATGCTGATAGCTGATTGGATTAAAAGCTAGAATCCTACAACATGTTGTTTATGAAAACAAACTTGAAGAAGGGCAATACATACGGAGTAAAGGTAAAAGATTGGAGCAGAATCTGCTATTCTTCAGGTGATGTCAAAAAAGCAGGGGTAGCCATCTTTATCTTAGATCAAGCAAAAGGAAAAATTGATCTAATTAAAAGAGATAAGGAAGAATACTATATCTTGCTAAAGGGTAGCATAGATAATGAAGCAATATCAATATTAAACACATATGGACCAAGTGGTATAGCATCTAGACAGTAAAACTATAATAGTGGGAGATCTCAATCTTTCACTCTCAGAATTAGATAAATCAAACCACAAAATAAATAAGAAAGAAGTCAAAGAGGTAAGTAGAATACTAGAAAAGTTAGGTATGATAGATCTTTGCAGAAAACTAAATGAAGACAGAAAGGTATACACTTTCTTTGCAGCCGTTCATGGTCCCTTTACAAAAATTGACCATATATTAGTACAGAAACCCTCAAATTCAAATGCAGAAAGACAGAAATAGTAAATGCATCCTTTTCAGACCACAATGCAATGAAAATTATATTCAATAAAAAGCCAGGGGAAAATAGACCAAAAAATAATTGGAAAGTAAATAATCGCATTCTAAAGAATGATTGGGTGAAACAGCAAATCATAGACAGATTTTCACCCAATAAAATGACAATAATGAGACATCATACCAAAATGTGTGGGATGCAGCCAAAGCAGTAATAAGGGAGATTTTATCTCTCTAGAGGCCTACTTGCATAAAATAAAGAAAGAGAAGGTCAATTACTTGGGCTTACAACTAAAAAAGCTAGAAAAGGAACAAATTAAAAACTCTCAAACACTAAAGTTGAAATTCTAAAAATAAAAGGAGAGCTTAATAAAACTGAAAATAAAAAAGCTATTGAATGAATACATAAAACTAAGAGTTGGTTTTATGAAAAAAACCCAACAAAATAGATAAACCCGTAGTAAATTTGATTTAAAAAAAGGAAAGAGGAAAATTAAATTGTTAGTCTTAAAAATGAAAAGGGAGAACTGGCCACTAATGAAGAGGAAATTACAGCAATAATTAGGAGTTACTTTGCCCAACTTTATGCCAATAAATTTGATAACTTAAATGAAATGGAAGAATACCTTCAAAAATATAGCTTGTCCAGATTAACAGAGGAAGAAGTAAATTGAATAAACAGTCACATCTTAGAAAAATAAATAGAACAAGCTATTAATCAACTCCCTAAGAAAAAATCCCTAGGACCAGATGGATTTACATGTGAATTCTACCAAACATTTAAAGAACAATTAATTCCAATACTATGTAAACTATTTGAAAAAATAGGGATTGAAGGAATCCTACTAAATTCTTTTTATAACACAGACATGGTACTGATACCTAAACCAAGGAGGTAAAAAACAGAGAAAGAAAATTATAGAACAATCTCCCTAATGAATATTGATGTAAAAATCTTAAATAAAATATTAGCAAAAAGAGTACAGAAAATCACCCCCAGGATAATACACTATGACCAAGAGGGATTTATACCAGGACTGCAGGGCTGGTTCAGTATTAGGAAAACTATTAGCATAAACGACTATATCAATAACCAAATTAACAAAAACATATGATCATCTCAATAGATGCAGAAAGAGCATTTGATAAAATCCAACATCCATTCCTAATAAAAATACTTGAGAGTATAGGAATAAATGAACTTTTCCTTAAAATAGTCAGGAGCATCTATTTAAAACCGTCAGTAAGCATCATATGTAATAGGGATAAACTGCATACTTATATTGTATCTAAGATATATTTTAACATGTATGAGACTGACTGACATCTAAAAGAGGAGGTGGAGGGAGGGAAGTGAAAAACTGAAACAGAAGTGAGTGTAAGGGACAATGTTGAAAAATTACCCATGCATATGTTCTATCAATAAAAAGGTATAATTAAAAAATAAAAAGAAAATAAAACAAAACAAAAACAAACAAACAAACAAAAACCCCCAAAAAACTGAAGAACCAAGTGAATAGCCACAATCAACATTTCAATGCTGATCTGGAGGGAAAAAAAAGGATAATCTCCCATAAATAAATCCATACAGGATAGTCCCCTTGCCCAAATTCATTAAAAACTCTTTCTCTCCAAAAATCTTCCAAATACACTCCACCAGTGCATCCAGAGGATCAGGCAATAGAACTGTAGGATTTCTTATTTATGTATGACATCTCTAAAATTGTCACCTTCAAGATTTTTTTTCACACCAAATTTACTTGCATGCTAAAGAACATTGGTAATTGTGGCTCCTAAACTCTCCATGGTTCTCAGGTCATCATACCAACATTGCCTCAGGAAGAAAAATCAGTTCTACAAACACCATTCAAACTCTTCCTTCCCATCTTGCTCTTTTTCTCCTCTCCTGAGTTACCAAGAATGTAATAATTATAGGATTGCCACTTTCCCTGATATCTTTTCTGGGAAAGTTTCATACCATAATTTATTCTACTTTTCAAAAGCTAATGATTTTCCATGCTAAAAGATGGATTGAAGACACCGCATTAAACTTTTTTTTTATTAGAAAAAAATGATAAAATAAAATAAAATGAGGGGGGAAGGAGAACAAGGTTGGAGAACTTCTAAATTGTGTCTTCAATGGTGATATTATAAGCAGAGCTCAGATCAGGTTTTATTTCATCCTTTCCATCTAGGTCAGATTAATAAATCTCTACTTAACACGTGAAAAAAATGGCAGAAATAGAATATTTTGACAAAAATATGTCTGAGTGGCAAGGTAAAATAGTCCTCTATAGGGATTGAATTGCTTATTTAGAAATGGAAAACCTAAAAATAAGTGACCCTTTACATATTATTTAAGTTAAAGAGATTAGATCTGTACTACAACCCATGAAGAATTTTAGCACCATGGTGAAGTCAAAAATATTATAACAGAAGAAAGCAGAACAAGAAAACTATTTCTATAGGACTATTTGAAAATCTTAGGAAAATTTTGGCAAAGAACAGGCTTGTGACTTATTTTAAAGTTCTTGATTCTATGGGAAACAAAGGATATTGTCCTCCTAATAAATAAGGAATATTTTCTTACATGGTGACCTAAGAGTTAATAATGTCTTGATTTATGCAATTGTTACATGTGTTTGAGGAAATTATTATTCTTCAATCTGGCAAAAATATTCTTGTTGATAAGATTCTACTAAAAAAATTTTTAATTTGTTTTGACTGTCTTCTGGAGCTTTCTAAGGAATGTACAACCACCAGAATAGGGTGTTATTGGACAGAATTCTCCAATTGTATTTCCATAGTGAAATTTGAGTACATCCAAGAAATAACAAAATATATATATATATATATATATATATATATATATATATATATATATATATATATATATATATATATATATATATATATATATATATATATATATATATATAAGAAATAAGTTACTGAAGTAAAAGAAAAATTCTAAGAGAAAACTCTGGCCTGAATGAATAAGTCTATTGTGAGAGTCTGTTGTATTTTTTTGTTTGTTTGGTTTGTTTTGTTTTGCTTTGTTTTTTACTGTAGCTTTGTCACAGTTCTTACTAAGTTCACTATTTGAAGAGTACTTATAAGAAATTTTCTCATATATAATTTGAATTGAACTTGAAGGAGAAACTGAATAGTAGAAAATTCTCTAAGACCTCCAAGTCTGAGGTATTTGGAATCAACTAATAGCCCAAGAATGGGAAAATATGGCTTACTAGACAGACAGTGGACATAAATATTCTAATTATTGTGAAGACTGAATGCTAAAAAAAAAAAAAAAAAAACTGACTAGAAGATGACAAAATTGAACATGCAAAGTTGTCAACCAAACATGTGGAAATAACCTAATTCAGAAGAATCAGAATATGTCAAGTTATGGCTTTATGGCTCATCTTGATCTAAGGCCCAGGTAAAGTGCATTATTCATACTGCTAGATTGATTTTCTGAAAGAAAATTATTTTGAAATATCTCATTACAACTTCTCCATTAGGGAGTGGGGGGTGACCTGTTGAGATCTCCAGTGTTGCCAAAGGAGTGAATATTTTGACTGTATACCAAAATGAATCTTTGATTATAGTCTTTATGAGAGATTGCAAATCAAATCTAAGAGATTCTTATAACCACAGATTTGGACAACAAGTTAATACTTTTTTTGGTCACTGAAAATAAAAATGAAGATTCTCATTGTTGTTGTGAATGATGTTTGCCCTTAAGAATATTACAAAAATTTGGAAGTACTGGAAAATAGGACTATGTTTTAGTTTCCTCGATATAATTAGTCATGGCTTTCTATCATGAAAACTGCAAAGAAATGGAAATTTAGGAAGCTTAAACCTTTCCCCAAACAAAAATAAGTTCTATCATTTGGTTTCCATATAAAAATTTTTCTTCTCAGAGGAGTTTCTAACCTGACTACAGAAATGAATCTAAAGTAGAGCTGTGGGAAGTAAGGAGTTATAGATTTTTTTTTTTTTTTAATGTTTGTACAATTAATTATCATTCACAAAAAAAGCATTAAATCAGGACTTCTTAATCTAAAGTCTTTAAACTTTAAAAATACATACATACACAAATACATTGGCTAATAATGTTACTGAATAAAAAATTTTTACACATATATGGATGTATACATATGTGTGTATATGTATGTGTGTTTACACACATATACATAGAGAAACACATCACAGACATATTCACAAAGATATTTTTTTGACCTCTTCATCACTGCTTGTATCACTGGTCCACTCACAGACATTAACCAAAACATTTGAGTTACTTGTTCCATATAAATGCTTTAGTCTAGTGACACTCCACCTACAGCTGTCGAGTTGTTCACTTGTCATTCTGGCAGTGTCTTCTTTTTAAAAAATCCTTTTTTTAGTTTAATGTCTTCTGCCAACAATATAATCTTGATTAAACTGACAAGTTAAAAAAAAATAGACTGAATGTTTCTCTCGATTTGGGTAATGAATCACCTCTAGATTAATCACCAAAACCCCCACCCCCACCCACCTTACCCCCAAAGAAGTTTCTATATTAAAGCTCTTTAAAATTAAAGAGTAAAAGTGGTTTAAATATATAGCAGCTTGTGATCCCACCCACAATGTTGTTAGTAAAGATAGAAGAATATTGAAAACGTGTGAGGCAATAAACACCACCTGTTCATGAAAAGAATGGGTCCTGGCATTTGTATTTTTATTTATATTAAAAGGTTGTGACACTCAGATTTAGCTGTATTTAAATTTGAAACTAGTTCAATTTTTAAAATAGCATTTTTATCCTCCAAATGCAAAATGATTTTGGAAAATTATATTAATATACATTACATCATAACTTTCTTTTCCCTTGTTTTGATTTTCAATAACTCTGAGAGGTAGATATTATTATTATTTCAATTTTACAAATAAGGAAACTGAGGCAAATAGCTGTTAATTGACTTGTCCAGGATCAAAAGTATCTGAAGTCACTATTTAAACAGATCTCTGGAGAGATTTGTACCATCTTTCTAGGAATTTTTTTTTTCTTTGTATAAATTTTAAATCAACAAAATAATTCATTCTTAAGTAGCTATTATGTTATATATGAGGAACTATGCTAGGGGACAAAGGAAACACAAAATGAACATGATATTTTTCCTGTCTTCAAAGTGTTTAAATCCAAAGGGAGAGAAAAAGAAGCATATCAAATGAATACAAATAAACATCATAATATGTTATATAAATTATGTATATAATAAATAGAATATTAAAATATAAATATACATATACTTAAAGGCAGTAGAGAGATCACTGACCTGGAGTGAAAAGATCTGGATTCAAATGTAACCTCAGGCATCTACTATCTAGGAAATCCTGGACAAATCACTTAGTCCCTACCTGGCTCAGTAGCTCATTTACAAAGTGGGGACAAAATGAGGAGGAAATGGCATAACACTTTAGTTTCTTAGCCAAGAAAAGCCCATGAACAAATACCATAAGACCATATGGAGTCAGAAACAATGCAACCAGAAGAGGTTATACATTTGTAAGAGATGTATCAAAGTCAAGAAGGGTAAAAAACACTTTTCACTGAGATATCATGAAGTGGTCCATCAGGAGACTGTCACTTCCTAAGTGGCAGGTGTGGAAACATTGCATTATGGATATACAGAATTATGAGAGAACAGGATATGGGCAAGCACAGGTTGTCTTGGGGGATAAGCTTGTAGAGTAGTGGGCACAGGAAGGAAATCACAGAAGCTCAAAAGCAGAAAGATTGAAACAGATTACAGGAAGTTAAAGAGTTTGAACCCAGGTGGCAAACAGAAGAAAGCCTTAGAAAGTATTTTAGCAGGGGAATGGCAGGATGGGAATCATATGTGGCTAAAACATACCTGACATTCTGTGAGAGGGGAGCAGATTGGTTATAGGAATACCATAGTGTAATGTCAGGAGAGCCAATCTCAAAGCCTTGAAGATCTTGAAATCCAATCCCATCTCTGAGTCATCAACTCTTATTCTTTTTTAAAAGATATTTAATATAATTTAGGATCCAAAACATTCAGTGATGAAGTATTTCAATTTAGCTAACCACCAGATAATTTTGGTTTTCAATTTAACTGCCCCTAATTGGGAAAAAACACTCCATAAGAACAACAATCTCTTCTGCCGCACACTCAAATTACTGAACTGATTTTTACATTTCAAATTATTTATATGCTTTAAAACCATTCGTGCCCTACTAAGATATCATGTCCTTAAAGCCAGAAATAGGGGTTCTGTTTTCAAAAATATGAAAAGAAATGCTTATACATTTGGACTACTAGAAATATTTTCCTTATCCTAAGAGAACTGAATTAGAAGCAATAAATGGAAATCACAGAAAAATAAATTTTGGTTTTCATTTCATGAAAAGTAAAGTTGTCCAAAAATGAAATAAAGTAGCAAATTGTCCACTACTGGAAGTTTTCAGGTAGAGCTCTTCTTGTTAGATATGTTATAGCAGGGATTCCTCATTAGGTATGGATTAGATCATTTAGCTTCTTTCCTAAGTATGAAATGCCAATTTACAAATTAACCATTCCAATTTGCTACAGGTTACTTAAGCTTATTGATTTTAGGGAGATAAATCTGATATTCCAAAGACAAAATCAGTTGAATACAAGCACTAAAAAATTCTATCAAATTAGCAAGTCTTTAGCTATGTTCCTGGAAATGACTGGCTTTATGATTTCCTAGGACCAATCAGATAAGTATGAAGAGGCTCATCACCATGTCCACATGGTATTTACTTCTATGTTCATTAGAACACATAAAACAAATGAAAATAACAAAATAGCTATTAACTGCAATGGTAAATGATATTGACTAAATGGTTTGATATTATCTAATTCAACCATGATCAAAGATACATGGTATGAGAGTACTTTTGCTACTCTGATATTATTGGGATCAAACATTAAAAGGAAACTGAGCTATAATTTGGTTCAACCCCATCATTAGAATAATGATGAAATTGAGAACAAAAAAGTTTAAATTCATTAAGTTAAGATCATTATGCAGTAGTAAGTATATCCTAATCCCTCCCTTTTGCTAAACTAATTTCTCCTTTAAAAACATTGAAAATTCCTCTCCCATTGTTTGGCTTGGGAGACTATGAATTTAGACTGATAATATCACTTCCTGGTCTCTGAGAACAAAAGAGACACAAAAATTTGTTTGATACTTGGCTGATGAATCACAATAGGTCACTAAAACAAGGGAGTTTTGCTCAATTACATCAGGTGGAGATAGTTTAAATGTCTATCCTTGTTGAATTTTTTTTTTTTTTTTTATCTAAATAAGTATATTTAATTAACTGCTGATGATTTAAGATTATGTCATTTTGGTCTAATATCAAACAAACTCCCAAGTAGGCTCTGAACTGAGCCAAGACAGCACAGAACTTCTGGTCTTCTGAGTTGCTATTTCTACTTCATGTGTAATTACAGAAGTATAACTCTTCTGCATACTGTTGATAGGTGCAATGTTTGCTGACTTGAATAAGGATGAGACATTTAATATTGTCCAAATTATCAGGCTAATATAATAAAGTGTCCTAGAAGTCAAAATAAATTGGAATTATAAAATAAGGCAGACTAGGCATAATGAGAGCTATTTCTACTACTGAGAAAATACTATTAAAGGTCCTATGTCCTTTCCACCTATATCCACAGCAACAAAATATAGGGTTTCTGGTATAAATGTGCTTCAGTTTAAATTTCATTATAATAATAGCCAAGTATCTGCTCCAATTCTTTATACAGGAAATAAATATTTAAGTGGTTCTGCTAGTGAAAGATGTTTTTCTACAAAAATGCTATGTTAAGTTTAATTGTAGTTAGGATACAATCAGAACAACAAGGAAGCAGTTAGGAGTGTTTAGTCAGATTTCCAGACTAGGGTTGACAGAGATCAAGATCTTGGAAAAGTAGATTCAACAAAAAGAAAATAAAGTCAGTCATGGAGGAGAACAGAATCATATTACTAAGCTAAGGTCGAGATGACCAGAGATCAGAGTCAGCAAGAGTAGGACAAGCACTGCAGTTCAGGTTGACGATATGCATTCAGGCTAGAAAAATATGGTTCTTCATTGGAAAGAAGAGTATATAGTGATTTTTTTATTAGCTATGAATTTCTAGGTAATTGTTGTATTTTTATTCCACCTACTTTCCTATAGGGATCTAAGGTGTGTTTTTTAAATGGGATTTGTCTTGTGAATCTAAATAAAAAGATAAATTTTTTTGTTCAAAAAGAAAATATTCATCGGCATAGATCTTTTCTCAAACATGCTGGCTTGGAACCAAATGAATAATAAATAATGTATTAATAAACAAAACACAACTTAATCCTTCCTGTGAATATGCCTTTCTTTGTGAGGAAGTGTAGAAAAACTTTCACTTTTCTGAAGTGCCATCTGGTGTAATTATGGAAGGGGTCATTCGTCAAACAGATATAAAGACTGCAATGAGTGCAAATATTTGAGCATGAGAAGACAGAATTCCTTTAAATAAGCTATTATGGCAAATATAGTAAACATCCATTCTTAAAAATAATGTAATACTTTATTATTTTAATTTTATTATTTATCATATTATATATAAATTATAATTTCTTATTAAAATTATTATATTAAAATAATAAGATAAAATAATATAAATAATATAAGATTTTCCAAGTCTAATCCTCAAAAGTAAAAACTAAATTTTTCAATACAGTTATCATTGTAATGACATTATTTGAAAGTCAGATGGATTGTGGGACATTCTGAATCATCCCTGAGAATGAGCCAGTGTTTGTTTTTGTTTTTGCTTTTCTGTTTTACAGATCCTATCTTAAATCCAACAGTCAACAACTACTGATTGAAAGATATGGGAGAAATATATAGATCCTGCCTTCATAGATAAAGCTATCTACAGAGACAGTTGTATGAAGGCTAAAGCAAACAGTGTGAAACAAAATATAATTGAGATTTTTACCTGGATGTCCTACTGCTGACTTACCACTTTCAACATTTCAAAAAATACCATCTTTTATCCCTAAACAATTCCTTACTCCAAACCTTCCTACTTCATTTGAAGAAATACTTTTTTCCCTATTCATTTGAAACTGTGTGACCTATATCATTCCAAAAAAAATATATATTTTTTTTTAGTTTCCAAGCTCCATTAGTTTTATGTAAATATTATCTCTCACATCTTGTCTTATTCTTCCTCATATGATCATTAGTTTCCTACTAGACACTTTTGCCTTCTCACTCTAGGAAAAAAATTGTTTTAGCAATCTGTTGAAATAAATCACCATTTAAATATTCTTCTTCACTCCTACTCCTTCTAGTATCTCCCTTTAAACAAACCATCTTCTACCCATTTTCCAAGATTATCTTTGTTATCAGAACATCTGATCATATAATTTCTTTTCTTTTTTATTTGTTCATCCCATTCACATTCACAATTAACATTATAACTCAGTATTTCCTGGCATTCCATTTTTCCCCAGTTATCATTTTCTCTCCTTTCATCCTTTTATTCCTCATCAGTGTTTTGTTTCTGACCATAACTTTCTTCAATCTGCCTCCCTTTTTTAAAGTCCTTATTCTCATCCCTTTCCTTCTACTTCTGTCCCCCTTTTCTTTCCTTTTCCCCTTCTACTTCCCTATAGGGTGAGAAAGGTTTATCTACCAAACTAAATATCTATGTTACTCCCTCTTTGAGTAAAATCAAATGAGATTAAGGTTCAACTGTAATAGGTGTTTTGTGCCTCTTTAGGTGATATAATTTACTCTGTTTTATCTTCCCTTTTCTCTTTGCCCATTTCCCTTAATTTCTTTTTTTTTTATATCATTACATTAAAGTCAACTTATATCTACACCATCTAAGTATACTTCTTTTAATTGCCCTAACAAAAGAGTTACACATATCTTCTCACATATGGATTTAAACTTTTTACTTAAAAAAAAAAAAACAACATAGTTTTGGGGGGCAGCTAGATGGCAAAGTGGATAGAGCACTAGTCCTGAAGTCAGAAGGACCTGAGTTCAATTCTGCACTCAGACACGTAGTGCTTTCTACGTGTTTGTGCCTAGGCAAGTCACTTAAACTCAATTGTCTTGGCAAAAATAAATAAACAAAACAACAAGAAAGTTTTTTTTTTTTTTTTTTTTCCTTCCATTTACCTTCTTATGTACTTTTGTGTCTTGTATTTGAAGACCAAATTTTCTTTTCAGCTACGGTCTTTTCATCAGAAATGATTGAAAAATTCGTATTTCATTGAATGCCCTTCTTTTCCCTGAAAGATAATACCAATTTTGCTGGGCAGTTGATTCTTGATTGCTCCTTTGTCTTCTAGAATACCATATTCCAGGCCCTCCAAACCTTTAATGTGGAAACTTCTAGATCCTGGGTAATCCTGATTGTAGTGCCTCAATTTCTGAATTATTTCTTTCTAGCTGTTTACAGTATTTTTTTCTTGATCTGCTAATTCCAGAATTTAGCTACTATATTTCTTGGAGTTTTCATTTTGGAGTCTCTTTTAGGAGATAACTGATGAATTCATTCAGTTAGTATTTTATCCTCTGGTTCTAGGATACCAGGGCAGTTTTCCTTAATGATTTCTTGGAAGATGTTATACAAACTAATTTTTTTCAACATGTTTTATTTTACAGGATGACAGGAGCCTCTCACTGACTAGGGCTCATAGTACATTGGGCTTCCCTACTGCTCTGGGTGGGCCTTACTAACTCCTACTTATCATGCTGAAGTTTGGAGGGCTTACAATTTGCCTTCTGTAGTTGTAATGAAGGTCTTACAATTGGTCTGATGATCTAATGATTCTCTGAACCAGAAAAGTGTAGCCGACCTGTTGTGTTTTGCCTAAGAACCTACTGCTAGATTTCTGACAGATAGGCCTCCTTTGCTTCTGTGCCATGTTTCCCCTGCCTAATTGAGACAGACCTTCTCTTAAGATGATTCAAGACCTTAAGCTAGAACACTATTGCACTCTGAATGTTTGTGGATTATATTACTCCAATATCTTTCAGAATCTTGCTTTAATGATGATTCTGAGGGAAGTTGATGAGAGCTCAGACAAGGTCCTGTCAACTCCCCCTAAATTTCTTTATTCACAAATATTTTGTTGCTTTCTACTGTTTTTAAGGGGGGAAAAAGTATTAAGATCTTTAAACTGACCTTTTAATCCCCATCAATATATTTATCTACCACTATTTTTCTTTTTATACTCTATGTTCCTACCAAATGAAACTATTAATTGTTCTATGAATTTGATATTTCATCTTCCACCTCAGAGTTCATGTGTGTAATCCATTATCAATGTCTAGAATGCAGGACCTATAAGTATTATTAGAAACTAGGATGCATTTATTAAGACAGTAAAATTATATTGTTTTTAGAAAGATTAATATACTAATGTTAGTATACTCAGGTCTACTATGCTTTAGAGAGTCTATCTTGATTTCAACAGACATCTAGTAATCTGCTATGATAACATTATGAAAAACATGGGGACGAATATATGTTGGATGAAAGTATGTATCCTGACAAAAGAGTGAATTGTGACCCACAAGCCCTGAAGACAGTTGAAAATGAAAGCCCCTCCACTCTCAGCCAAAAAAAAATTCAAGGGTGATTGGTGAAGAAATAGCAGAGACTCCAACCTACTAGGATCCAAGAGAAAATTATTAGTATAATCTATATCCTGAAATGCTGGCAGCAGAGTCCCTGCCTTAGGTATAAACAAATAACAGCTTGATTAAAGTAGGAGGAACAAAACAAGGAAAGACAGGAAGATGGCCTAAATCAATTTCTAGGAAAGCTAACCAAATTGGGTATCTGACTCATATCAAGGAAGACCACTGATTGACAGGCTTAACCACTTGGATGAGACGTCCAATTTTATCAAAGGCACATCACTCTGATGCACTCCCTTCCCCTTCATATTCAACATGCCACAGTTATGTTAGGAGTTAGATGCCACAATACAGTCAGGTAGATTTATAAATAGTTGAAAAGCTTTATTCAAAACCTATTGATTAAATAAATACATTTTAAGGCAAATGGAAGTCCTTAATGCAGTGGCATAGGCTTGGCCCAGAGGAAGATCTCAGCCTTCTTCTGTTCAAAAATTTTATCAATGTCTTGAAGGAAAACATAGCTGTCTGCTTTATTTAATTTGCTTATGACATAAGGCTGGGAGGGATAGCTAATAAATTGAATGACAAAAACAGTATAAAAATTACTTTAACTTTTAAGAATATTAAACTAAATCTAACCAGTTTACATTTATTAGGAATATCTAAAGTTTGGCAATTCAGGTTAACAAACATTAAAAGTTTCCATAAAGGATGAGAGATATTTGAACAAATGGCAATCAATATGAAAACCGAATAGTTTAAGCAAGTTCTATGTGAGACAGTAGCATGGCAGCCAAAAAGGCTAATGTGATTTTTGACATTCAGAAAACATAGATTATCTCAAATGGGATGATACATAAAGGCCACTTTACATACAAGAGATGTTCTTAAGTATTATATCCAGAACAAGAAAGTACAGTGTTTCCATCTCTAGAAATCACATTCCAAGTTATATTAAAAGACTGAAATATATGCAGAGAAGGCTGATCAGGATAATGAGGGATCTGGAGGACTATGGTTGGTGAGATATTCGGGTCTGAAAAAGGAAAAACTCAGAATCAATTCTAGTATTATCAAATCTCAGATAAAGTATTGGACAAGGTGAAAACAAACTTCATTCAAACTTTAGGTTTGTATGATTCTATAATTCCAAGCAAAGGAACCCTAAATAGCTTTGCAATCAATTCCATGAGATGGCCTAAGTTTAAAGATGATATTTATTTCAAAATATCTGAGGTTTAAAAAAAAAAACCTTAGGTTCTCATCAAATTGTATTTATTTAGTAATTCACTCATTCTTTGATATTCTTATGGCACTCTTACTAACTGGATGTTGATACACAATTTAGGTGGAAAAATCTGTTTTCTATCCAAATAACAAAGCATTGTGTGAGTCCTCTTAATAATAACAGTGTGTGTGTGTGTGCACATGTACATGCACATGCATTTGTACATGTGTGCATGCATGAACAATGGATAATTCTATCAATATTTTAGATTTCCTCTGGTACTTTATTATTTCCCATACAATTAAAAAAGTCTTTCTTTACTTACACATTTATGGAGAGAAAAAGAGGCAGATGGTTATTAGTAAAGCCTTAGGACTTAAAAATGAAATTCTGTGAATGCTTATTAAAAAAGTCTTCTATGTAGAAACGTTTTTAAGAGAAGTCAATCATATTGATGTTAGATATGACTCAGAGACCAAGGAAAGTAGGACTAGAAGAAACTGCATAATTTGTTAGGCTACCCAGGAAGTTAGGTTCTTTCAACACAAACAATGTCACATTTGTCAACAAATACTGTCAACATTACATATCTAGCTATCAATTTTTCTTCTTTTCCACTCTCTAGATAGAAAGTTCAGGCAGAGTAATTGCATGTGCTTGAAACCAGCTCATCTGAATGAAAGTGAAATAAGGTAAAAACAAATGTCAATGGAATCAGGAAAAACTACTCTATGCTTAGGATTCTGTCCAATGGAAGGGTAAGGGGGTGAATCCAATTCCAGAAGGGACTGGTTGTGCTTGATTAAATGACAAAAAGACATACAAACAGACTTTCAGTTATTATTTCACAAATCATTCCTGCATATTCATTCAGAGTAACCAATCATTTTTATATCTCTATCGCAGACCATTTAGTTACTGTATCAATATGCCTAACTTAGCCTCTTGTCACTCTATCCCATTTGCTTTTAAAGCCCATTATTTGACATTTCTATCTTCATTTAGCCACTCCAGCTCCTGTTATATCCAATATCACATACTTTACATTCCCATGCTATTCATATGACTTATCAAAGGCTATTCTCACCTTCAGTTCCCCATTCCTTGGCAGTGGTTTTATTTCTTTGGACAAGTCTGAGCAATGGTTGATGTGTTATGGAAAAGCCAATTGAAAGCTAGTTGATACTTAGTTCTTCTATCTTAACTGTCTTTAGTCTGGGAAGTTCCTTGATGAATGTCTTGTTAAACAATCATCTAATGATGAAAAGCACCATGAAGCAATCAGCCACAGCATCTGTGTGGGAAAAGGAAAGATTAACCAAGGAGGAAGGGAAAAAGCTAGCCCTCCATTTCTACCTCTGTTTTCTATGCTGCTCATTTCACTGCACATGTATGTATTATCCTACACAAGGACATCATTTTTACCTGCAGGGGAAATGAGGAAGGGGTGAACAGTTAATCTTTGGCCCTAGCCTAAGAGTCAGAACATGGCATGACGTTGAATCATAGGTTCAGGTTTTTAATCTTTATTCTGCTTTCCCCATTCTGTCTCCATTTCTATATCTATAAAATGGTCAGACAAAGATGAACTGCCTTGCCTAAGTATTTTGTAGCTATTTAGAGGCAGAATGAGAAGTAAAAGTCATATCTCCTAAACCCCAAGTCTAATGCTATATGTAATCACTAAAGAGTCTTCCTTGAACTAATAATACTTGCAATAGCAAAAGTATAATCATAAAAGAGTTAATACACTTTAAACAATTTTGAAAGAAAAATTTGAGGAAAAGGAGAATTGGGTTTAACATTTAATACAAGATTACACAACGAATATTTGGACATATTCAAAGTGTTACTAACCTGACAAAGTACCACCAACAAATACCAGCTACTATATTATTCACTTTGCAGCAGGCCAAACACACAGGAGTTCTAAATAGTAAATAATTCATCTAAACTCTAGCCATATTGGCTTATTTTCTAGCAGGTTTGTCTTCAGTGGAAAATATGGTGTGACCTTTTCAAAATTTTGCCAATCAATTGTGATTTTATTACTCAGCTGACAGCTACATTGAAAATCAATGCAGGTTTGGTGTATCCTTCATAACAGCATATTTGTAGTATTTGACTTAATTATTTACCAACAGAAGAGAAGCACTCTCCTTTCACCAACACAATTTAATAAAACAAATACTTCTCTTAATTGGGGGGGATGGAGGGACTTCTGGAACATAATTTCAGAATATTACATCTTTAGGTTAAAGGAGGAGGAGTGAAAAAAATGTCATTAAGGAATTGAGATTCTGTGTCCAAAGATGAAACTAGCAAAAATAGATCATAACATGTTAGAGCTAGAAGAGTCCTAAAAGGTTAACACCTTGCAGATGAAAAATCAGCACAAAAAGGTGACCTTTTCTAAGATCACACAGCAACTTAATGACAAGCCAAATATTCTAACCCAAAACTCCTAATATCCAGGCACATGATTTTTCCTCAATATTGGACTACCGCATCCATACATATACATCTCTACAATTAGGCGAGTGGGTTTCAAACACCTACATCTGATCATCAAGGTCAATTTTATTATCACTTTTCCCTCCTTTGGAGGTAGTGTATCACTTTACATCTGCAATTCTGATTCAGAGTACACCCTGACTCATGGGATTGTAATCATAGTACTTGTCCCTAAAACAAAGACTGGAATATTTTTAAAAGTTAAAAACAGCAACATCAGTTCTGGTAAAAGAAAAAAAAAATAAACAAATTACCATCTTTCTTGTGAGTTGCACAAACTGAAAAGCAGAATTAAGTCATTGTAGAAATGCCATAATAGTAAGGGACAGAAACAGAAGGGCCCTGCTTCAGAGCTTGTGCCTACAGGTCCCCGAAATGAATCACATTTATAATATCTGATTGTATCCCCATATCCCCATGAAGTGGAGAAGCAGCAGGATAATATGGAATAAGAGAAGGCCTTGGAGTCAGAACACCCTAGATTTATACCCTGTATCTGAAACTACCTCAGGGGACCTGACCATGTTACTTTAAACTCTTAGTCCTCCAGGAAACTAAACTCTAAGACAATAAGCTAAAGAGAGTTATCCATCTATATCTTCATAAGGTATTTCAATGGTAGACAGGTGATACAATAGCCTTAAAATCCAAGTCCTTCTTCACTTTTTCCCACTAGCCAACCATGGCAAATAAAAATTTGATAGATAATTTAGTTATTATAGAAATTTGACAGATAAGAAAACTGAGAGTGGGATACATTATCATGGGCCCAAGGTTAAATAATTAAGAAGTGACACACAGTACCTGAATTTGAACTTATATTTTCTTTTCCATGACAGGTTCTTGCTACATAAGGCTAAGTTAAATGAATAGACAATGGTCTATTCAGATAATAGATTTTGTTTGTTTATTTCTTTGTTTGACAATCTAAGGCAAGGATGTCAAACTCAAGTTGTAACAGGGACCACTAATCATATATAACCATCCCTGTGGGCCACATATTAAATTAAATATAAAATATAATGTCATCTATATTTTATTTTTATTCATTTGGTTAAAAATTTGCCAATTTTATTTTAATCAGGTTCAGATTACATTCAGCATGTTTACATCTCCTGAAACCAGTAGGCATTGTTTAATAGTTTTGATCTAAAATATCAGTGGGGATCAATCATGATGTAATCAATTTAACTACAATTATTATACAATCTGCTTTGTCATAGACAGATAGATGATAAATATATATATATATATATAATATATAGAAACATAATATATTTCAACTCTTCTAAATCAATTTTGTTAACATAGATATCAGTTTGCAAAAAATGTTTTGTATATATATATATACACATGTCTATCTACATTATATGAAAGTTTATTGTGTGTGTGTGTGTGTTCATCATGGTTATTCTAAATGCATTGAAATATTATTTTAACAAAAGTTATTTATATCATTAAGATGATTGACATGGGTATTGGTAGTTAAATGTAGCTTATTTATTCCTCTAACCTCTCTGTTTGTTGATTTAAAAAAATCATCTTTAATTATTTTTTCCATTCCTGGTATTCTCTTTTTTTAGAACATCATGAATATTAAACATTAAACTAGGTGTATTGGTACATACCTCTAATCTCTCCTAAATAGAAGCCAGAGGTTAATGGACATCTTGAGTTCTAAGACACATTTGCTAAACCAATCAAAAATACAAATTGTAATCAGTCCCAATCTGGTAAATCCCAAGAGTAGATGATCATCTGGTTTCCTAAGTAGGTGGGAACCAAGTTAAGTCAGAAATAGAACAGGTAAAAGCTGTTATGCTAACCAGTATTAAGTCTGAGCCTTTGAGTATCTTTATCAATTCCCACTTATGTGAGATAAGAAAACCTAGCTTAATAAATAAATAAATAATAGATAAATAAAATTAAAATATCACTGACACTTAACTATTTTAGCAACATTTTTATAACAAAATCTGACATTACTGAGAACTTTAAAGTTGGGCTTTAAATCTTTGTAACCACTATACTTGTTCCAGATCTCTAATGCCATAATTTCTTCCTATTAATTTTCCAAATGCATAACCTCTACACTAGCTTCATTTTCCTCTTCTTCATAGTCTTATCCCTATTATTTATTAATTTAGTTGTTTTCCATGAGCTATTTTTGAATTTCTTGCCAGTTATAACTGACAAAATTTCAATACCACATTACTCATATCCACATTCTTTATTCCTATTACTTATATAGTGGTGAATACTCTTGGAGAAAGTCAAATAATTATGCAGACTGGTTTCCTTGCTATTATATAATTTTAAAAATCCTCAAAGAGGTTGAAAATATTAAGCACACCATAATTTATGAAGGAAAGATTGAATAATTGGATAATAAGGATGAGGAATCAATCAAAATAGAACCTTTAATACCCTTAACCCAAGGAGATAATAATAATCATCATCAACCTCTTTTATTTGACTTTTAAAGTTTTTTATGAGCCCTTCCAAGAAGCCCCTTTGTGTTTGAGACTAATTCATATCACTCTTTGAGATTTCTTCTGTGGACATTTTGCCCTCATCTGACTTTGTGTTTTGTTCTGCCCTGTGTTTTCTAGGTGAAATGTTTTTTGTTTTTTGTTTTTTTGTTGTTGTTGTTGGGTTTTTTTGTTTTTTAATTTTATTTTTATAGTTGGGTTATGCTCCCGGGGTTAAGGGGGTGCTGTCCCACACACACACAACTCTAAGCCTTGACTTTGAGCATAGGGATTCCTTTGTATTTATAGGGGTAGCTTTGCCTGCTCTGTTCAGGAAACAGCCTGGTTTCCCAGAATTTGCCTTCTGAGCTGGGACTAAAAACTGCCCCACAGTCTTCTTTATTGAGCCAGGACTAAGGGTCTTATTTTCTGAATTGCTGCGATAAAGACCTTCTCACCAAAGTCTATTGGAGATGCACTAAACACCCTTTCCACTTCAGTGAGACTGACATTTCCTGAAATTTTTCCAGTCTATCTTGAACTGGACAGTGGCTACATTCCATTGGACTCTGTTCAGAGGCTTGGTTCCATGTGTTGTTTTGAGGGAAATTGAGAGCTTGAGCAACTTCTTGGCTTTACACTGCCATCTTGCTTCATCCTGAAAGTCTCTTTAAAATGTTTTCCTCCTCCTCATCATCATAATGATAATGATATCAATAAACTTAAAGACAAAAGAATTTGAGAACAAACGTAACTTCCAAGCAAATAAAAGAGTGGAACTCATAAAGAAAAAATTATATTATAATACATTATCCCAAAAAATTCAGACTTAAGATACTTAAGATGGAAAATAATTTACCTTATGAGAAAAAAATGAGTCCTCTTGGGGGAAAGAGGTTTTTAAGGACGTCAAACCATTGCTGATGAAAAGGCCACGTCTGAAGAGAAGCAATCATGATACACAAAAGAAATCTAGAGATGCAAATACTTTTGAGCATTCTTAGGATCTAAATGATGAGAGTTTTATATTTCCAATGTGGAAAAAAGTGACAAGTTCCAGTGTTCAGAATTTTAAGGGTATTTACATACCTGAGAAGAAGCTAAAGAAAAAGGAGTGGGAAAGGAGCACACTGGGGATAAAATGAAGAAGTGGAGTGAAGAACTTCTTTTTTCAAATAAATGAGGTAGCAAGAAAAGTTCAAGATAGAGGAATGTGTATGAAAAGTAGACAACTTATTATCTTATTCTTATCTGAATCAGATAAAAAAATATTGAATACACATTTGATGTGACCCAGCAGAATTTCTATTTGTAGTTAAGGGCAAAGAAATAAAAACAAATTATTTTCCACCAGGACAGGTGCAATAGGCTTGTGTTGTGATGAACAGATATGGTTAACCATATGCCCTAGTGCAAAGAGTTTGGGTCCTGCTTTTTCTTGTTTATTTCTCAAAATTTTTGCCAATGGTTAAGAAATAAACATCTCCCTTGAGAAGGTCTAACCAATGATAAAAAGAATAAACATCTTCTCCCCCACCCACTTTTCGTTTCCCATAAAATATCCCCTGAAACACACCTTTAGACCAAGTAGTCCCCTGATGCTGCTTTGTCCCTTTCTACTCTATATGATGATAATATTTTTTTTCCTTTGAGAAACCAATCTGGTGTCCAGTTAATTCTTATCTATCAATCCAGTCTCCCACTGTGTGTCCACACACACACACACACACACACACACACACACACACACACACACATACACACACACTTATCCAAATTAAGAATTTGGTGTAGAAATACATTAAACTTAAAAGGGAAACAAAAAAGGAAAAATAATCTATACAAGATTGTAGGAGGGAGAATAGGAACTGCAAGGGAGTAATAAATATATATATATACATATATATTTCAAACTTGTAGGGATATTCCTAAAAACAGCAAGAAAAATGTAAAAGAATAACAGATGTGATTCTAGGTGAGGTGAGGATGGGCAAAAAATAAAAACACATTTCTCATATTATAGATGACTAGTATTATGTTTATTATATGATATCTTATTTTTTTCTTCCTTTGTTGTAAATAGGGAGTGGATGAGAAAGAAGAAAAGTGTTAAGAGGTATACACAATTAAAATATTATAAAAGTTTTTTATGATAAACTAATGTAAAATGGTAGGTTGGTAAGCAGAAAGCAGAATTCAATTATATATTGTTTACAAGGTCCACTCCAAATATATTCATAGTTTTAAACTGCAGAACTATAGTAAAATTTATAATATGTTAAGTAAATTAAAAACACAGGTGTAGCAAGTTGACAGTGAGATTATAGTTAAATAATTAGCCAGGAAAACTATATTATACTTAACTTTACTAGAGAGATGAAACAACATAAATATTTATTATGTGTAATCGTGCATGTATGTAATCCTTAAAAGTAAAAGATAATGAAATTAGGTAAATAGATACAAATACTATAATTAATAATTTAGGGCAGAAAAAAGTAAATGTAAGAAAGAAGTTAAGAATACATTTAAAATTTTAAAAAATTTAGAAAAAAATTAGAAAAGTTAGAAATGAGCTATATTTCATTGATTACTGAATGGTAATTGAGGAATATTTTTTCTATTATATATATATATATATATTGCTTTAAAAAGGGAAATAGAACACATGGTGATAAATAAGCAAATACAGAAAAGCAGAACTATCAAACACATCCTTTACTGACCACAACACAATAAATGGTTATCAATAACTAGTCTTTTGGGGGTAGGAGTAGGATTTCAATTTGATTTGATATTAAATAATTTAAAACTAAAGAATCTCTGGGTAAACGAAAAATCATGTCAACCACAGGTAATGTTATCAAAGAGAATATAAGAATGAAACAAAACACAAACACAATAATAATGAAGCAGGTCCTAGGGAAAACTTTACATATCTAAATGCTTTCATCATCAAAATAGTGAAATAATAAATAAAGGAATTGAGGATACATACATTTTTTGCTGTTTTTTTGTACCAGAAATGAAAAAAATTAAAATCCATACAAATCCATACAACTACACACTAATGAAAGAAGAATTTTTTAAAAGTAAAAGCAAAACACACATACTCACATGTAAAATGTTTACTGCATGAATAAAACAAGAATTTTTTTAAATAATAAAATAGAACACTAGCAAATGTGATCAAAGAAAAAAGAAAATCAAACTGCTAAGATCCAAAACAAGCAAGTAATTCATATGAAATAAAGAGGAAGCAAAAGAAATTATTAGAAATTATTTTGGGGAGAATTCTGGTAAAATAATGGAGTAGATCAGCAAAATCTGAGCTGTCCTATTTTTCCCCACAAAGATACCTAAATTGCACCTTGGGAAAATGTAGACCAGTGAAAAGCAAATAAAACTTGGAGCAGAGCAAGGACACACCTATAATAATTTGAGAAGATCAGAACATCAGTTCTGAGGTTTAATTGGTGAGAATTATAAAAGCTTCCAGATCAACTCTGCTGATACAGCAATTCTGAGATCCCTGGGGCTAGGTAAATTGCAAAGAACCTCAACTTGAACCAGAGGAACTTTCACCTTCTGAACAGATAGGGAACTGGGGCTCTGATTATGATCAGAATAAGTGAATCTCTGCTGATTAGGAAATCCAGGTCCAGCTGTGCTGCTGAGCTACAACATTGAGTGAGAAGGAACCAGCATATCCAGAGAGTACAGAAGCAGTGGGACAGAGATCCTATTGGCTGTGTGTATTTGCAGAAGGAGTAAGATTTTGATTTGGGTTTCCAGGTCAGAGAGAAGAAATGAAGTGAAAATAGAGATACCATTGCTTCTCCTCCCTCTCACACACACCATGAATGGAATTCCTTAGCAAAATAAAATAAGGCTAGTAATCATTGGTTTCAGACAAAGTCAAACTTCAATATTCAATCAAGAGATAAATCTTTTTGTCAATCATATGAATATCTATTTAGATGCATGCCTATATATGTAAATGTGTGTTCATATGTGTGTGTTTGTGCTTGTGCATATCTGTACTTAACTGTAGCTTGCTTGGATAGATAGATAAGGAGGAAAGAAGAATAAAGTAAAAAGTGTATAGCAGAAAACAAAAGAATAGCCTACAAGGAAGGAAAAAACAGATGGAAAGTCATAAATTTATAATCTCTTCTGTCCTGATGTATGCTTTCATGACATCAAAATATATTATTAAATATTTTTAAACCTCTATGATATTCTGCTGGACAAATAACAATGTTTTTATTAATTAATTTTGGGTCTATGTTTCTATTTTTTTTTGTATTTAGTTTTAAATAAATAAAATTTAATAACATAAACAAATAAATAAAAATAATTAGATTCATTATTTAAATGAAATAATTAACAAACAAAATAGGGTGAATATCTTTAAAAAAATTAAATACTCAAAGACTTATAATGAAAAATCCTATCTATAACCAAAGAGAGAAGGAAGGATCTATTTGTGTCTGAAAAGATTGAGGTATTCTCTTTGTCTCCCTCTCCTTTTTCCTTTCCTTCTACTTCTCCGACCCTCCCCCCCTGCTAACTTAAATTTTATTGAGGGTTTTATTTTCATTAGGATAGAAAATCTATGTTTTGTTTTGTATTGTTTTTTTCACAATCTGACTTATGGAAATGTTTTGCATAACTTCATAACTGGATTAGGATAGGGAGAGAATCTAGAACTAAAAAAAATTAAAACCAAATGTAAAAAAAAAATATATTGTTTTGAATGTAGATGGAGAAAATATTAAATAACTAAACTAAAACATAAAAATATAAAAAAGAAAGAACTTGGATATTATAAAAAATTAAAAATTAAATAACCTAATCCTCTAAAAAGCAAATGCCTAGAAAAACCCCTAATAATAATTTTTAAAGAAAAATTCCTAAAACGTCAAACGAATTTATCACTGAAAACTGTTTAAGAAACACTGATATGTGTGTCTTTATTTATATGCATATATGAATGTAGGTACTTATACATGTGTGCATATATAGTATATATGTGTATGCATAGGCATATATACATGTATACCATACTTAGAGATGCGCAGGTATGTATATGTATATCCATGTATATATAGATAGATATAGATATATCTACATAGATATATGGATATATACACATGCCTATTTAATGAAAAAGAAAGTTATGTCATGCACTACTAAGCAATAATCAAATCTAAATGGTTCTAGTTAAAAAGCAGAAATGTTTCTACATGGAAGAGAGAAGGTACATAATAGGTAGAAATGATAAACTAATTATAATTAGGCTTGATAAACCCAAAAACTCCAACTATTTGGCTAAGGACTTACCATTTACAAAGATTCAAGACCCCCTCAAATTCCTCCAGTTTCAAAATCAAATAATTAGAAAACATAAAAAAAATAATCTGAAGGAAAACAGCATGGTTGCTTAATTATATATATATATATATATATATATATATATGTATATGTATATATGATTGAGATATAAAAGATCATGCCATAAATTTCTCCTTATAACCCCATGAAGAAAGTGGGTTTAATCTTAGTTCTCAAATATCATGATTACTGAGAATCTTTTCCTCTTTTTTGGCAATCCTTATTAAATTGTATTTAAGTGTAGCTCTGTTTTGTCTTCTGAGAGTATTTCTGAAATTGTATTGTTTCCTTATATCTAATTTGCTTCATTTTTTTTTCCCGTCTCCTAATGTGGATGCTACTTTCAACCTTTGTTGTTGGAGAATCAATGCTATCAAATCTAGTAAGTTCTGATAGCAATATTGGTGGAAATTACATATTTTAAATTTTTTCATAATTCCCTAGGTCAACATTTAATGAATAGGGAGGAGAGCATGCAATCACCTACCTGTCCTAATGAAAAACATTTGTCAATGAATCATTTTTAATGAGTTTCATTGGCCCACCACTAGTGACGTTTTTATTGGAATAATTAACAGCAATATGCCCGACTCTTTTAACCAATAGTAACATGTTTCCTATGTAACATCATCAGATTTTACTAAATATTCAAATTACTTCACTTTTCCTAAATGAATTAAGGACTTTTCAAATCTAGTTTTTACATTTGACTAATTAATTGATTCAATAAATTTAAATTTTCATTGTCCAAATTAATTGTAATGGTAGCTGCTATCCATAGGTCTAACTCAGACCTGTAAAATGGATCTCTTCATATAAGAGGATGATGATGATACAAGGAGAATGACAGTTGCGTTGTCTGACCTCTCCCCTCTTCCTTCTTGCCTCCAATTTATTTCATTCCCAATCCACAAGGAACATCTGCATCAAAAGCTTCTTTGCAACTCCTTCAAGTGTTATGATTCACAGCTGTGGAGGCTCTTAGAAAATTGACCACCCTCTTCACTTAGGCATGGTTTTTAACTGAAGCATATTCCCTGTACTGTTCTACAAAAACTTTTTGCCAACTCACAATTCCTCCAGCAACAAAGAGCTTACATATTTCTTCACAAATCTACCAAGATGAAATTTTATCAATTTTGTTTCTGTATTTGCCAAATTGAGGAAATTAATCCAAGTGATTACTTATGATGTAAATCTCAAATTTTATGAACAACCTGGTCATATTTTTTTATTATTTACTGAATGTAAATTTTAAGCACACACATTATATCAACAACTAAAGAAACTGCCTTAAGAATTCAGAAAATAAAACAAAATTCCCACCCCACCCTACCACCCCATATCACTCTACCCTAATCATTTTTGCTTTGTTTCTGTTTAGGTTTCAGATTGAATTGTTTTGGTACCTATCTCAGTAGTTACCCTAATTATCCACATTTTTCTCTTGTGTTCAAATAAATCTGTCCTCTGCAATGTAAATTTTCAGTAGCTTAAAGCAGAGTTGTAAAGTTACTCAAGTTTAATACCACCAGCTCTCCATAGAATGAAGTCAGAATCATATTAACATGTAATTAGGAAAAAAATTGCTTAAAATAAACAAAATTACAAAACATAGATGTTAACATGTGGTTTTCTAAATCCATAAGAGGCATATAGGAATCTTTATCTCCAATTTAGAGACCTCCATTTTTATTTGATTTTGTTGTTACTCGCCAAGTGCACAAAAAGGTTGAGAGTCTTACCCAAACTCATGGTGCCTTTTTATGTTACAGGTGAAACTTGAATCCAAATATTCCTAGCTTTGAATACATTCAAAATCACTTTTCACATAAACTTCACATAAACTACAAATATTATTATCCCTATGTTCCAGGTGAAGATACTGAGATAAGTGACTCTGATAGCCAAACACAAGTGTTTCCAGCATTAACTTAAGGTTAGATATTCTAAGTACAATAAGTGTTCTTTTTCCTCATCATAGTGGGATTCCTCTCAGTGTATGCTTAGTAAAGGAAAAAAAAAACACACTTGATTTTTCAAAATTATTTAATTTATTAATCAATTGACAAACATGCATTAAATATTTATTATGTGCAAATCCCTGTGCAAAAGGCAGCATAGAAAAAAAAAAGAAATAATCCTGAGAGTTTCTCGATAATTTTCCTAAGGAGAATCATAGAGCACTATTCAAAAGATTCTTTAGTTATATTTGAATCTCTAGTCTTAACATGAGTATAAAACCATAGACAGATTTGTATATTTGGTTAGTTGTCCCCCACCTCTCATCTGAAGTTATTTTCATTTGACCAAGAAAGGCATCTGCTATCTTGATGGTTAGGTCTTACTTTCACCAATTTGATTTGCTTTGGTTGAGCAATAAAATATCTCTCTCCAGACATATGTTCAGTGGCACAAAATGAGAAATCAAACTAAAGCTACAGTTTTATGTTTTAGGGATTGTGTGGTAACAGCTTTCACCAACACGATGGATGGTTTGGCCTTCCAGCACATGCAGTAAACTAAATATTTTGAAAATAATTCACCTTATTCCGAGTCGCTATGTACTCCCTGGTTATGACCTTCATTCCTTTAGGACTTCCCTTATTGCTAATGAAGTGTAGTAAAATGTGAGTGATGAATGACTGAGTGTATATTCCTAAAAATGTTAGTTTGCCTATAGACAATGTTTTCACTCCATGATACTTGAGATTGTGTTTGAATAATGATTTCTTTGCAATGCCAAGTGGTTCACAGAGTACTTTATTGGTTGTCAAAGAAGCTCTGTTAATATCTACCTATGTGTGACTATGCTCATTTTATCCTATCTATAAAAGGAGCTAACTAAACTTGATCAGAATTTTTTTTTAACTTGGAATTCATGTATACTAAAGATTTCATAGATAGATTTTTAGGGGTCTATTAACTTTGTTAATTAAAAAAAATGGATCTTAATTTTTACTATCTTCCAACTGAAATCAGACTTTTAAAAATTTATATTTTCCTATTTCACATAAAAATAACAACTTTTTTGATTATATATGTACATTCATAATTTTATATATGTTCTTTCAAATCATGTTGAGAGAGAAAAATTAGAACAAAAGAAGAAAACCAAAAGAGGAAAACAACAGAAAAAATTGAACATATTAAGTGTTAATTTACATTCAATATCCATACAGTAGAGCTGCTTGGAGTCCCTATTCTCATGTCCCACTAGACATGGCTCTAAGATTTCCTGTTGTCCTGGTATTATCCTTTCCCTAAACTCTTAGCCGTGTCACCATACATTTTGTTCATATATCTCTCTGAATGCAGATGGTATTTTAAGTCCAAAGTATTAGGATTGCCTGAGATCATTGAACCACTGAGAAGAATCAAGTCTGTCTTAGTTGATCATTCCAAAATCTTGCTGCTATTGTGGATACAATATATTCCTTGTTCTGCTTGTTTTGCTCAGTTCCTGTAAATCTTTCCAGGCATTTCTAAAGTCAGCTTCTTCATCATTTTATAGGACAATAATATTCCATTAATTTTATATGTCATAATTTATTCAGCCAATTGATGGACATCTACTCATTTTCCAATTCTGTGACACCATCCAAAAAAGATGCTACAAACATTTTTGCACATGTGTTCTTCCCTCTTTTATGAAAATCAGGTATTTTAAAAAATATTATTTCTTAAAAATTATTAGTCTAGAAATGGTTTTTGGATTTTCTAGACTGCCAGAAAAATCTCAGGAATGAAAAATGTTAAGAAACTCTTGGCTATATTATCTCTAAGGCCTTTATGTTCTAAATGATAATCTTTTGAAAAAAAAATTAAAATAATAATAATGAAAAAAGCAGTATGACATAAGAAGGTAAGAAATGGATTTGAGATTCAAAAAGAACCAGCATCAAATTACTCTGCTGTTGTGGAAGTGTAAATTTGACATAGTCCTAAATTCAAGGGTTTTTTTAAAACTTAAAATCCAATAGACATTAAGTAGACCATATAATACCAGGTTAAATTATTTTAATATTTAAGGTTAATAATATCTAATATTAGAATAAAAGAATGCAAAACAGACTCCCCTCTGAAATAATTAAAAGAAACATACTGCAGGCAGATAAAGTTATGTGAAATCTTCATGACCTCAAGCCAATCAGTATAATTTAAAACCCTGGTCTAGCAAAGAACCAAGTAAAATTGATGCAAGGTTTTGGGCATTCCACTAGTTCTTGTTGCAAGTTAAAATAGCCCCAAAATTCAGCCCATATGCTCACTACAACCTCTGACTAAGGTTGCTTCCTTAAATATGGTCTCACTTATCTTTTCCCTTCTCCTTTTCTCTCCTTTTTTCCTTTTCTTTCTTTTTTCTTTTTCCCATTCCTTTCTGCAGTAGTGTTCTCTATATTTACATATGATGGTTACAATAGAGAGAAGTTAGAGCCAATTTGGGAGAGTAGTAGGAAGTACAACAAACTCCTTATACTACTTTCATATATTACTCCATAACTTCTGCAAACATACCACATCTAATTCTAATGAAAAAAATCCATAAAAACCTCATAATCACTATTCTAGCCTAGATTAAGGTAGACCAAATAATCATAGAGATCTCTGGACAAAAGGGTAAGAATATGGCCAAGAATTAAGAGAAAGGCTATCTACTAGGACAAGAGGAAATCTCAGATTCATGTCTAGTTACTGCAATGGGAATAGGTACCTCTAGCAGCTCTGCAGTCCATTACCCAGAGCTGAGATCCAGGATGGACAGAAGAAGGAAATTGCACCCAGATAGGCTGTTTAGGGCTAGGATATGATAGCATTCCTTGGGTGATATACTGATAGACAAGTTCAGAAGCAAACAATAGTATGGTTCAAACTCTTGAGCAGAACAGGTGGCCCAACTTGCAATTCAATCTGAAGCCTGAAGAGGGTTAAACAGGACAGGAATATGAAAACAAAGCAAAGACTGAAATTATATCACTGAATCAGCACAGCTGCCCAATTAGCTGAAAATGGCTAAGTCCAAAGCAGTCAACTGCTTTCTTTGTGTGTAATACCCAGTTCAGTAAATTGCAACACTTAGATCTAGGGGACAATATTCAGACTTTACCCTGTATCAGATCACCTTGAAGGTATTGAAAGTTTGCAAGCTTCCGACTTGATTTATCACTGAGGTACTGGAATATAACAATACTTTATACCCTAAGAAATCAGTGATAAGACCTTCTCTTAACAAGTATATAGAACCTAGATTTAATGTTAAGACTATAGTTAGGAAGCAAGTTGGGAAAATTTAGTTTTCTATGAGAGAAAATCATAGAAAAATATTGCTATAAAAATTAGTATGGCATCAAAGATACTAAAGACAGAAACCCAGAATCAGAGAATGGCTTCAAAACATTTATAAGAAAATTTTTAAAAAATTGATGGTTATAATAAGATCTTACATTGAAATGACAAAATATTTTTTTTGCCATAACAACACTGGACAAAGCATTAATGTTATCAAAATCAAATAAATTGAGCATAATTTTTTTCAAATTTATATTTTCTGATAATGCATTATACTTGTGTTGGTAGTTATAAAAAGTTCTGCCAAGTAATATATTCATATAAATTTTATATTTTAATCAATCTATTATCTCATCAATTAGGAACTTTCATTTAAAAATTCATATGTTAATCCCATCTATGGATGTTCATATCATGCCAAACAATTTACATTGTGAGTTAATTGTCTAAATAAACAAAAGTTCCTAACTTTGCCATTTTATTTTCTTTCTAGGAAAGAATTATAGCAGTTTAGGAATGGCACAATGTGACTGATTTTTTTTTAAGAAATCTATAAGTATCTTTAAGAAATCTATAAGATTTCTGTGTAAAGGAGATCTTAACCTAAGACTTCATGCCTTAAACATATTCCCCTAATATTATATATATATATATATATATATATATGTGTGTGTGTGTGTGTGTGTGTGTGTGTGTGTGTGTGTGTTTCTTTTCTAATCCTAAGTGTATTATTTTATGCATTGAAAATTTGTTCTGAGAAGCAGTCTATAACTGTTAAATGGATCTGTGACATACAAAAAAAGTAAATAATGTACATAGCAATAAGATTATGTGATGATCAATCGACTCTTTTTAACAATAAGGTGAATCAGGCCAATGCCAATAGCCTTATGAGAGAGAGCCATCTACATCCAGAAAGAGGACTATCAAGACTGAATGGGATCACAACATAGCAATTTCATCTTTTGCTGTTGTTATTCACTTATGTGTCTTTTTTTCTTTCTAATTTTCCCTTTTGATCTGTTTTTTTGTTTGCAATTTGATAAATGTGAAAATATATTTAGAAGAATTTCACATGTTTAATCTAACCTGGATTACTTGCTGTCTAAGGGGGAAGAGAAGGAGAAAAATCTAGAACACAAGGTTCTGCAAGAAAATTTTACCTTTGCATTTTAAAAAATAAAAATCTATTATTATGACTTTTATCTTTTCTTGTGATGTTTTGATAGGACAAGGGGACCTCAGTTAGTAAAAGGGGAAATGAATCCTCACCTACATTTTCCACCTTTGTATATTTTGTGATTATACCAACATGGTCCTCCTCTCCTTTGACCTTCTCCATTCTGATGGAAAGTATTTTATACTGAAATTATCAATATTATAATATTTTGGCATATCAGTTCATGGAGCAAATTCATTTTAGATGAAGGTTTTTATTTCTAGCTTTCTGTACCATACTATGAAAAGATTAGTAGTTGCTATTGTTTTCCAAAAATGTATATCTTCCTTTATTTGCTCTTATAGATTTCTGTATAAAGGAGATCTTAAACTAAGAGTTCATTAACTTTCAAAAAATTCCCCTAACATTATTTTAACATATAGGTTTCTTTTTTAATCCTATTTGTATTATTTTTGAAGTTAAAATTTATTCTGAGAAGCAGTCTATGACTGTTAAAAGGGTCTGAACACAGATAAAAGGAAACCAATCCTTACCTAAATAATGATAATATTACCTAGTATCTGTAGGAATGGCTTAACTATTTGAACATTTAACTTTTATTGCTTCATTTTTTTTTCAAAATGGGGAAAATAATGTCTGATCTGCCTACCTCATAGAATTGGTCTGAGGATTCAATTAGTCAGTCAGCAATAATGGGAAGCACTTTTTCTCTGACAAGTAATGGAGAACCACATTGATTGTGAAAATGACTTGAAAAAAATCATTACTGAAAGTAAGGCACGATTGTTATTGTTAGTATTTAGACTTCTCAAATAATGTTTCATCTATTATCTCATTTTTATGGCTATAAAATCAGTAGAGGAATAATGCCAACTTAAGTGGAAATTTCATTTACCAGGTATGTAAAATACAAATCTTCCTTCATTTTTATTTTCCTTTAACATATACTTACATGGTACTAAAACAACTTGTTGATTAAAAAAAAATTACTTAAATACCTGATCAATTCAGTGTGGAAAAATAAGTTAAAACCAGATGACTGATTGAATTGACAGGTCAATCAATCTGTCATTTCTTTATAGAAACATTCTGAATTGACTATCTGTCACTGTGTAGACAAAACTCAATCCAATTTCTGCCCTGTTTAAGAAAGAATCAAATACTTTAATCAAATTCATGTTTAGAATATCAGCCTATAGAAAGAAGTATTAGGGATATCTCTAATCAGAGCATAATCACCTATATTATAATGCATCTTTTTCCCCTCATACTTTCAGTTTTTCCCAAGTAATTAGAATACACAAATGGAAATTCTAGCAGAAAGCAAGAATTCAATAATGAGCTGAAAAAGAGCTACAAGAAAACAAAGTTAAATGTATCCATCTAATATGCAATGGGCCACAAAACCCACAGGTGCAAAAAGCATGCCATCCACAGTGTCAGCAGCTCCCAAATATCCTCTACTCTGATGAGAAGAAAATTTCCCACATAGGGTTTTCAAATACATTATCAAAGAGCCTACATAGAGCAATAGCTGTAAAATCCAGTCCCCACAGACTTATTCACACATGCAAATGAACAGCACTGAAAAGTAACATACAGTAATCAGGCCTTATTTAGCATTGTAACATAAGCTGGTATACAATGGGTGTCTGTATCTACAGTAGACAGTTTGTATTGGTAATAGCCAACTCATGAGTAATTAAGCACTTTAAACAAGTCAACCATTTACACTGCCCTACAATAGAATAGTGGAAGCCAAAGCTGAGACAAAACAGAGAATCAAGGGGCCATTAGGCTTGATAACATTAGTCCACCCCAAAGCATATGTTCTTGGAAATGATAGCAGATTGCAGGTCTCACCTGGGTCTTCAGAAGTTTGTTTTATTATTCTTCTAGACATATTAAAGCTTTAAGATTCTCAGTGCAACTAAACACAGTAATAGCTAAGTTATCCTGCAGCAATTCATACTTCCTTCTAAATATCTTAGAATGATGATTTGTAGGTGAATTTTGAGTCCTCTTAACAAAGTTATAATGGTGACATAGTTAAGGGATAAAGAATTGGCTTTGTACTTTGGAAGGCATTATCTGTTGACCTGCAAAGGTAGATTTTAGAGATACTGACCTTCATAAATTTCTACACTGATAAAATGAGATAATCTTATCCTTAACCCATTTTAATTAATTATACTATAACTATATACTTGAAACATAATTTGGTAAAGATGACTAAAAGAGGAGGTCAGTCTTTTTTATTAGAGCATTTTAATATCAATGACAAGACTACTGTAATGAGTTCTTTGCTGTATGATATGGTCACTTAGATGGGCCAATCAAATAAGGAAACTGGAACAGGTCTCTGGAGATTAAAACTCCAAGTTTTCTAGGCCTAGTCGGGATCACACTTAGGTAACTTCAGACAAATAGTTTACTTCTAAGAAAAGAAGATTATATAACTGAATTGTAAGACATTCCTCTATCAAAACAATTTTCTCTTATTTGTAGTAATGAATGGAATTCATGCACTAGGCTCTAGAAAACATATTTGAAGATCCTGATTAAATTCAACTTTAGCTTTTATTTCTAAAACCTAAGTTATTTAAATCCCTTACTTTCTATATAGGTTCTATTCTCAACTTGTACATCTTTTTGTGACTCTCCTCTGAATGCATTCTAATTTATGTTCTCTTGTAGCTGTAATGGTATCTTCATGTGGCCTCTGCCCTTCAACAATTCTGATAGAGCACCCTAGCCAATGTTGCCTCTAATTTTTCTACCCCCCTCTCCGCCAGACATATATGTTGTGAAACATATAAAGAAAATCGTAAGAACACTGGGACAGGTAAAAGCATCAGAAGACTCATTGCTCTCAGACTTGTGGAGGAGGAAGGAATTTGTGACCAAAAGAGAACTAGAGATCATTACTGATCATAAAATAGACATTTTGATTACATAAAATTAAAAAGCTTTTGTATAAACAAAACTAGTATAAACAAGATTAGAAGGGAAGTAACAAACTGGAAAAATATTTTTACAGTTAAAGGTTCTGATAAAGACCTGAAATCCAAAATATATAGAGAACTGATTCTAATTTATAAGAAATAAAGCCATTCTCCAATTGATAAATGGTCAAAGGATATGAAAAGACAATTTTCAGATGATGAAATTGAAACTATTTCCACTCATATAAAAGAGTGTTCCAAATTACTATTGATCAGAGAAATGCAAATTAAGACAACTCTGAGATACCCACTACACACCTGTCAGATTAGCTAAGATGAAAGGAAAAAATAATGATGAATGTTGGAGGGAATATGGGAAAACTGGGACACTGATGCATTGTTGCTGGAGTTGTGAAAGAATCCAACCATTCTGGAGAGCAATCTGGAATTATGCCCCCAAAGTTATCAAACTGTGCATACCCTTTGACCCAGCAGGGCTACTACTGGGCTTATATCCCAAACTAATACTAAAGAAGGGAAAGGGACCTGTATGTGCCAAAATGTTTGTGGCAGCCCTTTTTGTAGTGGCTAGAAACTGGACAATGAATGGATGTCCATCAATTAGAGAACGGTTGTGTAAATTGTGATATATGAATGCTATGGAATATTATTGTTCTATAAGAAATGACCAGCAGAATGAATACAGAGAGGTTTGGAGAAACTTACATGAACTGATGCTGAGTGAAATGAGCAGAACCAGGAGATCATTATATACTTCAACAACGATACTGTATGAGGATGTATTCTGATGGAAGTGGATTATCTTCAACAAAGAGAAGATCTAATTCAGTGTAAACTGTTTACATTTTTGTTTTTCTTCCCAGGTTATTTTTACCTTCTGAATCCAATTCTTCCTGTGCAATAATAAATTAGGTTCTACACACATATATTGTATCTAGGATATACTATAACAAATTTAACATGTATGGGACTGCATGCCATCTAGGGGAGGGGGTGGAGGGAAGGAGGTAAAATTCGAAAAGGAAGTGAGTGCAAGGGATAATGTTGTAAAAAATTACCCATGCATTTTTACTGTCAAAAAAATTATAATTATAAAATTAATAGGAAAATGTTTTAAAAAAACCAAAATCCTGATGATATAACTAACCATTTAAATTTTATTCATCTATCTATCCTTCAGCATATTCTGCCCCTTCTATTCTTCTACTCATTCCTTTTCAAACCCTTTCCTGAATTAGCTAAGCCATATGTTTTCCCCATTCTTGTTCAGTCTCCTGAATAATTGTTGAGCTCACAACCCATGTAGACTATGAAGTAACTTTACTCATGCATGATGTCTTTTTCTCTTCTTTTAATTTTTCCTTTTAATTGTTCTTCACTTAACTATGTATGCTATGCTTCTTTATCCAAATCCCACTCAGAAGAGCAATTATTTCTTTTATTTTATCAATATTGAAGTGTCAAATTATGAATATTTCCCTTGATTCTACACTTAAAATTCATCATTATTAGTTTCCATTCTAATAATACCAATTAAAATTTATATACCATGTTAAGTTTTTCAAAGTGCTTTATATAATTTATCTCATATGGGCCTCACAATCATGTGAGGTAGGTAATGTTATCATTCCCATTTTACAGATGAAGAAAGTAAATCAGATATGGGTGACATTGCTAATAAGTGTCTGAGTCAAGTTTTGAATTGGAATCTTCGAGATTTCAAGTTGAATATTCTATTCACTGCAACATTTAGCTGCCTCTACTCAAGTGTCTGATGAAGACAATGAAGTCCTTCTGTCAAAAGTAGATCCTAAATTCATGCCTTTGATTATCTCCCCTCCAATCATTTATTACTTGTCATTTCAATCATCTATTCCCCTTGTAATTTTCCTTCTTTATTTTTCCTAAACTCTTTCTCTGCTGTCTTCACATATTTCCAAATGCTCACCATCTTTATTTTTTTATTGTAGTAAGTTTATTTTTAAATATACATTATTTTATGAGTCATGCTGGGAGAGAAAAATCATAGCAAAAGAGAAAAACATGGGAGAGGTTAAAAATAACAGAAAAAGGAAGTGAACATAGCATATGTTGATTTAAATCAGTCTTTTCTTAGATCTTTTTTCTGGATATAGATGGCATTTTCTGTTCAAAGTCTATTGGGATTGCCTTGGATCACTAAACCACTGAGAAGAACCAAGCCTTTCATAGTTGATCATCACACATTCTTGCTGTTATTGTGTAAAATGTATCTCTCATTCTGCTTGTTTCACTCAGCATCAGTTCATGTAAATTGTTCAGCTCTTTCTTTTCCATTACCTTTAGCCTTTTCCCAACTGATGGGCATCCACTCATTTTCTAATACTTTGCTATGACAAAAAAGAGATAATACAAATATTTTACAAATGTGGATCCTTTTTGCTCCTTTGTGATTTTCTTGGGATACAGACCCAATAGTGGAACCACTATAAAACACACTGTTTTATAGGACCTTGGGCATAGTTCCAGATTTCTCTCCAGAATGATTGGATCATTTCACAACTCCAACCATAATGCATTAGTGTTCTAGTTTTCCCACATTCCCTCCAAAATTTTTCAATATATTTTCCTGTCATCTTAGCTTCTCTGAGAGGTGTAAGGTGGTACCTCAGAGTTGTTTTTGGGTGATGTTTTTCTAGGATTCTCTAAGTATATCAGCCTATCATCTGCAAAGAGTGATAGATTTATTTCTTCATCTCCTATTCTAATTTCTTTAAATGCATTTTATTTTCTTATTGCTAAAGCCAACATGTCTACTACATTGTTGAATAACAGTGGCGATAATGGGCATCCTTGTTTCACCCCAGTCTTATTGAGAATGCATCTAGCTTCTCTCCATTAGAAATGATGCTTGCTGTAGGTTTTAGATAGATACTACTTATTATTTTAAAGAAAATCCCCTTTAAACCTTTGCTCTCTGATATTTTTAATAGTAATGGCTGTATTTTGTCAAAAGCTTTTTTCTACATCTATTGAGATTATCATATGATTCCTGTTGATTTTATTATTGATATGGTTGCTTAAAGGAGTAGGTTTCTTGTTACTGAACCAGCTCTGCATTTCTGGTATAAATCCCACTTGATTATTTTTATTTTTTATCCTGCTGAAAAGTTCCTGTAATCTCTTTGTTAATGTTTTATTTAAAATATTCATTATTCATTAAGGAGATTGGTCTGTAATTTTCTTTCTCTGTTTTGGTCTTTCCTGATTAGGTATAAGTGCCATATTTGGCAGTACTCATTCTTTACCTATTTTCCCAAATAGTTTACATAGTATTGGAATTAATTGTTCTTTAAATATTTGGTAGAATTCACATGTGAATACATCTGGTCCTGGACATTTTTTTTTCCTTGGGGAGTTTATTAATGATTTGTTCAATTTCTTTTTCTAAAATGGGATCATTTAAATAATTAATTTCTTCTTCTGTTAACCTGGGCAATTTATATTTTTTGCAAATATTTATCCATGTAAGTTGGATTGTCAGACTTGCTGCCCATAGAGTTGGGGAAGTAGCTCCTAATTATTGCTTTAATTTATTTTTCATTAGTTGTTAACACTTTTCACTTTTGATGCTGGTGATTTAGGTTTTTTTTTTTTGATAAAATTAACCAATTTTTTGTTAGTTCTTTTATAAAACCATTTCTTAGTTTTGTTTATTATTTTAATAGTTTTCTTCATTTTATTATTCTCTCCTTAGAATTACAAAATTTTTAATTTGGTATGTAATTTGGGGTTTTTAATTTGTTCTTTTTCAAGCTTTTTTAGTTGTATGCCGAATTCATTGATTTCCTCTTTTTTATTCATGTAGCTATTTAGAGATATAAAATTTCCCTAAGACCTGTTTTGAGTGCATCCCATAGGGTTTTGTATGTTGTTTCATTATTTTCCTATTATTAGATGAAATCATGGATTGTTTTGGTGATTTGTGGTTTGAGCTTCTCATTCTTGAGAATTAGATTATTTCATTTCCATTTGGTTTTTGGTCTGTCTTTCCCTGGCCCCTTATTGAATCTAATTTTATTTCATTCTATCCAAAAAGGAAGTATTTACTATTTCTACCTTTTTGAATTTGATTGTGAGGTTTTTATGCCCTAATACATGGTCAATTGTAGTGTAGATGCCATATACTGCCAAGGAAAAGGTATATTCCTTTCTGTCCCTATTCAATTTTCTCCAGAGCTCTATCATAGCTAGGTTTTCTAGTTTCTTTCTTGATTATTTTGGGGTTAGATTTGTCTGATGCCATGAGGAGAAGGTTGAAGTCCCCCACTAGCATAGGTTTACTATCTATTTCTTCCTGTAACTTGCTTAAAATTTTCTTTAGGTATTTGCTTGCTCTATCATTTGGTGCATGTTACTACGTCATTATTTGTGATACTCTTTATCAAGATGTAGTTTCCTGTCTTATCTCTTTTATAAGATCTGTTTTTCCTTTAGTTTTATCTGAGGTCAAAATTGCTATTTCTACCCTTATTTTTACTTCAGCTTTTTCCCTTTTCTCTGTTTTTTTTTCTTTCTGTATCATATGTGTTTCTTATAAACAACATGTTGTAGATTCTGTTTTTTAATCCTCTGCTATTTGCTTCTTTTTTATAGGAGAGTTTGCCCCATTCACATCCACAGTTATTATTATCAGTTATCTATTTCCCTCCATCCAATTTTCTCCCCTGTATATACTTTTGTTCTCTCTTTCCACCTTGTCCTCAGTCATTTTTTTTTTTGTTTGTTTGTTTTATGTTTTTTTTGCCCACAGCACCCACTCCCTTATCATCTACCAACCTTTCCCCTGTTCTCTTAACATTTCCCCTGGTGCTTCTGCCCTCTCTGCTATCTTGTCCCTCCATTTTCTTTTTTTTTTTTTCCTTTTTCTTCTTTACAGAGTTAGATATATTTTTATACTCAATTGAATGATTAAATTAATTATACATATTTGATTAAATTATGAATTATCAAATTATATATATATGCATATATATATTTCCATTGTTCTCTTTTCTATGATTCTTTTAATTTTTCTGTTTTTAGTTTGAATTTCCTATTTAGTTCTGTTTTTTCAATAGAAATAATTAAAAGTTACTTATTTCATTGAAACTCTATCTTTTCCCCTGAAGGATGATGCGGAATCTCACAATAGTTATTTCTTGGTTGTAACCCAAGGTTCTTTTCCTTCCAGAATATGGTACTCCAGGCCCTCTAATTGTAGAAGCTGCCAGATCTTGGGTAATCCTGATTATTCCTCCTTTGTATTTGCATTGTTTTATCTGGAAGCTTGCAATATTTTTTCCTTGAGACAGTTTTCCTTAATGGCCTCTTGAAGAATCCTACTCAGGCTCTTTTTTTGGTTGTGGCCTTCAGGTATGTTAATAATTTTAAAATTATATCTTTTGGACAAAACAGCTCTTTTGTCAATGAGATATTTCACATTTTCTTCCTTTTTTCATTCTTTAGCTTGTTCGACTAATTCTTACTGTCTCACAAAGGCATTAGCTTCTGTTTGCTCTATTCTAGTATTTAATGTAATTTTCTTCAGTTATTTTTTGTATCTCTTTATCCATTTTTTATTCTACTATTTAAGGAATTGTTTTCCTCAAATAAATTTTCCTTTATTCTTTAGAATTATTAAAGAATTATACTTTAGAATTCATTTTATTCTCTCCTGATATTCACCCTTTCTCAAAATGGCTCTATTTCTCCAATAATTATTTTATGGTACTATTTTATTCAGTCTTGGAATCATCTCTTAATCTTTATTTTCCTTCACCCTTCCTATCAATGTTTTTACCTTTTTCTAGATTTTTTTTTAATTTTCAGTGTAAGATCATAGTCAACTCTGCCCCATTCTTTCTTTTGAACTACTTAATTATTGATGTCAATCTTAGATATGTATCATTTACATTTCCACATATAAAACATAAATTTATCCTTTGAAATTAGTCTTTGATATTGATTGTCATATTTACATTTTTTAAGTTCAAATTTGGTTAAGTTAAATTCTGAAAACTTATAAGTTCATTGAATGTTCATTTTTGGGTTGTTATTGTCCAATTTTATGCTTAATTTTGCCAGAAGTGATATTTTTAGCCATAGGTCTAATTTTTTGGGGGGTTGGAGATATATAATATTATAGTATTAGCAAATAATAAAAAAGTAAAATACTTTGTTGTGATCCACATTCAATCCCCATAGTCCTCTCTTTCTAGATGCATATGGCTCTCTCCATCAAAAGCCTACTGGGATTGGCCTGACTCACTTTATTCTTGAAAAAAAACTAAGTCTATCAGAGTAAAATCATCATATAATCTATTGCCACTGTATGCAATGATCTTCTTCTCATTTCACTCAGCATCAGTTCATGTAAGTCTCTCCAAACTTCTCTGAAATCATCTTGCTGGTTGTTTCTTACAGAACAATAATATTCCAAAACATTTATATACTATAACTTATTTAGAAATTCTCCAACTGATGGGCATCCACTACAGTTCCAGTTCCTTGTCTCCTTGTCACCACAAAAAAAAGGCTGCTACAAACATTTTTTTTTGCACATGTGGGTCCTTTCCCCTTCTTTAAGAGACTCTTTGGGATATAAGCCCAGTAGAAACACTGCTGGATCAAATTCATCTTTTAATTAATTAGTTAAATCATGACATTGAAAATAAAAAGGATTTTTTTCCTTTAATTCCTCATTGCTGGAACAATTCTTTGTACATAAGAAGCTATCAATATATATTTGTTGAATTGAATTATGGACTTGATATCAACAAACAAAATCTCCATAATTCATTGAGTTTAATAAGCAAAATAAGAGAAAAACTCAAAAGATGACCTAAGTTTTAAAACATGACAAATGAATGTCAAGATCACTAAAAGAGATCATAATGTCATAAGAAGGAGAATAAATAAGTTTTTTTTTTAACTCTAGGCTCAATAAAAATAAGATATATAGTAACTCTCAGTAAATAATAACTGAGGGGACAATGACTTTAATGCACACAGGATAAATTAGAAAGTGGCATTTAGAATAAGAAATGAGACACTACCAAAGAATTCCATCAGGGTCAGAGTTATTTTCCTTCACTGGGAAATAAAATTCAAAAATAACTCTATAACAGCAGCTTTAAGAGCCTTGCTCAGCTTTAGATTAAACCTTGCTTTCTCTTTTGGCCCATTTTTATTAGATAATTAAATTAGATTCCAAACAATTGATTTAAACATTTTATGTAAATGTTTTCTAAGCAGCTTATTTTCATTTCTTTTGTTTCCATTACTTTTATTTATACCCCCCATTAGCTTTCATAACATTATAATAGAAAAACCTATCACACTTATATTTTTCTTTCAATCAAAAGTATCTAACATTATTTTCTTATTTTTAATTTGAATATCCCCATTCTAACATTGAGGTGGATTTCTTTTAGCTGTGCTAATATCTTCCTCTTCTTCTCTTACTCAATAAGTTTTCCTCTAGTAACATGTCAGTTTGTAAGAAAGCCAATGTGATTCATGGGAATTAAATTTAAAATGCAAACCATTTCCATTTCCTTTTTTTTCTAGTCATATTCTATTAAAAATATGACCATTAGAAAAATTGAGTTATTTCACATAGTATTTCATGAGAGCACCTGACATATACCAAAATCTTCATCTTAATTTTGCCTGTCAAGCTTGAAACTTCACTAGGTACAAAAGGGGAGGGGGGGAGTATTTCATAACATTTTAGAATTGGAAAGCTCCTTAGAAGGTCATAGAGTTCAATCTCTAATTTAAAGGTTAAATCTATATAATTATTGTTACTTGTTGGATTTGCATATATTAGTATACTTTTGTGATTTAAAGTTAACAAAACATTTTTTAAAAAACAAAGTAAGTAGCATAAACATAGAAGGACACTAGTTTCATCTATTTCAGCCTCTCCATTTTACAAATGAAAATGAGGGTAGATATTGTGATTTCAAGTTCACATAGTCAATAAGTGCCAGAACTAGGATTTGAATGGTTTTCTAAAAAAATTCTATTTCAGCATGTTGTTTGAAACTAAAGGTCAAAGACTTTATGTAATTTTCTCAAAGGCAGTGAAAACTCCAAATCAAATTTTTCGATTCCAACCAATCCCCATACTTCTTTGCATTTACAATAGTTCTGTTCAGACAAATGGTGATACAGCTTACCCATGAAGATTCCCTGTAAAGTACATAACATAATGACTTTCAATTTTTGGAAGTTCTCAATTGAGAATTACGGGGGGGCGGAGCCAAGATGGTGAAGAAGATACATGTGGATTTGTAAGCTCCCTTCTTCCCTCAATACCAACTAGTTAAATGAGCCTCAAAAATAATGCTGGACTGATGAAAACCACAAGGATTAGAAGCACAACTTACTAGCTGAAGAGAATCTGGAATTTCAACAGAAAAGGTCGGTTCTGAGGGGAGGAAAAATAAGATCAGCACTGACAGAATTGGACTAAGAGCTAGCACACTATGCCAAATGGGCTGGGGAGAACTCTGGGATCAGAGAAGCCACTGAGATAGAGGAATTTGGCCCAGGCTGTAAACTCTTCTCTGCTTATAAAACAGCAGATCAGAAGAAAAATCAAGCCACTTTAAAATATAAAGCCAGATACTAGAACCACCCCAATCCAGAAGTGACCTAACACCCATCTCAGTCTCAGCATGACTGTGCAGCCGCCTTCTGCTGCCTGGGGCTTTCCTTGGGGCAGTTAAGAACCTGAACAGCAAGGGACACAGCTTGAGGCAGCCTATAATACACATAGTGCCGGGCTCAGGCTGAGGCAGTGGAATTCTAGCAGGAGTAGAACTCCCAGAGCAGCAGAATTCCCAGAACAGCAGAACCTCCACAGAAGGGATGGTGATTTCTGGACAGACACTTCCGGTTTGAGCACAAGGGCTTTTCACATCAGCTGCTAATATCCAGGGCCCCAAGGGAGGCTTGGCTGGGGTTTGTGACGCTGTCACTGTTCAGCCTTAAACCCCAGGGCAGTCACTAGGCCACACAGCAGGGTTCCTCACTGGGCACTCCTTGCAGCACAGATGTGCTAACCACCTCTGAGGCATTTCCGGGGAGGGATAAGGGGAACTCTCTCCCAGAGCTTTCTATTAGCCCAGTCACAGGATTGGTGCATCCTATCCCTGGTCTGGGAGGAAACTGATAAATTTCTTACCCCAAGGGCATAAATGAAAAAAAAAGTCAGATGAAGGTGCTCTAGGTGTACCTGATCTAAAGCTATATTTATTATATAGCAGCAGTCACCAAAACCATTTGGTATTGGTTAAGAGATAGACCAGTCGATCAATGGAACAGATTAGGTACAAAAGAAAAAAAGGGTACATCTATAGCAATCTAGTGTTTGACAAACCCAAAGATACCAACATTAGGGATAAAAATTCATTATTTGAAAAAAAAACTGTTGGGAAAACTGGAAATTAGTATGGCAGAAATTAGATAGGGATCCACACTTAACACCATATACCAAGATAAGATCAAAATGGGTCCATGATTTAGGCATAAAGAATGAGACCATAAATAGATTAGAGGAACAGAGAATAGTCTACCTCTCAGACCTATGGAGGAGGAAGGAATTTATGACCAAAGGAGAACTAGAGATCATTATTGATCACATAATAAAAGATTTTGATTATATCAAATTAAAAAGCTTTTTTTACAAACAAAATTAATGCAAACAAGATTAGAAGGGAAGTAACAAATTGGGAAAATATTTTTACAGTTAAAGGTTCTGATAAAGGCCTCATTTCCAAAATATATAGAGAACTGACCCTAATTTATAGGAAACCAAACCATTCTCCAATTGATAAATGATCAAGGGATATGAACAGACAATTCTCAGATGATGAAATTGAAACTATTTCCACTCATATGAAAGTGTTCCAAATCACTACTGATCAGAGAAATGCAAATTAAGACAACTCTGAGATACCACTACACACCTGTCAGATTGGCTAAGATGATAGGAACAAATAATGATGAATGATGGAGGGAATGTGGGAAAACTGGGACACTGATACATTGTTGGTGGTGGTGTGAAAAAATTCAGCCATTCTGGAGAGCAATTTGGAACTATGCCCAAAAAGTTATTAAACTGTGCATTCCCTTTGATCCAGCAGTGCTACTACTGGGCTTATATCCCAAAGAAATACTAAAGAGGGGAAAGGGACCTGTATGTGCCAAAAAGTTTGTGGCAGCTCTTTTCATAGTGGCTAGAAACTGGAAAATGAATGGATGTCCATCAATTGGAGAATGGTTGGGTAAATTATGGTATATGAAGGTAATGGAATATTATTGTTCTGTAAGAAATGACCAGCAGGATGAATTCAGAAAGGCTTGGAGAGACTTACATCAACTGACGCTGAGTGAAATGAGCATAACCAGAAGATCACTATACACTTCAACAACAATACTGTATGAAGATGTATTCTGATGGAAGTAGATATCTTCAACATAAAGAAGATCCAACTCACTTCCAGCTGATCAATGATGGACAGAAACAGCTACACCCAGAGAAGGAATACTGGGAAATGAATGTAAATTGTTAGCACTACTGTCTTTCTACCCAGGTTACTTATACCTTCGGGAATCCAATCCTTAAAGTGCAACAAGAAAATTGGATTTACACACATATATTGTATCTAGGTTATACTGTAACACATTTAATATGTACGGGATTGCCTGTCATCTAGGGGAGGGAGTAGAAGGAGGGAGGGGAAAAATTATTCATGCATATGTACTGTCAAAAAAATTATAATTATAAAATTAATAAAAAATATAATACCACATAAATATCTTAAAAATATCAGATCAAGAGAAAAAAAAGAGAATTACAGGGAGCAACTAGAGGATATAGTGGATAGAATGCCAGCCTTGGAGTAAGAAGGATGAATTCAAATTAAGCCTTAGACACTTAACTAGTTGTATGACCCTGCGAAAGTCACTTAAGCCCATTTGCATCATTTGCTCTTCTGTAACTTATCTGAAGAAGGAAATAGCAAACCGCTCCAGGATCATTACCAAAAACCAAAGAAACAACAACAAAAGAGGTCAGGAAGTCAAATTTTGTTTTTGTTTTTGGTTTTGGTTTTGGTTTTTTTCCTGAGGCAATTGGAGTTGTGACATACACTTAACCACTTAACCCAGGGTCACACAGCCAGGAATTGTTAAGTGTCTGAGGCCAAATTTGTATTTATATCTTCCAGAAGGGCTAGTGCTCTATCCACTGTGCCCACTAGCTGCCTCAAACCTTCTTAAAAATAATAAAATTATTTTCTGAACAGATTTCACAAATTTGATTACATCTGTATAAGTAGTATTTCAGCAACAAAAATTACAATCCTACTTCAATATGATCGTTTTGGGCAGTTTCAGATGACTAAAACATTTCACTGCTCCATCCTTACCTACTTTTCAAAATTTCGAACACTCAAAACTCTTTTTAATAATAAGTAAATCATAGGAGTTATACAGGCCAGTGTTGAGATCTATCTGAAATACTGAAGATGAGGAGATTCCCTTATTGTGTTTCCAGGTTGAGAGAGGTGAGGAGTAAAAAGTGGGTTATATCAACTTATTTATATGTGTTTTTGTTATTATTGTTGTTGGTTTCTTGGATCATTTCAATTGTGTCTGACTCTTTTTGTACCTATTTTAGGTTTTCTTGGTAAGGTACAGAAGTGATTTGCCATTTCCTTCTCCAGCTCATTTTACAAGCATAGATAATTTTTTGACTTGAATATACACTACAAATATCCTTACAACATATCTATAATCCTATCCAGTTTGGGAGGATATCTCTTCCAAGTTGTTTAATTTATATATAGGGAGAGACCAAATGACTCACTCAAGTCCCCATACATAATAAGAGGAAGAGCTTGTTCTCTTATTCTGAATTTATTTTTGTTTTGGTGTGGAGTAGATAGAAGGGATGGTGGTGTTTGGGGTTATTATTTTTAAACTATACCATATAAATCCCTCAGATTGCTTATTTGCAATGTAGGTTCCCTATAAGATTATCTATGTTGTTTATAGTAATGACTCCAAATGTATTAACTTCCTGGTAGAAGGTTAAGAAGAATGTATAGTATGATTTCCTCTAAACTATGAATTTCCCTCAGGGACAGATATTCTGGTACCAATCTTACACAAATGAAATCTATAGGCAGAAAGGCATATTCACTTTAGAAGTTAATAATGCTAAGGGCAATGACTAGAGAATACTCATATTCCATGATTTCCCTTGAGTTGATTCATTCCTCTGTAGAATTTTCTTAAGTCATGTTCACTCATATATTGGAATATAACAAAGCAATTTCTATTCTCTAATTACAAACAAAGCTCAAATTCTATTTTATGACATCAAAAGAATGAAACCTTATCAGGACTCAAGCTGCAATCTAAAAAGTGTTATTTTAATAAAATTTTCTTATATTTGAATTATGTCTTTTTTATTTTTTTTCTTAGCAAGTATTTTGTTATTACTATAGGCAGGAATGAAAGAATGAATGAGGGGCAGAGCCAAGATGGGGGAGAAGATACATGCGAATCTGTAAGTTCCCTTCTTCCCTCATTACCAATTAGTTAAATCAGCCTCAAAAATAACGCTGGACTGATAGAAACCACAAGGATTGGAAGCACATCATAACAGCTGAAGAGAATCTGGAGTTTCAACAGAAAAGGTCAGTTCCCAGGGAAGGAAGAAAAAAAGGACAGCACAGACGGTTAGGTGCTAGAACACTGTGCCGATCAAGCTGGGGAGAACTCTGGGATCAGAGAAGCTGAGATAGAAGAATCTGGCACAGGCTGTTAGCTCTTCTCTGCTTATAAAACAGCAGTTCAGAAGAGAAATCAAGCCACTTTAAAATATAAAGCCAGATACTAAAACCACCCCAATCCAGAAGTGACCTAACAGATCTCAACAAGGCTGTGCAGCCGCTTTCTGCTGTCCAGAATTCACCTTGGGATAGTTAAGAGTTTGAACAGCAGGGACACAGCCTGAGGCAACATCTAATCCACATAGTGCTGGGCTTGGCTGGAGGCTGTGGAACTCAGCCCAGAGAAGTCCCAGAGAAGCAGAACCTTTGAAATAGGGACCGCGGCTTCCAGTCATACACTTCCAGTTTGAGCACAAGGGCTTTTCACATCAGCTGCTGATATCCACACCCCACGGGATGCATTGGATAGGCTTTGTGTCGCCTTTATTGTTCAGTCTTAAACTTCAGGGAAGTCGCTAGGACACATAGCAGGGTCCTTCATTGGGCAACCCTCACAGCGCAGTCGTACTAATCACCTCTGAGGCACTTCCAGGGAGGGAGAGGGGAACTCTCTCCCAGAGCTATCTCTTAGATCAGGCACAGGGGCCTCTGCATCCATCCAGTCTGGGAGGAAGCTAGGAAAGAAATAGATAAATAAAATTCTTCCCCCAATGGCAGACCCCCAAAAGTTTTTTAACCATAAGTAAAAAGCTAAAGAGAACCATTGATTCCTTCTACACAGAGAAAGAGCAGGTATCCAACCCTGAGGAAGTTAATAGCAGAGAGTCAGCAGATAAAAGCCTACAGGGAAACGATACCTGCCCCGCATCACATAACTATCTCCTAGAAGAGACTATTAAAAAGTTAAGAGAGTTTGAAGAAAAATGGGGAAAGGAAAGAGAAGCTATAATAGAGAATAACAATGTTCTGAAATTTGAGTTGGAAAAAATAAAGAATTCACAGGAGATGCAGGGAAACAAAATTTGTGAATTAGGAAAGATTAAAAAATTCTCAAGAAAGTAGAATTTCTGAATTGGAAAAAGAAAATAATTCTCTAAAAAATAGGGAAATGGAAAAAAAATTCAATAGAGCAAATTAATTCATTTAAAAACTCAATTGGGCATATACAAAAAGAACTAAAAAATGTGAATGAAGAAAATAACTCATTAAAAATCAGGACAGAACAAATAGAAATGAATGATACATTGAGAACCCAAGAATCAGTCAAATAAAACAAACAAACAAAAAAAAAAAAAAAAATGAAAAGCTGGAGAATAACATCAAATACTTACTGGGAAAATCTATAATCCTGGAAAATAGGTCTAGGAGAGATAATCTGAGTATCATTGGACTTCCCAAAAACTATGACCAATAAAAAAGCCTAGATTCTATGTTATAGGAAATCATCAAAGAGATAATAGAAACAGAAGGGAAAATAGGCGTCGAAAGAATTCATCGAACACCTTCTGAAAAAGACCCTAAAAAAAGAACTCCACGGAATATTGTGGCTAAGCTGCAGAATTACCACACAAAGGAAAAAATATTGCAAGCAGCTAGAAAAAAAGCAATTCAAATATCAAGGGCCCACAATAAGGGTCACTCAAGATCTGGCTGCCTTCACATTAAAAGATCGAAGGGCCAGGAACGTGATATTCCAAAAGGCAAAAGATCAAGGATTACAACCAAAGTAAACTACCCAGCTAAGTTTAGCATTTTCTTCCATGGAAGAAGATGGTCATTTAATGAAACAGAGGAATTACATTTGTTTCTAAGAAAAAAAAAAACAGACTTAAACAAAACATTTGATCTACATCCACAAGACTGAAGAGAAACAGAAAAAGGTAAACAGAATTCTTGAGAACTGTATCTCTGTTGTGGATATATAGAAAGTCTGCATGGATAATTTGATTTTACTGATATAAAAAAAGGGGGAGTAGTAAATGGAAGGGGGTAGTATCAGAAATAGGGGAAGGAGTGATAAAAAGAGGGAAACTACATCCCAAGAAGAGGCATAGAAAATATACCATATCTGAGGGAATTTAGAGAGGGGGAGAAACATTGTGTGAATCTTACTCTCATCAGAAGAGGCTCAAAGAGTAAATAATTGACATATTTGTTTTTCAGAGAATTCCCTCTCACCTCATTAAAAGGGGGGAGAGGAAAAAGGGAAAAGGAAAAGGAGAATAAGGGAAGGGACTTGGAGGGAAGAGGGAGGGATACTAAAAAGGGAGGGCTGTGTGTCACAAGTGGGGCCTATAAATTAAATATTGGGGAAGGGGTTCAGGGGGGTCAAGGGAAAAAGCATAATCTGGGGATAATATGATGGCAGGAAATACAGAATTAGTAATTTTAACTGTAAATGTGAATGGGATGAACTCTCCCATCAAATGGAGACAGATAGCAGACTGAATCAAAAGTCAGAACCCTACAATATGTTGCTTACAGGAAACACACTTAAAGCAGGGAGATACATACAGAGTAAAGGTAAAAGGTTGGAGCAGAATCTATTATGCTTCAGGTAAAGCCATAAAAGCAGGGGTAGCCATCCTTATCTCAGATCAAGCAAAAGCAGAAATTGATCTAATTAAAAGAGATAAGGAAGGAAACTCTATCCTGCTAAAAGGTAGCATAAACAATGAAGCCATATCAATACTAATCATATGGACCAAGTGGTATAGCATCTAACTTTCTAAAGAAAAAGTTAAGAGAGTTGCAAGAATAAAAAGACAGTAAAACTATAATAATGGGAGATCTTAACCTTGCACTCTCAGATTTAGATAAATCAAACCACAAAACAAATAAGAAAGACATTTAAAAAGGTAAATAAAACATTAGAAAAACTAGATATGATAGACCTTTGGAGAAAACTGAATGGCGATAGAAAGGAATATACTTTCTTTTCAGCAGTTCATGGAACCTATACAAAAATTGACCATATATTAGGACATAAAGATCTCAAAATTAAATGCAGGAAGGCACAAATAGTAAATGCGTTCTTCCCAGATCACAATGCAATAAAAACTACATTCAATAAGAAGTTAGGGGTAAATAGACCAAAAAGTAATTGGAAACTGAATAATCTCATCTTAAAGAATGACTGGGTGAAACAGCAAATTATAGAAACAAATAATAATTTCACCCAAGATAATGACAATGATGAGACATTATATCAAAATCTGTGGGATGCAGCTAAAGTGGTAACAAGGAGAAATTGTATATCTTTAGAGGCTTATTTGAACAAAATAGAGAAAGAGAAGATTAATGAATTGGGCCTGCAACTTAAAAAGCTAGAAAAAGACCAAATTAAAAACCCCCAACCAAAAATCAAACTTGAAATACAAAAATTAAAAGGAGAAATCAATAATATTGAAAGTAAAAAAAAAAACAAAAAACTATTGAATTAATAAATAAAACCAAGAGTTGTTTTCATGAAAAAGCCAACAAAATAGATAAACCTTTGGTAAATGTGATCAGAAAAAGGAAAGAGGAATATCAAATTGTTAGTCTTAGAAATGAAAAGGGGGATCTTTCCACCAATGAAGAGGAAATTAGAGAAATAATAAGGAGTTACTTTGTCCAACTTTATGCCAATAAATTTGATAATTTAAGTGAAATGGATGACTTCCTCCAAAAATATAGGCTTCCCAGATTAACAGAGGAGGAGATAAATTGCTTCAATAGTCCCATTTCAGAAAAAAGAAATAGAACAATCTATTAATCAACTCCCCAGGAAAAAATCCCCAGGACCAGATGGATTTAAATGTGAATTCTACCAAACATTTAAAGAACAATTAGCCTCAATGTTATATAAACTATTTGAAAAAATAGGGGATGAAGGAGTCCTACCAAACTCCTTTTATGACACAGACATGGTACTGATACCTAAATCAGGTCGATCAAAAACTGAGAAAGAAAATTATAGACCAATTTCCTTAATGAATATTGATGCTAAAATCTTAAATAAGATATTAGCAAAAAGATCAGAAAATCATCCCCAGGGTAATACACTATGATCAAGTATGATTTATACCAGGAATGCAGGGCTGGTTTAATATTAAGAAAACTATTAATATAATTGACCATATTAATAATCAAATTAATAAAAACCATATGATCATCTCAACAGATGCAGAAAAAGCATTTGATAAAATCCAACATCCATTCCTACTAAAAATGCTTGAGAGTATAGGAATAAATGGACTATTCCTTAGAATAATCAGGAGCATATATTTAAGACCTTCAGTAAGCATAATATGCAATAGAAATAAACTGCAACCTTTCCCAGTAAGATCAGGAGTGAAACAAGGTTGCCCACTATCACCATTACTATTCAATATAGGAGCTGAGAAAGAGATTCAAGGAATTAGAGTATGAAATGAGGAAATCAAACTATCACTCTTTGCAGATGACATGATGGTATACTTAGAGAACCCCAAAGACTCTGCTAAAAAGCTATTAGAATTAATTCAGAATTTTAGCAAAGTGGCAGGATACAAAATAAATCCACATAAATCCTCAGCATTTTTATATATCACCAACAAAATGCAACAGCAAGAGATACAAAGAGAAAATCCATTCCAAACAAATGTTGAGAGTATAAATATTTGGGAATCCATCTACCAAAGAATAGTCAGAAATTATATAATTTGCAAAATTACAAAACACTTGCCACAAAAATAAAGTCAGATTTAAATAATTGGAAAGACATTCAGTGCTCTTGGATAGGCCGAGCGAATATAATAAAGATGACAATACTCCACAAACTAATCTATTTCTTTAGAGCTATACCAATCAGAATCCCAAGAAACTATTTTAGTGACCTAGAAAAAATAACAACAAAATTCATATGGAAAAATAAAAGGTCGAGAATTGCAAGGGACCTAATGAAAACAAAGTCAGGTGAAGGTGATCTAGGTAAACCTTATCTAAATCTGTAATATATAGCAGCAATCAGCAAAACCATTTCGTATTGCCTAAGAAATAGACCAGTCAATCAGTGGAAGAGATTAGGTACAAAGGACAAAAAAGGGTACATCTTTAGCAATCTATTCTTTGACAATACCAAAGGTACCAACATTAGGGATAAAAATTCATTATTTGGAAAAAAACTGTTGGGAAAACTGGAACTTAGTATGGCAGAAATTAGATAGGGATCCACAATTAACACCATATACCAAGATAAGATCAAAATGGGTCCATGATTTAGGCATAAAGCATGAGATCATAAATAGTTTAGAGGAACAGAGAATAGTCTACCTCTCAGACTTGTGGAGGAGGAAGGAATTTTTTTCCAAAGGAGAACTAGAGATCATTATTGATCACAAAATACAAGATTTTGATTACATCAAACTAAAAAGTTTCTGTAGAAACAATACTAATGCAAACAAGATTAGAAGGGAAGTAACAAATTGGGAAAATATTTTTACAGTTAAAGGTTCTGATAAAGGTCTCATTTCCAAAATATATAGAGAACTGTCCCTAATTTATAAGAAATCAAACCATTCTCCAATTGATAAATGGTCAAGGGATATGAACAGACAATTCTCAGATGATGAAATTGAAACTATATCCACTCATATGAAAGAGTGTTCCAAATCACTACTGATCAGAGAAATGAAAATTAAGACAACTCTGAGATACCACTACACACCTGTCAGATTGCCTAAGATGACAGGAACAAATAATGATGAATGTTGGAGGGAATGTGGGAAAACTGGGACACTGATACATTGTTGGTGGAGTTGTGAAAGAATCCAGCCATTTTGGAGAGCAATTTGGAACTATGCCCAAAAAGTTATCAAACTGTCCATACCCTTTGATCCAGCATTGCTGTTATTGGGATTATATCCCAAAGAAATTCTAAAGAGGGGAAAGGGACCTGTATGTGCCAAAATGTTTGTGGCAACTCTTTTTGTAGTGGCTAGAAACTGGAAGTTGAATGGATGTCCATCAATTGGAGAATGGTTGGGTAAATTATGGTATATGAAGGCTATGGAATATTATTACTCTGTAAGAAATGACAAGGAGGAGGAATACAGAGAGACTTGGAGAGACTTACTTCAACTGATGCTGAGTTAAATGAATAGAACCAGAAGATTGCTGTACACTTCAATGTTGTATGAAGATGTATTATGATGGAAGTGAATATCTTCAACATAAAGAAAATCCAATTCACTTCCAATTGATCAATGATGGACAGAAACAACTACACCCAGAGAAGGAACACTGAATAGTGAATGTAAAGTGTTAGCACTACTGTCTATCTACCCAGGTTACTTACACCTTTGGAATCTAATACTTAACATTCAACAAGAAAATGGGATTTACACACATATATTTTATCTAGGTTATATTGTAAAACACGTAAAATGAATGGGTTTGCCTGTCATCTAGGGGAGGAAGTAGATGGAGGGAGTGGATAATTTGGAAAATGTATATAAGGGATAATATTACAAAAAAATTACTCATGCATATATACTTTTAAAAATTATATTTATAAAATAAAAAAACCTTAATTTAAAAAAAAGAAAGAAAAGAAAGAATGAAACAAAGTCTAACTTTTTTGTACTGTTTTAGGAATACAAACATCTATTATGGTAGAGAAGTAATGGAAGAAAAAAATTGTCAACCTTCCTGAAAAAAAAAAAAAAACAAAAGTTCATCCATCATAAGAAAAATGGAGAGAAGTTTTCTTCATAAGAGAATCAGCTGATAAATGTCCACTTGATATTAACATACTAGTGTTTGGTCAATTTTTACAGATCAATCCAAGATTTTAGTCACTGTTAGACTAATAGTGAGTTAAAATGGAATTTAACATTATACTGATAATGATTGCATGACAAATCCAATTGTACCTTATGCTCCCCTCTTCTCTCAAAAATGAATGTGAAAGCTAAATTTATATATACATATATATATATACATATATACATCCATATGTATATATGTATATATATATATATATATACTATAAATTATTCTATTAATTTACTTATAATTACCTTGTTTTGATTGCTTGAAAATAGAGAACAGATAAAGTTGTGGTAGCTAAACCAGGGCAAAGTCTTGCAGCCTCTATCTATATCTACATGTGGAAAAGCTGTCAATTTGCCAAATATCTCCCATCTAGATGAGGTGAACTTTCTTCAAACGATAAAAAAGCCAACTGTTTCATTTTGTTTTTTTCCAGAGACATCCCTATGCAATTAATGAATTAACTAGTTAAAGTTATCTTTGACATTTCTTTCTTCCATTTTCCTACCACCCCTTCCAATGCCCATTTCTTTCAAAGATTAAGTTCACATCATTCATTATTTACTCATTCTTTCTGGAAGGGACTTCAAAGCATAAAAAAGGAACATCTGCAAAGGGATGTCTTGGATGGTATCAAAATTAAAAAAAAAATACAAGTCAATGAACAGATTTAGTTTAAACATTAGGCATTAATTGTGATATATTTGATTTTTAAGAATATTTTCACAGGTAGAGAAAATTTTAACACAATGAAATGAAGTATTAATGGTAGAGTTATAGATGTTAGTAGCAGAGGAAATCAGAGTTGGGGCTTTTATAGGAACTTCTCTGCATAATGCATATTACTAATCCACAGGTATCTGTCACAGAGTAAGTTTTTAATAATAAATTGAATTTTCTGTAAATTGTTAGCACTACTGTCTATCTACCCAGGTTACTTATACCTTCAGAAGCTAATAATTAATGTGCAACAAGAAAATGGTATTTACACACATATATTGTATCTAGGTTATATTGTAACACATGTAAAATACATGGGATTACCTGCCATCGCGGGGAGGGAGTGGAGGGAGGGAGGGGATAATTTGGAAAAATGAATAATAAAATAAAATAAAATAAAATAAAATAAATAAAATAAATTGAATTTTCAGAGTCATGAATATAGTTTGAAGGACTGTCACAGGATATCTTATCCAATTCCCTTATTTTAGAAATTAGATAAATGAGATAAAGTTTAAGTGACTTGACTGAGGGTACTCAAGAAGAATCAGAGGTAGTTTTGATCCCAGGTCATTTGAACTGAGTCACTGTACCATCCTACTTTCCCTGAATTGGTTTTTAAAAAGTGATATCACAATATCACAGTCACTCTAAATCACAAAAATTCAATTCAATTAACATTTATTCCAAGTGCAATGTATTATATAACATAAGGAATGTCAACTATTTTCTCCTAGTAACTTTGTGATATAGTCCAATGCTGTGGAGACACAAATGACATTTGATTGACATCCTGAAAAGGGCTTGGCAGCCTTCACAACAGAGGTCTTAGTCCTCTCTGAACATCCATATATCCCACTGGAGACAATCTTAATGTTGTAGATAAGTTCACTTATGTAAACTGTATATTTTCCTGGGATGTGGACATAAATGATGAAGTTGGTGCATGAATTTTGAGAGCTAACTCAATGTTTGGGATTATCTGAAGGAAACTGATGGAAGAAGTATCAAGTTGCCTTTCAATCTGAAGTTCTACAGAGCTGTTTTGCTAATCTCATTAATGTTTACTTGTGAAATCTGGACAATATGCTAATACCATGATGGGAAGTTGAAATACTTCCTTCTGAATTGGGAAGATTTGGAAGATCACTTGGCAAGATAAGATACCAGATACTGAGGTCTTTTCTTGAGCTAAGAAGCCAAACATTCAAATTATTGCAGAGTGCAACTCCAGTAAACTGGACATAATGTTCAAATGCCAAAATACTGTTTTTTGGAGAACTTGCACAAGATAAGCATTCACATGAAGATCAGCAGATTCAAGTGCACTTTCAAGGTTTCTCTAAAGATCTTTGGAATTGATTGTGAGAGGAGAGACATTAGCATAGGACTGCCCAGTACGCTATGCCTCCAAGAAAGAAAGAACTATACTCTTTGAGCAAAATGGAATTGTAGTAGCTGAAAGGAAATGAGATGTGTAAATTAAGAGACATCTGCACTACAAATGTTCATATGCACTTTTTTTGCCCAACCTGTGGTAAAGCCTTCTGAGCTTGTGTTGGTCTGATCAGCCATAAATAACACACTTTGTCTTTACCTGGACACATTGATGTTATTTTGGTCTTCCTCAAGAATGAAGGAAAACAACCAGAGGAAATTATTTCAGAGAACAAAATGGCACTTGTACTTTTTGGGTAAATCTTTTTTATGAAATTCTGGGAGAAAGAAGGAAAAAGGAAGACATTTTATCACATCTTCAATTTCATATTATGATGCCCTGGGCATTTAATATTTTTGCTTTGTAGAAGTAGACTGAATCTCACATGATTTCTTTCTTTTCAAGACATATTTAAAGGGGAGAGAGATCTCCGGTGGTAAGTCAATGTATCAAATACAACTTAATATTTTACTCCCTAAGGATTAATTAAAGGGTCAACTGTCACACAGTGGCAGTCCTGTGAATTTTTAATATAATTAAGCTTGCATAGTACCACTTACAGAATGCATGACTCACAAAATACTGCTCCAATAGAAAGCACTTGGAAAGTACTTCCAAATGTTATCTTAATATCCTACATCCAAGTTTAAGGAATAAACATTTCATTTGGCAAAAATTCCTCAATCTAAAAAACAAAAACAAAACAAAACAAAAACAAAAACAAAAAAACAAACTCTAAAAATGCCATAAATCAGCCATACCTTCAAGGAAACCATTAAATATCTGCTTTTTAAATGATCTTTTTGTACTTTCCCAAGGATATTCATTGAGCCTATATTATTTGGGGCCATGTAATTGGAATATGGAAATATTTTTTCTAAGTCTAAACCAAAAGGTAGACTGGTAGGTACAGTAGATGGAGCTGATTTTGTCTGAAAGACCTTTTGTTCTACATCCCTCTCTGACAAAAAGTGATTTTTTTTTTTTTATTTGCTTCAGCAAGTTATTCAATTCAGGACCTTAGACCAGGGCTTCTTAAAATTTTTCCATTTGTGAGTCACTTTTGCCCCAAAACTTGTTACATGATCCTGGTATATAGTTATATAAAATAAGTATAAAAATCAAACACTTAGTTAAGATAATAAATCATGTTATCATGACCTCCACATTCAGTTACAAGATCCCATATAGTTCTGTAATACAGTTCAAGAAACTGAGTTCTAAGTAACTAAGAGCACAAATTGGAAAGCACTTGTTGATTATATATTTCTTCGCTGGCTCTTCCCTATTCTAATGGAATTACAGGTCAAGACCCTAAAAATAGAATGTGATGAATCCTGGATAATGCAGACCCAACTATTAATTTGAAGCAAAAGTCAGATATCAATGCTTGAATTGGAAAATAAAAGCATATACTTTTTTAAAAGTCTAAAAAATTAAATATAGTAAATATAATTAATGTTAAAGTATTAGGGTTTTGATAAAGTAGAAAAGTGGAGGATCATGGACTAGAGAAACCTTTACTTAGGTCGATTTCAAACTGGAGGAACACCTGGTCTTTTGCCAAAATTTTGTTAATGATTCTATGTTTGTTTAAAAGAATATTCCCAGTACAGTGCTCAAGGGGGATGTTCTTAGCTTAGTGGATGTTTACTTTTTTTTTTTTAATTTGAATAGAGTATAGATAATGCTTTTATCAAATTTACAGATGCTACAAAAGAATTGAATGCTGGATTAGATATAAGAAGATAAAATAAAAATATACATGTTAAAATAGATATCACAAGTACAAGAGAGAGGATGAATGACCTGGATAGAATTTGTTTGACAAAGATGTTGGGTTTTAAACTAATAAGTTCTTAGGCTGTATTAAGAGAAACGTTGCTTTTGGAAATAAGGAGATGATAAACTCTCTGACTCTCTGCCCTTGTCATGTCACATATGAAGTATTCATTTCTGGACACCACTGTAGGAAAGACATCGATAATTTAATAATCATACAAAGAAGAGTAATAAGGATGGTGAAGAGACCTGAATTTTTACCATACAGTTAGTGGAATTAGACATAAGACTATAGTGTTTCTATTAAAAGTTTCTAAGCAGAGGTTAGTTGGCTACTTCTTAGGCATTTTGTTGCAACATTTGAAAGAGTATGAGTACAGACAGAATAGGCTGGATTTGTGGAACACTGAAGTCTCCTCCAATTCTGAAATTGTGATTCTGTGATATACATATGATTTTATCCAGAAAAATAACCAAAATACTGATCCAAAACACATTTCTGACTTTTAGTTTAAGTTTAGAGTTGAATTTTTCCTTGTTTACAGTTATGGTCTTCCTCATCTCCCAACCTCTTTTCTCCTTTAATTCAGATAGGTAAATTGTGGATAAAAATTTCCCAGGGTTAGCTAAGCCATGAGCAAGTTTCACCAAAATAATCACAATTCTGAGTGAAAATTAAAATTTTAGTAGTTCATACTGTCATGGCTTCATTACCTGGCAGAGTAGTCATTTACTTCCCTAGGCTAGAGAAATCGAAGGAGGAAGGGAGACACAGAAAAACCAGACTCCAGGAGCAAAGGAACTCACTAATGTGGTCCAGATACCCCTAAAGCCAAAATGTCTTGGGAGCTATCTAACTGCATTTTGTTTCACATTTGCATAAGCCTGTCATATGAGTTTTTTTTTTTTTTGTTTGTTTGTTTTTTCATTTAGTTCTCTAAATACTTCTGGGGGGAAAGGAACTAAATCTCTGCTTCAAAGCAGCTTCCAGTCTCATTAAACAAATTCCTTTCCTTGAAAATAAATTTCTACACCACAGGTTTCAACTAACATCAAGCATAAAGAAAGATTCTTTATCCTAGTCAGTTTTTGCCCAAATATTGTTTTCCATATGCTTATTTTTACATCCTATTGGGAAACAATTTCTCTTTTCCAAGTTGTCGTAGGATTTTCTTGCAGAGAATGACAATTGCAGAGAAATCCAAAACAAGATTGAAGTGTGAAGGCAAGGATGTAGTGTGGGGAGGGATAGAGAGAAAACATCTTTCAAAGTGATCACACTAATAGTGATTTGCCTTTTAAACCACTTGTGACACAGGATGGGGGAAAAAAAAAGGCATTGCTGTCTCTTCTGATATGATTTATACTATAATTTTTCAAAGGGAACATATTTTTATTGCTTAAATTTTAAGCATTTTCCAGCGTTGTAAACTCAAATATCCATTGTTAAAGCACCAAATAAAATAAAAATAAAGGAGGGAGTTTAGACTTCAAGAAACTTAAAAAACAAATAATGTTATATTTAAAATGAAATCCTTGAATAGTTTGAAGATTCTCTAGTATTCAAATACACATATATAATATACTATATATAAATACATTACATATAACAATATGATTTTGCTAAAATTGCTGAGTTAAAAGATTAGATTTGTCATTTGCCTAACTTTCTTTGCATTCTTATTCTCTTTTGCTCTTGAAATATTTTTGGATAATGTACCTAGTAATTATTAAATCTATTGATATTCATTGCCATAATTCTAGAGTGGATATTAGGTATAATTCTATATGAATCCCTTTGCAATTTAGCTTCAAATAATGTTCTTAAAATGATTATGATAGAAATGTGCTGGTATACACCAATTTAGCTTTTTCCCATCAATTACAATGCTCACATGCATATATCACAAAACAGAGATGAAAGCAGCCAAAAAGATGAATTCCTGGCATTTAAAACAGGCTCATTAGAGTACTAAGACTATAATCTTTAGTATTCCTCCAATAGAGAAACATACTACTGATTTATCTTAATATGTTTAATTGTGTAAATTTTGTTCTCCTTATATGTGTAAATCACACAGTTTCACAGTTGGTGCAGGATATCTGTAATGACCTCTTTCAGAAACACCATTTTTTCCCCTCAATCCAATCATTTTGTTTTAGAAAGTATAATTTATGAGATTACAAAAGAAGCTATTTCAAGTTAACACAATTGAATAGATATATGTATGTATATGTATATATACATATACATACAAATATATATGTAAACATAGGATAACGAATTAAAACTAGAAAAGCTAGAGCAATATTAATAGAATCTTAAGAGAAAATCTCCTATTTCAATTGTGTCTCAAAAGATAGTTATTCAGATGTGCAACCATATAAGGGTTTTCTTTCTGCCACAAAGTGACTAATGTCTATTTTTATTTACTTTAACCACAAGGTAAATTTGTTACATTATAAATAATTTTATACTTACTATATTATAATTTTATATGTCATTATTACAGGAGCATTTCATAATGTTTCATTTATCCTTATTCCTAAACTCAAATATTTTTAATCTTTAAAATGATATGAGGAAGTTTGGTGCTTAGTACCAGATTTATTTCCAAATAACAATTATTTATTCTGGCCTTTAGTACTGTGTACCCTATAAGTATATCCTATGAGGTGAAAGAGTGTACTGAAGCCTGGAAAATAAATCCCTTACTGCTATCCTCAGTCACAATGAGTTGCTGTCGCCTCTCCGTTCAATGCTAAGAATAAAGAATTAAGTGAAAAAAGTTGTTGAAAAACTGTAAGCAGGTGCCAAAGTCCTGAAGAACAAACTTGTTTTTCAAAGAATAATAATCAGGCAATGAATGTGACAAGAGAATATCTAAACGTATTTGCATCTTTTAAAAAATAACTTTTCTTTGCTTTTTTTTCCTTCCTCTTTAGCTTTACTCACTGCTTTACTCTTTTCATCTGTCATCTACTTTTTTTCCTAATAACTGTCAAGAAATTCAATAATTTTGTTGACAATATTTTTATTGAAAAAAAGTGTTTATTTTTCTTCTAAAATCAGGTGAATTGAGTGTTCCATGTCTCTTTGACTCTCTTTCCGTCTGTCTGCCCTGCCTTTGTCTCTCTCCTTTTCTGTTTCTCTCTATCTCTTTGTCTCTCTCACTTTCCAAAAAAAAAAAAAAAAAAAAAAAAAAAAAAAGTTTTAATGAAGGATTTTATTTTTTTCTCCATTTCTTTGTGACCGCCCTATATTTAACTTTACCTGAGTCAATGACCTCCAACCAAAAACAAATTACCTAGCCTTGCCTTATAAATTATTTTTAACCATTGTCTGTAATGAAGCTTATGAAGGTAGAAGATACCTGGAGGGAGTAAGATTTATCTATGAAATAGTGGCTCAATTGGAGGATAACATGGATTGAATCTGGCTACTTCCAACAAAATATCCAACCCTGAGTCTGAAGATCTGGCTGCTATGGAAAACAAACATTTTATATTTCAATGAGCATGAAAAGCTAATGAATCATTTATTCTTAGAAGAGAAGAAACTCTGTACTGCATGCCTCTTCTCTTCTTTACACATAATATCAGATCTATTTTTCTGAAGTAATGATATGGTAACATGCCATTTTCCCCTCTTGAGCATATAACATTTGTTAGCAAATGGTCTTTCTTAGGTCATCCTGATGCTGCATCTCAGAGATTAACTACTACTTCTGTTTTGTGTTCCTTTCATGAAATCAGGTGACAGAACACAGTTCTTGAAACTGATATCTAGCCATGAAATAATCCTCATAAGTTTAAGAGGTTAGAGATACTAAGTTTCTTTGTCAGAGCTAAAAGTGATAGGGAGAATTCCTACATTAGAGAGAATGACTATTGACAAGTAGAAAAGCTCTGTCCTTGTTCTAATTTGACATAAGAAATTTACGTTGATGAGGGAGAGCAGGTTCAAGGTGAAATGTAATGTGTCTATTCAGCAATCAAGTGACATATTTCAAGATCAAATGTTAGGTCTCAAAATTCTGAGAGAATATAACAGCTGTAAACTGCAATATTCTATTTTGAGTTTTTGTCAATAAGTTCTTATGATTCTTAGTTTATCATTTACTTTGGTTAAAGGAAATAGCTGTCCTACATTTAATCTGAAATATAAACTACCTTTTGACTTCTCCCTTTGGAAATATTTTGGGCATGAGCAGGATTAAAGCTCAATTAAATTTTTCTTATGGGTCTATGGTATATCAATTAAGAGGATAGCTATTCAAGAAAATGAGAAAAAAAAACTCTCTTAAGGACCCAGGATCCTCTAGGACTGAAGCACATTATCACATGTGTGATTATAGAGCAAAGGAAAACCACAGGGAAAGGGAGAATGTTGTATTATTATATTTTAGACCTAAGAAAGATTCTTATTGTTGAGGATGTGAAAATATATTCACAGAAAGCAAAAGCCTTCAAGATCAGTTTGAAGAGTCTAAAGTGAATCTCCCTTTGAAGAGGATGATCTTTAAGAATGGAAGCTGCTTAAAGGTAAAAAGGCTTGGGCAGAATTTCTTGGGAAGAAGATTGGTACAAGGAAGAGGAGTTAGACTTATTCTGCTTTATTTTAGAAAATAAATTGTTTTGCTTTCTAAAATAAAGCAGAATAAGTCTAACACCTCTTCCTTATACTAATCTTTTCTATCAATCCTTATGATACTGAATCTCTGATTGTCAGAGTAAACCTCACTCCCAAATCTTTTCTATACTTTATCACTCTTCCCCATCCATCCTACTTATGCCTCAGTTCTTTTCTTTGTGCCTTTGGGAATTTACAACCTATAATTAAGAAACAAACAAACAACAACAACAAAACTTCCATTTATTTTAAATCTTGTCCTTTCATACTTCTTCTATCAATCTGCATTCCCTGTAATTAATTTTACTTGATGATATTGCCTTGTTGGCTATCCAGTAACCTACTGAGAGAAGAATTCAGAATACTATATGTTCCCCATTCAGATTTTCCATCTATTGCTTACAAAACAATTTAAGGTCCTTTAACTTTAAAGACTTTAATGACCATAATCTTTTAAATTTACTTTATCAAAGTTTTAAGCTTATAAATCCCAAAGACATTGTTATTGTATTCTCTTTTTTATTTTTAATTTTTTTTATTAATGATGTTGAAAGAGAAAAATCAGAGCAAAAGGAAGAGATTTAAAAAAAAAGAAAAATGAAATGAACATAGCATATGTTGATTTGTATACACTCTTAAGTTATTTTTCTGGATGCAGATGGCATTTTCTGTCCAAAGTCTAGAGACTGCTTTGCATTATTGAACCACTGAATGGAACCAAGTCAATCATGGCACATTCTTGCTATTATTATAACGGGTTCTGCTTGTTTCACTCAACATCATTTTGTGTAAATCTTCCCAGGTCTTAAATCAGTTTGTTCAACATTTTTATTGAACAACAAGGTTCAGATTACCTTCATATACCACATCTTGTTCAGCCATTCCCCAATTAATGAATATCTTTTCAATTATTTTCTACCACAAAAAAAAAAAAAAAAACCTGCTACAAACATTTTTGCACATGTGGCTTCTTTTCTCTCCTTTATGATTTCCTTGGAATATAAACCCAGTAATGACACTGCTGGATCAAAGGATATGCATAGTTCTATAGTCCTTTGTACATCATTCCAAATTGCTCTCCAGAATGGTTGGATCATTTCATAACTCCACCATTAATGTATTAGTGTCCCAATTTTCCCACATTGCCTCCAACAATTATTATTATTTTTTCCTGTCATTTTAGCCAATCTGAAAGGTGTGAAGGCTCTTATTCTATTCTCATAACTTCTGGCTGACAGTCTTCCTAACTCCTGTTCTCTTATAAGGAAATTTCAACATGAATGCCAATCTTCTCCCAAACACTCTAATTTTCTACCTCATTCTGCTATACTATCATTACTTCTGATTCAACTTCACATCAGATTGCAAAAGAAAGATTGTGACTGTGACCTCATTATCACTCACAAGTTTTCCATTCCAATGATCAAGAACTCTAAGTGTCTTTATTTTATCATGATCTTGTATCATTCCATTTCTTCCCTATCCTGACTCTTACCAAACCTATTTTCATCTTCACAGTGACCTCTTAGTCCTCTTTTCCTTAATATTTTTCCGTACCATAACCCTAGTGTTAATATACTCTCCTTCCTTCCCAATTTTAGCACTGAGTGAGCCAATTCAAATACACAGAACCCTCAACACTTTAATGGCTTGCACCCTTGTCTTTTTGCCATTAATACGCTGCCAAACCTCTCTTCTAATTATCACTATTGTTTCCTTCCAGTGTTCCTATTCATATATTGCTGAAAATAGAAACCCATGCAAACATCCTCATTGGTTCTCCTAAAAAACAAAAAGAAATTTCTTTTAAATTGAGTCATTTTTCAATTATTTCTGATTCTTGACTCCATTTAGGGTTTTCTTAGCAATGATACTAGAATGATTAAACATTTCCTTTTTCAGCTCATTTTGCAGATGATGACCTAAGCAAACAATATTAAGTGACTTGTCCAGAGTCATATAACTATTATGTGTCTGAGGATGGATTTGAACTTATAAAAATGAATCTTTCTGATTCTGGCTCCTGTGCTATACCCACTGCCCCAGGTATATTAGCTCAAATGGGCTTTCATTGTAATCTCAATACAATATTTTACTCTTCCATGATTGATCCTCTATTATTACAATAATAATTTCAAATATTATCTTCCTTCTTCAAACTTGTCTCAGAATCCTTGCCCCCATCTTCCCAGTTAAGTAACTGAATTCATACTTCATTGAGAATACTAAAGTCATCATCTAGCTGGTAGCTACCTATTCTCCCTTCCTCTTTATATCATAACTCTCTAAGATTATTCTTCACTATTTCCTCCTTTGTATCAGTCTTTGATTGAAGTAGTGATCCATTTTCTCACTGTCTGAAATTTCTATATATGCCCTTGATATTGTTGTACCTTGTCTTTGACACTGCTTATCCCCATTATCACCTTCACTCTTCATTACTCTTCAAACACCTTATCAAATAGTTCTTTCTTTGTTGTCTATAAATATACACATCCTTCTCCTTATCTTTTGAAAAAAAATGATAGCCTTGACTATATCATAACAACTATCATAAATATAAAGTCATATTTTTCTGTTATTTTTTTCCTACAACCTCTTTCAAGGTGACTGTTATACAAATTGACTGGGTCAAAATCAAATTATAAAAATTGGAGTCAGTTAGATGCCATAGTAGGCAGAGTTGTAGATTTATGGAAGACTTAATTTCCAATACTTTCTCAGATACTTAACTAACTAATGACTCTCAATAATCCTTTTAACCCCTCTCAGATTCAGTTTACTCATTATTTTAAAAATGAGTGAAATTATGAGCTAATTGTAATCCTTAAGTTAAAAGGCCTGATTTATAAAGTGGGAAACATGAAAAAGAAGGCTACTTACAACTCAGTAATATAGAAAGAAAGCAAATAGATAAAACAAAACCCAACCAAAAACTCTCACAAATATGCAATTAACTTGTCTGTGGTCTAAAGCAATGACGATCCTTTAATGTTCTATAGACAGTTTCCAAATGTTGATAGATGTTATATAAGTATAAGAAATCAACATGATGGGTTTTGTCTAGTATTTTCAATGTTTATGTAAGTGTATATATATATATATATATATGTGTGTGTGTGTGTGTGTGTGTGTGTGTGTGTGTATGTGTGTATGTGTGTATGTGTGTGTATACACGTACACACATATCTGTGTGTGTATATACATATGCTTAATTCTTTTATTTAAGAAGTAGGACCAAGACATAATAATTAAGAGTCAGCAAATCCTTTCTTTTTCAAAGTACATTCATAAACAATGCATCATTTATTTGTCACAACAGCACTATTAGGAGGGTAGGATTGTATATTTTAAGCTTTGTTTATTTTATTATTATTTTTTTTTTATTTACTAGACCTTTGTGATTCATTAGACTAGGGAAATACTGGTAAGGAACTTCTTTTTTTTACATTTTTTTATATTTTTTATTTTATTTAGAATTTTTTTCCACAGTATATATGCATGGGTAATTTTTTTTATAATATTATCCCTTGTATTCATTTTTCCAAATTATCCCCCCTTCCTTCCACTCCCTCCCCCCGATGATAGGCAATACATTTTACATATGTTACAATATAACGCCAGATACAATATATGTGTGTAAATACCATTTTCTTGTTGCACATTAAGTATTAGATTCCGAAGGTATAAGTAACCTGGGCAGATAGACAGTAGTGCTAACAATTTACATTCACTTCACAGTGTTCCTTCTCTGGGTGTAGTTATTTCTGTCCATCATTGATCAACTGGAAGTGAGTTGGATCTTCTTTATGTTGAAGATATCCACTTCTATCAGAATACATCTTCATACAACATTGAAGTGTACAGAGATCTTCTGGTTCTATTCATTTCACTCAGCATCAGTTGATGTAAGTCTCTCCAAGCCTCTCTGTATTCCTCCTGCTGGTCATTTCTGGTAAGGAACTTATTTTGCTGATGCAGATTAGCACTTTCTTCTCAACATTCATTTTATAGAATGTCTTAATAACTTTAGTGATTTGTCCCTAGTTAGAAATCAGAATGTCAGAAGCAGCCATTGCATATAGGTTTTCCTGTTACAAGTACAGGTCTCTTGTCACTGTACCATACTGCCTCTAATTTTATATTTTAAAGTAAATTTGAGGAGAAATACAAAAGATTTATCATAACTTAGTAAGAAAAAAATACTCTTCAGAACTAGCCCCTCAATTTACCAACCGCATGACCCTGGGTATATCAATCTGTAGTTTTCAGTTCTAATTTTCGCATATCTAAAATGGTGATAACAATCCTTTTAATACCTATCATGGAGGGCTATTGAATCATTTCTTATCCCATATCCTTTCTTTCAATTAAAAAAAAGTTCCTTGAGGTATTGGTGATTTGGCATTATAACCCTCTAAACACGTTAAAGCAAAGATTCTTTAGTGTTTCTTCTCTAAAGTCGAAGGGATGTTGCTTCTTTATACTCCAAGATGCATACCATTCCAAAGGAAACATACTGGTAACATGTTACTTTTCATTTCCTTGACAGAAGGATTTTTGCTATCATTTTTGAATGCTTATTTCCCCAGCCTCTCACTAAGTCTTCTCAAAACTATAAAGCCAGAAATGAAAGTACCTTTTGATGTAACTAACACATGATTGAATGAATCAAGCAATCTTGGAGATTATCTTTCCTTTTGTATCAAGAAACATGCTGAACTAGTTTCCTCCCAGTAAAGGGGAAGGGGTTGGGGGAAGAGTGGAGAATATGAGTTCAGTGAACATATTCACATCAGAATTAAGAGTCTACATCTTGGCTCCTTCTTTTAACCTTCAAAACTATACTTTTCCAAAGGAGAGACATACAGTCTCCTAATTAGCTATGACCATTATTATAGTGGCTATTGCTTTAAAACTATTTTCAAGCTTACTAGTTATTTTCAGGTTCTGTGTTTCCCTTCCCCTGCCCACTTGATTGGTTTTAAATTGTAACTGTCGGCTACAGCTTTCTATAGCACTTACTCATGACTGCTCCAGCTTTCAACTTTCTCTTTCCATTGAAACAGCTAAATTGGAAGTGTATAGTGCTTGATTTATATTTAGATGTATTTTTAAATGAAGAGTTAAAAGTTAAAAGTCTGCACAGCTGCAGGAAGCATTATTGAAAGTCCTTTAAAACCATTATGCAGAATCACTCAAATGACTGCCACAAACATACATAATAAAATCTGCCTTTTAGCCTTTACTGGTTCATTTGAATTTGCACCATTTTTTTCCTACAATTGTCCATATTTAATAGCAATCATTTAGTGTCATAAAACTAGACATGTTTCACTACATAAGAGGAATAATAAGATTAAAAAAATAAGTAGGTAGAAAAATAAACATAGAAGGAAGGAGGATAAAAATGTTCAATTTTACCAAGGGGGCAAGTGATGATGACACTTAAACTAGAGACTATAAGGAACTGTCTCTTTCCTTTTAGCTCTGTACTGGGTCTCTGATCTTGTCTAGGAGATAGTTTTCCTTTCAGACCTTTGTTCTCATCAGTATAGTAAATTCTTGGTGTGGAAACCTCTTCCACCAATGAAGATCAACAATCATTTTCCAATTCATTGGCTGTCTTTGACAAAGAGTTATTAAGGGCTTTAAACATGGGTACAGTAAATATGTGTCAAATATGACTTGAATACAGGTCTTTCTACTTCCAAGACTTGTATCCGTTCCAAGATTTCTTTATCCATTATATCACACTGACTGTCATTTGAAATAACTAAAAGATAATGAGATAATGGGATTAATGATGAAAGTTAATGTATTTTGTATACTTCCAAAAATATCTTGTATCTTATATCACTCATTCACTAATTCTAAAGAGTTTGGAAAGCTAGGAGCAGAGTTAGCAAAGCTAAGAGCTTAAGTAGCAAGAGATGAATTCTAGTTTTACACATTTTTTATTGTTTTTCAGTTGTCTTTCAACCATGTGCAACAATTTGTAACCCATTTTGGGGTTTCTTGACAGAGTGATTTGCCATTTCCTTCTCCAACTAATTTTATAGAAGAGGCAAACAGAATTAAGTAACTTTTTCAGGGTCAGATAGCTAGGAGGTATCTGAGGTCAGATTTGAACTTATGACTAGTCTTTCTTGACTCTTGACTCTAGGAACAACACTCTATCTACTGAGCCAGCTTGCTGCCCCACCTAAACAAAATAAGACAATTAACTTTTCCCCTTTGGACCTCAATTTGCTCCTTTGTAAAATGAGAAGCTTGGCTTAAGGGCTCTTCCTATTCTCACAATGTTTGATTATGTCAGAATATTGCATAGTTGCAATCATAAAATATATATTTTGGTCAGCTCTATCATCCATAGAAACATTAATGATCAACATTATAGTTTTTCTAAGACAATTCTTAATGTCTAGTTCATGTTAAAATTTGTATCTACTTAACTGACTTATGCCATTTGTTAACATTATCAGCATCTTTGTTTACTTTTCTCCTCACATGCTATCTTCAGTTGTGAAAGAAGTGTAACAGAAGGCCTTTTAAAACAAAACATTTAATTGCTTCTTTGTTAGAAGGGAAGGTGTGAGCCAAAAAGACATTAAGCTAAACACTGTCTATGTGGTTAGCATCAAAATGATTCTAACATCTCTAACTGTAACTTTATATTTTATCTACATGTCAAAGTGATATGAAATATTTTCTGCCATTGGTACAGTTTTGCATACAGACTGCACTTATCAGTTTGAGTCATAATTAAAGCTGAAATGGTTCATACATCAAGCCTGTCATGAAAGAGAGAGAGAGAGAGAGAGAGAGAGAGAGAGAGAGAGAGAGAGAGAGAGAGAGAGAGAGAGAGAGAGAGAGAAGAAGAGAAGAGAAGAGAAGAGAAGAGAAGAGAAGAGAAGAGAAGAGAAGAGAAGAGAAGAGAAGAGAAGAGAAGAGAAGAGAGAGACAGAAGAGGAGAGGAGAAGAGACAGAGACAGAGAAGTGAAGACAGAAAATGGGGGGAAAGGAGGAGAGAGGAGAGAGGAGAAGAGGAGAGGACTGGAGGAGGGGAAAGAAAAAAAAAACAGAGGAGGGGAGAGTACCAGAGGAGGGAAAAGAAAAGGAAAGGAAAGGAGAAGAGAGAAGAAAGGAGAGGGGAAAAGAAGGAAGGAGAGGGGAAAGAAGAAGAGAGGAGGGGAGAAGGAGAGAAGAGTAAATAGGAGAGGGAATTCAGCCTTTACATTGTCTAGAGATTGATATTGTCCATTCAAAGTGCAGAGAGGACAGTAGAGAAAGGTTTGATCATGAGAACCATGAGGAAATTTAAACAATTATTTAGTTTTTCTTGTAGGAAATATTCAAAAAATTTTATTATTTCAGTGGATTTCTTACAAAGTAACAGAACATTAAATAGATCTATATTTAGGCATAATCACAAAAACAAGAGAATAAGAAATATATATATATGCCCCACATGCTGCATTAATAACCACGTAACATCAAACAGACCTAGAAGCAATCTTCTTATTTCAGGAGGACATGGACAAGAGTCAAACAGATGAAGAGAACAAGTGGATGGGTTGTGATGTGTACTAATGTAAAGATTTTCATACAGTGAGATCACTGTTCCATTGAAATTTAAAATATAATTTTAGGATCATCTCACTTCATTATTGTAGAATGTTGACTTCATATAGTTTGGAAGAAATAAAAATAATTTAATATATGTCAAGAATGGCAACATGATAGCCCCACAGATGCTATTGCAGCTTGGCAGTATTTCTGTCATTCACAGTGCAGAGCTCCTGGAGACAAGGCCACAGTAATCCCTTTATATTTCATATTACCTTCTAGGGAAATAAAAGAAAGAAATTAGTTTCCATATATCAAAAAGGAGGGGGAAAGCCCAATTTTCCAATACATATATTGAACCTGATTTTAATTCAAACCGACAAAGTTTATTTACTTGCTCTTTTGTGTAAGCACTAAGTGTTATATATACAATGAGAAATTAAACCTGGTCCCTGCCCTCAAGGAACTTATACTCTAATAAAATTATAAAATATAGATAGGAACAATCACAGAAGAGATCACATATGAAAGTTGAACTGAAGGGACAAAGTGTTGAGAGGGTTTATAGTAGAGAAAAATTGGTATATTAAAGTCAATAGTATACATTAACATAGACTGGAGAATTTATTTTCTCCCTGAAGGAATGAAGGAAATAAGTCTTCCTTTCACACCTCAATAAATTGTCTTCTTGTGCTTTTTCAGAGGCAAAGTGGGTTACAGGATACCTACTATTTAGATAGTGCCATTATATTTAAAACATTTTCATATACATTTTCAAAACATTTAGTAATGAATATTCTATCAAAAAAGAACTGCACCTCATAAACATGTTTATGGGGCATAACTGAAGCATATTTTAGTTTCTCAACATCTTTGCCCCCTGAGAAACCCCACTAAGAAGAGGAAATTATGAACGGAAATGGATAAATGCATTCTATAGATTCATTCCACATATAAATAAACTATCTCATCCCCAAGCACAACTTCTTCTCAATGACTTTACATTTATAGCAAGATTGTACTGCACTGTAGTTCACTGGAAATGATGCACTGCAGGGCATTTTGGAACAACCTACTCAGTAGTGTGCAAATTGTTCAAGATTAAAATTAAAACAATAAACTTCAGTCTAGATGTGTCTTCATTACTAAAGCATTGGGTCATTTACTTTAACAATGTCAACCTGCTTTCACTCTCACATTCAATTTAATTAGTATTGGAAGTAATATGCAAGAGTACACCTCATGGTGTCCCATTACCTTGGAGGAATGTGTTATCAGTTCCTAAAAATAACATGGACAGCTCCTCCACCTTCTTAAGAATTGGAATATAGCAAAATGGAAAAGGAGCTATAATAATACTCGAATAAAACTGACTCCAACACTTAAAGAAGAAAAACTCAAAATAAAGAGGGGAAAAAAAGTTTGAATAGTTTATAGAATGAAGAGCATTGGAGTAACGTGAATTTCAAAAGCATATGCACATACATAATAATTAAAAGTTAAGTGTAAATGGAAGAGAACAATCAAGAGAGCTTATCTGCTGAGAACAAACCTCTTAAACTGGTATGTGGATCTAATTTAAGTAATAAAATCTTATTTTATCTAAAAGTACTTTTCTAGTATTTCTCAAAGCCACATTTTTTCCTCTGAAATCCATGTATAGATCTCTGTACATAATTATTTGTGCCTCCTTCATGAGGATGCAAATTCTTAAATGTGAGTGACTTTCCCTCCCCCCCTTTTCTTTGTATTTCCACATCTTACTATAGTTTCAAACATTTTGTAAAGACTTCATAAATGTTTGCTGATTTATTTCAGATTATGACAAAACAACTGTAAAATATGCAATACCTTAGAACAGGTTGACAAATTTTACCAAAGAGGTGGAGATAAACAAGTTTCAGGGGACTGGAAATTGGCTTAATTTAGACCTTATTAGTATCATTGGTTTAATCAGAGCTAGAATTAAGGAGAAGTACCTTTTAATAAAAAAGTATGCTTCATATCCATTGTAATGAGTATAGTTTGAGGATGAATTGAGAATGTGTTAAATTATTATGAATTCAATGCTGAATCATATCAAGTAAATGATTTTAAGAAAATATATTATTTACAAAAATGTAAAATTTTGTGAGTTTTGTTAAATATCATTTTGCTTTAATTTAATTATTTGTAAATCACATCTAATTGTAAATTGGATATCCTCTTTAGTTCTGGCACTTAATGATTCTATGCAATATATTACTCCCATATTTGTCTAGTGATCAGGAGATTTGAGAATAAGTGTTAGTAGAAAAATTCTTGAAATCCTGAAATAGCATCCCTCTTTCTCTGAATATCCCTGCCCTGGTGAAGTATGGTTTAACTATTAATATAAGATATATGTAAGTGGATATGATGAAAGTGGTGGCAAGAAAATGGTGCTGATGATAGCCACTAAATTTAGAGGAACAACAAAAGTTTAAAACTAAGAAAAGAACTCATGGTCAGAGATGCCAAAATGGAATGGTGGTTCCCAGTTTTCTTTTTTCTTTTTTTTTTTTTTTTTGCCAAGATCAGTCACTTAGTTCATTAAGACTACCCTATAAGTAATGAACTTGTCACAATGAAATGCAGTTAAGAATTCCTTCCACTAAATGGAAAAGCTCTATACATTTGAAATCTCAGTCCATGCACTCACAGTGAGGAAAATCTGATTTCTAGGTGGATAGTTCTTAGGTAGAGAGTCTTCATTAGAGATCATACCTTCTTACTTATGTAAGGCAAATATTGTCTAAGTTATGTATTATGTTGTCATTTGCCTTCTTACGGAAGGACAACCTGGACAAACTAAAGAAACCAAGTTTTTTTTTATACTTTGCTTTTGTTTTTGATGTACTAAAAACTGGGAGAAATATTACAGGCATATATTTGTAATCCCATTATGTATTTGCTTTATTGACTACATTCTAAGAGTATTGATTATATTGAAAGATCAAAACAATATGCAGTATTTAATCACTGTTCATATAGGAAGTCAATCATATCATATTAAAATCATCAGACTAGAAGTACCCAGAGAAGGTAAGTGTTTGCCAAAGGATGAGAGTTTAAATAGTTTTCTAATTTGGTAAAATTCACTGATCATGGCTCCTAGATAATAATAGGTCAATATGGCTTCCCAGAGAGAAATGAAGTCAAGGGACAGAAAATTTGTCAATCTCTGAGAATCATATAGTCATCAATATCCTCCAGAACTTACTCCCATGAGAATGAGACACTGTAGTTTTCAGGGTGAATGAGGGATGCAAACTTCATTATCTTTCCTATTGATAGGATTAGTGCCTGGTAACAGCACCTAATGACTAAAAGTATAAACAATTATTGAGCTAAATAGAGTTGATTGCAACAAAAATATAGATTTTAATCATTTCTTTCAGTATATTCTCCAAGAGAATAAGACACAATGACTACCACAGACAGCATAGATGAAAAAGAAAAAAGAAACCTTAAACTAATATAGTTTAGCAACTTAAACTAATATAATTTAAGACTTCATGTGCTCTAGTTTTCTTGTGAGAGGGTACCCAATCTAGCCTAAGACTGTAGTTTGTTAGGATTACTAAGTGAGAACTCAGGTTGTCTGGACAGTGACAAGGTGAGAATTCAGGTTTTCTGGACAATTACAAGGTGAGAACTCAGGTTGACTTGATAGAGGGGGCAAGCTCATTGGCTGGGGTGGTTCTTCCCAGAAGCCCTTGCATTATCCCACGCCCATTCTCTGGGAGGATAAAAGAGACAGCACTGGGCCCAGAGAGCAGATCGGCCTGGAGAAGGATAAGAGCTGGAGGAGATTCAGAGCCAGGATTCAAGAAGAAAAGACTCTCTGCATTGCATCAGGCTTGACGGGGCTCTCTGCAGGAAGGGAAGTCACTTCTCTGGACAAGAGTTAACAGCAACTGCCTGGAGACAACGGTTCACTACAGGAAGAAGAATCTGTCTGAGAGATTTGAGTGGAAGACACAGCAGATCTCTTCCCAGAGAGTGATCCGGCAGTTTCTGGAGACAACAGCACACTACATTTGGCGTCCACACGTGGGGCAAGGACTTGTGCTTATCCTGACAAGAGGAGCTAGACCAGACCTTTGCAATAGTTGAACATTATAAAAGTCTTTGAGTAATGCTTACAGCAAACCTTGTAATTGGAGTCCTTAAACAAGAGGCTACATTTAAATATAACTTTAACATTGGTCTTCAAGTCTGCCTATGATTAGGAGACTGAGTCAGTTGGTTACAGGAAAAATTACAAACAGACTCCTTGACATGTACCATTAAACTCTTAAATTATTGTCATTTTCTTAATTTCATGAATTAATTTCATTTCTCAATAGAATATAAATTCCTTGAGGACAAGGTTTATTTTTTTCTATAATGCTAATACCTTACAAGCAGTACACACTTAATAAATGTTATCTAATTTGAATTGAAGAAAATAAAATGATCACACCATGCTACGACATCTTTTTAGGAGAATAAAAAGAAAACATTAATAGCCCTCAATATAATCTAGTAGAGAAATGAGAGTATACATTCCCCTTGAATTCTTATTGAAAGTCAGAATATTAGATCTAGATCCATCAGGGGCCAGCAAGTTACCAATCAATAGCTATCACTATTTTTTTTTTCTGTACTACTGACAAACTAGTTCACTACTGCTAGTTAAAGCGAACAGAATCAGACTTAATACTGGAGAACATTATATTAGTCGATTTAATTCTAGGGAAGCTATGAGAGCATTCATCATACAATCACAAAGAATATATGGCCCAGGATTCCATGACAGAAATGTTACTATGCATAAGAGAATTATTAGCCCCAATTATAATCTATGGTTATATTCTCTATTCTTGTGAGTAAATGATTATATTGCCTTAAGATTTCATTCTACAAAGTTTAGAACTTAAATAGTTTGTCTTGCAAATTTGTAAAAATTAGATGGGGAAGATAGGTATTTTTCCTCTATGGGCATGAATTCCTGGATGAAACAGCTTTTTATAGATAGTCATAATGAAATCAAACTAGAAATTGAGAGGCGTTAGGGCTTATCACTAGTGCATACAAAACCAACAACATTCTCCATATCGTTACTACAAGAGAAAATATTGAACTAAAATATCGTTTTGTGATGTGCAATGTCCAGGTAAAAATTAGAAAAGCAAATCTAAGGCAGAAGAATAGTTAGGGATAAAGAATGTGACAGGAATATGACAAAAGCATCAGAAAGGTGAAAAAGAAGTAAAAAATTATAATTTAATTTTTAAAGAAAGTTACAAAACAAGGCAATTTAACAATTATTTATTAAGTGGCTATTGTGAGATGATATTTTAATAGCTTTTAATTTATAAGATATATTCACGGGTAATTTTACAGCATTGACAATTGCCAAGCCTTTTGTTCCTATTTTCTCCGTCCTTCCCCCCACTGCTCTCCCCCAGATGGCAGGATGACCAATACATGTTACATATGTTAAAATATAAATTAAATACAATATATGTATACATGTCCAAACAATTATTTTGCTGTACAAAAAGAATTTAGACTTTGAAATGGTGTACAATTAGCCTGTGAAGGAAATCAAAAACGCAAGCAGACAAAAATAGGGGTATTGGGAATTCTATGTAATGGTTCATAGTCATCTCCCAGAGTTCTTTCGCTGGGTGTAGCTGGTTCAGTTCATCACTGGTCTATTGGAAATGATTTGGTTCATCTCATTGTGAAGAGGGCCACATCCACCAGAATTCATCATCATATAGTATTGTTGTTGAAGTATATAATGATGAGATGATATTTTTTAAGAAATTGAACTTATAGAAAGATTCTCTGAAAAAATATTACCTGCCTGCATTGGGTTTGCACTACACTATATATAAGAATTACTCTTATAAGCTAAGTTAGATACTTCCCTTACTTGAAAGGCCTATTGTGTGGAAGACATATTTTATCAAATATCATGAAACATGTAAAAATTGTTTTCATTACATTCTATATTTATTTTTCTTATTCTTCCTTCCCCTACTACAAATTTCTTAAGAACACTTTGTACATTTTCTTTGTTTCTATCTCACTCTATCATGTATTTACTTTTATGCATCATAAAATGAAATGTGGGGGGAAGAAGAGGACAACACATGTTTTCCATATTGTAAGTGTTCAAAAGATATTTTTAATTACTGCATTTAATTAAATTAAATTCAAGGCCTGGGAAAATAGTGAAATAGATGGCAGAGAAGATACACGCAATTCTTTAAGCTCCTTTCTTCCCTCACCACCAACTAGATAAAAACAGCCTCAGAAATAGCACTGGACTGATAGAATCCACAAGGACTGGAAGCATAACTTACCAGCTGAAGAGAATCTGGAGTTTCAACAGGAAAGTTCAGCTCCCAGGGGAGGAAGAAGAAAGGCCAGCACAGACGGCTGGGTGCTGACACACTGCGCCAATCGCGCTGGGGAGGGCTCTGAGATAAGAGAAGCCACTGAGATAGAGGAATCTGGCACAGGCTGTTAGCTCTTCTCTGCTTATAATACAGCAGTTCAGAAGAGAAATCAAGTCACTTTAAAATTTTAAAACCAGATTAGATCTTCCCGGATCCTAGGGGTGATTCAGCAGATCTCGGCACTGTGGGTGTGGCCGACATAAGCAATCCAGGCTTTCATCTGGAGGTAGTTAAGAGATTTAAAAGTGGGCGGGGCGGTAACTGATAGTGCCTGGCTTGGCTGGAGGCTGTGGAACTCAGCCCGGGAAGTCCCAGAGAAGCAGAACCTTTGAATTAGGGACCACTGTTTCTGGCAGACACTTCCAGTTTGAGTGCAAGGGCTTTTCATGTCACCTGCTGCTGACATCCACGCCCCACCAGGACGCATAGGCTAGGCTTTGAGTCGCCTTTACTGTTCAGTCTCAAACCTCAGGGAAGCTGCTAGAACACAGCACCCTCAAAGAACAGCAGTGCTGATCACCTGTAAGGCACATCCAGGGAGGGGGTGGGGAACTCTCTCCCAGAGCTCTCTCTTAGCTTAGGCGCAGGAGCCACTGCATCCATCCTGTCTGGGAGGAAGCTGGTAAACAAATAAATAAATAATTCCCTACCACAGGGACAGACCCCAAAAGATTTTTTAAGTATGAGTAAAAAGCCAAGAAAAACTATAGATTCCTTCTACACAGAGAAAGAGCGAGTATCCAACCCCAAGGAAGTTAACAGCATAGAGTTAGCAGATAACAACCTGAAGGGGAACGATTCCTGCCCCCCCATCACATAACTCTCTCCATGAAGAGACTATTAAAAAGTTAAGAGAGTTTGAAGAAAAATGGGGAAAGGAAAGAGAAGCTATGAAATTGGAGTTGGAAAAAATAAAGAATTCACAGGAGATGCAGGGAAACAAAATTAGTGAATTAGAAAAGGTAAAAAAATCACATGAAAGTAGGATTTCTGAATTGGAGAAGATAAAAAAAGTCCCAAGAAAATAGGATTTCTGAATTGGAAAAAGAAAATAATTCTCAAAAAAAAAAAAAAATTAGGGAAATGGAAAAAAATTCAATAGAGCAAAATAACTCATTTAAAAATGAAATTGGGCATTTACAAAAAGAAGTAAAAACTGTGAACGAAGAAAATAACTCCTTAAAATTCAGGATGGAACAAGTAGAAACGAATGATTCATTGAGAACCCAAGAATAAGTCAAACAAAACAAAAAAAAAAATGAAAAGCTGGAGAATAACATCAAATGCTTACTGGGAAAATCTATGGACCTTGAAAATAGATCTAGGAGAGATAATCTGCTGATCATTGGACTTCCCAAAAACTTTGACCAAAAAAAGAGCCTAGATTCTCTATTTTACAGGAAATTATCAAAGAGAACTGTACAGAGATAATAGAAACAGAAGGGAAAGTAGATGTGGAAAGAATTCATCGAACTCCTTCTGAAATAGACCCTAAAAAAAGAACACCACGGAATATTGTGGCTAAGCTGCAGAATTACCATACAAAGGAAAAAATCCTGCAAGCAGTTAGAAAAAAACAATTTAAATACCAAGGTGCCACAATAAGGGTCACACAAGATCTGGCTGCCTCCACATTAAAAGACAGAAGGGCCTAGAACCTGATATTCTGAAAGGCAAAAGATCAAGGATTGCAACCAAGAATAAACTACCCAGCTAAGTTTAGCATCTTTTTCCATGGAAGAAGATGATCATTCAATGAAATAGAGGAATTCCATATGTTTCTAAGAAAAAAAAACAGACTTAAAGAAAAATATGATCTACATCCACAAGACTGAAGAAAAACAGAAAAAGGTACACAGAACCCTTGAGAACTGTATCTCTGTTGTGGGTATATAGAAAGTACGCATGGATAATTTGATTTTACTGACATAAAAGAAAAAAAAGGAGGGGGTGTAGTAAAAGTAAGGGGGTAGTATCAGAAAAAGGGGAGGGAGTGATAAAAAGAGGGAAACTACATCCCAGGAAGAGGCATAGAAAATACACCATATCTGAGGGAATTTAGAGAGGGGGAGAATCATTGTGTAAATCTTACTCTCATCAGAAGAGGCTCAAAGAATAAATAATTGACATATTTGTTTTTTCAGAGAATTCTGTCTCACCTCATTAAAAGGGGGGAGAGGAAAAGGGAAAAGGAAAAGGAGAATAAGGGAAGGGACTTGGAGGGAGGGGGGAGGGATACTAAAAAAAAAGGGGGGGAAGGCTGCGCGTCACAAGGGGGTCTATAAATTAAATATTGGGAAAGGAGTTCAGGGGGGTCAAGGGAAAAAGCATAATCTGGGGATAATATGATGGCAGGAAATACAGAATTAATAATTTTAACTGTAAATGTGAATGGGATGAACGCTCCCATCAAATGGAGACGGATAGCAGATTGGATCAAAAATCAGAACCCTACAATATGTTGTCTGCAGGAAACACACTGAAAGCAGGGAAATATATACAGAGTAAGGGTAAAAGGTTGGAACAGAGCCTATTATGCTTCAGGTAAAGCCAAAAAAGCAGGGGTAGCTCTCCTTATCTCAGATTAAGCAAAAGCAGAAGTTTATCTAGTTTAAAAAGATAAGGAAGGAAACTATACCCTGCTGAAAGGTAGCATAAATAATGAGGGCATATCAATACTAAACATATATGCACCAAGTGGTATAGCATCTAACTTTCTAAAGGAAAAGTTAAGAAAATTACAAGAAGAAATAGACAGTAAAACTATAATAGGGGGAGATCTCAACCTTGCACTCTCAGATTTAGACAAATCAAACCACAAAACAAACAAGGAAGAAATTAAAAAAGTAAATAGAACATTAGAAAAACTAGGTATGATAGACCTTTGGAGAAAACTGAATGGCAATAGAAATGAATATACTTTCTTCTCAGCAGTTCATGGATCCTATACAAAAATTGACCATATATTAGGACATAAAGATCTCAAAATTAAATGTAGGAAGGCAGAAATAATAAATGCCTTCTTCTCAGACCACAATGCAATAAAAGCTACATTCAGTAAAAAGTTAGGGATAAATAGACCAAAAACTAATTGGAAACTGAATAATCTCATCTTTTTTTTTTTTTTTTTTTTTTTTTTATTATTTTTTTTTTATTATATATATATATTTTATAATATTATCCCTTGTATTCATTTTTCCAAATTGCCCCCCCTCCCTCTATTCCCTCCCCCCGACGACAGGCAATACCATACATTTTACATGTGTTACAATATAGTCTAAGTACAATACATGTGTGTGAATATCATTTTCTTGTTGCACAATAAACATTAGAATCCGAAGGTACATGCAACCTGGGCAGACAGATATTAGTGCTAACAATTTACATTCACTTCCCAGTGTTTCTTCTCTGGGTGTAGCTACCCCTGTCCATCATTGATCAACTGGAAGTGAGTTGGATCTTCTTTATGTTGAAGATTTCCACTTCCATCAGAATACATCCTCATACAGTATTGTTGTTGAAGTATACAGTGATCTTCTGGTTCTGCTCATTTCACTCAGCATCAGTTGATTTAAGTCTCTCCAACCCTCTCTGTATTCCTCCTGCTGGTCATTTCTTACAGAGCAATAATATTCCATAACCTTCATATACCACAATTTACCCAACCATTCTCCAACTGATGGACATCCATTCATCTTCCAGTTTCTAGCTACAACAAAAAGAGCTGCCACAAACATTTTGGCACATATATGTTTCTTTCTGCTCTTTAGTATTTCTTTGGGATATAATCCCAGTAGTAGCGCTGCTGGGTCAAAGGGTATGCACAGTTTGATAACTTTTTGGGCATAATTCCAGATTGCTCTCCAGAATGGCTGGATTCTTTCACAACTCCACCAGCAATGTATCAGTGTCCCAATTTCCCCACATCCCCTCCAACATTTGTCATTATTTGTTCCTGTCATCTTAGCCAATCTGACAGGTGTGTAGTGGTATCTCAGAGTGGTCTTAATTTGCATTTCTCTGATCAGTAGTGATTTGGAACACTCTTTCATGTGAGTGGATATAGTTTCAATTTCTTCCTCTGAGAATTGTCTGTTCATATCCTTTGACCATTTATCAATTGGAGAATGGTTCGGTTTCTTATAAATTATGGTCAGTTCTCTATATATTTTGGAAATGAGACCTTTGTCAGAACCTTTGTTTTTAAAAATATTTTCCCAATTTGTTACTTCCCTTCTAATCTTGTTTGCATTAGTATTATTTGTACAGAAACTTTTTAGTTTGATGTAATCAAAATCTTCTATTTTGTGATCAATAATGATCTCTAGTTCTCCTCTGGTCATAAATTCCTTCCTCCTCCACAAGTCTGAGAGGTACATTATCCTCTGTTCCTCTAATCTATTTATTATCTCCCTCTTTATGCCTAAATCATGGACCCATTTTGATCTTATCTTGGTATATGGTGTTAAGTGTGGATCCATATCTAATTTCTGCCATACTAATTTCCAGTTTTCCCAACAGTTTTTTCTGAATAATGAATTTTTATCCCTAATGTTGGAATCTTTGGGTTTGTCAAAGATTAGATTGCTATAGATGTACCCTTTTTTGTCCTTTGTATCTAATCTGTTCCACTGATCTACCGGTCTATTTCTTAGCCAATACCAAATGGTTTTGGTGACTGCTGCTATATAATATAGCTTTAGATCAGGTACACTTAGACCACCTTCCTCTGAGTTTTTTTTCATTAGTTCCCTTGCAATTCTTGACCTTTTATTCTTCCATATGAATTTTGTTGTTATTTTTTTCTAGGTCATTAAAATAGTTTCTTGGGAGTCTGATTGGTATAGCACTAAATAAATAGATTAGTTTGGGGAGTATTGTCATCTTTATTATATTCGCTCGGCCTATCCAAGAGCACTGAATGTCTTTCCAATTATTTAAATCTGATTTTATTTTTGTGGCAAGTGTTTTGTAATTTTTCTCATATAATTCCTGACTTTTCTTTGGTAGATGGATTCCCAAATATTTTATACTCTCAACATTTGTTTGGAATGGAATTTCTCTTTGTATCTCTTGCTGTTGCATTTTGTTAGTGATATATAAAAATGCTGAGGATTTATGTGGATTTATTTTGTATCCTGCCACTTTGCTGAAATTTTGAATTATTTCTAGTAGCTTTTTAGCAGAGTCTTTGGGGTTCTCTAAGTATACCATCATGTCATCTGCAAAGAGTGATAGTTTAATTTCCTCATTTCCTACTCTAATTCCTTGAATCTCTTTCTCGGCTCTTATTGCTGAGGCTAGCGTTTCTAGTACTATATTGAATAGTAATGGTGATAGTGGGCAACCTTGTTTCACTCCTGATCTTACTGGGAAAGGTTGCAGTTTATTTCTATTGCATATTATGCTTACTGACGGTCTTAAATATATACTCCTGATTATTCTAAGGAATAATCCATTTATTCCTATACTCTCAAGAGTTTTTAGTAGGAATGGATGTTGGATTTTGTCAAATGCTTTTTCTGCATCTATTGAGATGATCATATGGTTCTTATTAATTTGATTATTAATATGGTCAATTATATTAATAGTTTTCCTAATATTAAACCAGCCCTGCATTCCTGGAATAAATCCTACTTGATCATAGTGTATTATCTTGGAGATGATTTTCTGAAGTCTTTTTGCTAATATCTTATTTAAGATTTTAGCATCAATATTCATTAAAGAGATTGGTCTATAATTTTCTTTCTCAGTTTTCGATCTACCAGGTTTAGGTATCAGTACCATGTCTGTGTCATAAAAGGAATTTGGTAGGACTCCTTCATCCCCTATTTTTTCAAATAATTTATATAACATTGGGGCTAATTGTTCTTTAAATGTTTGGTAGAATTCACATGTGAATCCATCTGGCCCTGGGGATTTTTTCCTGGGGAGTTGATTAATAGCTTGTTCTATTTCTTTTTCTGAAATGGGACTATTTAAGCAATTTATCTCCTCCTCTGTTAATCTAGGGAGCCTATATTTTTGGAGGAAGTCATCCATTTCACTTAAGTTATCAAATTTATTGGCATAAAGTTGGGCAAAGTAACTCCTTATTATTTCTCTAATTTCCTCTTCATTGGTGGAAAGATCCCCCTTTTCATTTGTAAGACTATCAATTTGATTTTCCTCTTTCTTTTTTTTGATCAAATTTACCAAAGGTTTATCTATTTTATTGGCTTTTTCATAAAACCAACTCTTGGTTTTATTTATTAATTCAATAGTTTTTTTACTTTCAATTTTATTGATTTCTCCTTTTAATTTTTGTATTTCGAGTTTAATTTTTGGTTGGGGGTTTATAATTTGGTCTTTTTCTAGCCTTTTAAGTTGTAAGCCCAATTCGTTAATCTTCTCTTTCTCAATTTTCTTCAAATAAGCCTCTAAAGATATAAAATTTCCCCTTATTACTGCTTTAGCTGCATCCCAAAGATTTTGATATGATGTCTCATCATTATCATTATCTTGGGTGAAATTATTAATTGTTTCTTTAATTTGCTCTTTCACCCAGTCATTCTTTAAGATGAGATTATTCAGTTTCCAATTACTTTTTGGTCTATTTACCCCTAACTTTTTACTGAATGTAGCTTTTATTGCATTGTGATCTGAGAAGAAGGCATTTATTATTTCTGCCTTCCTACATTTAATTTTGAGATCTTTATGTCCTAGTATATGGTCAATTTTTGTATAGGATCCATGAACTGCTGAGAAGAAAGTATATTCCTTCCTATTGCCATTCAGTTTTCTCCAAAGGTCTATCATACCTAGTTTTTCTAATGTTCTATTTACTTTTTTAATTTCTTTCTTGTTCGTTTTGTGGTTTGATTTGTCTAAATCTGAGAGTGCAAGGTTGAGATCTCCCACTATTATAGTTTTACTGTCTATTTCTTCTTGCAGTTCTCCTAACTTTTCCTTTAGAAAGTTAGATGCTATACCACTTGGTGCATATATGTTTAGTGAATAATCTCATCTTAAAGAATGACTGGGTGAAAGAGCAAATTATAGAAACAATAATTTCACCCAAGATAATGACAATGATGAGATATCATACCAAAATCTGTGGCATGCAGTTAAAGCAGTAATAAGGGGAAATTTTATATGTTTAGAGGCTTATTTGAAGAAAATAGAGAAAGAGAAGATTAACGAATTGGGCTTGCAACTTAAATGGCTAGAAAAAGACCAAATTAAAAAACCCCAACCAAAAATTTAACTTGAAATACAAAAATTAAAAGGAGAAATCAATAATATTGAAAGTAAAAAAAACTATTGAATTAATAAATAAAACCAAGAGTTGGTTTTATGAAAAAGCCAATAAAATAGATAAACATTTGGTAAATCTGATCAGAAAAAAGAAAGAGGAAAATCAAATTGTTAGTCTTACAAATGAAAAGGGGGATCTTTCCACCAATGAAGAGGAAATTAGAGAAATAATAAGGAGTTACTTTGCCCAACGTTATGCCAATAAATTTGATAACTTAAGTGAAATGGATGACTTCCTCCAAAAATATAGGCTTCCTAGATTAAAAGAGGAGGAAATAAATTGCTTAAATAGTCCCATTTCAGAAAAAGAAATAGAACAAGTTATTAATCAACTCCCCAGGAAAAAATCCCCTGGACCAGATGGATTTACACGTGAATTCTACCAAACATTTAAAGAACAATTAGCCCCAATGCTATATAAACTATTTGAAAAAATAGGGAATGAAGGAGTCCTACCAAAGTCCTTTTATGACACAGACATGGTACTGATACCTAAACCAGGTTGATCGAAAACTGAGAAAGAAAATTATAGACCAATTTCCTTAATGAATATTGATGCTAAAATCTTAAATAAGATATTAGCAAAAAGACTTCAGAGAATCATCCCCAGGATAATACACTATGATCAAGTAGGATTTATTCCAGGAATGCAGGGCTGGTTTAATATTAGGAAAACTATTAGTATAATTGATGATATTAATAATCAAATTAATAAAAACCATATGATCCTCTCAATAGATGCAGAAAAAGCATTTGACAAAATGCAACATCCATTCCTACTAAAAACTCTTGAGAGTATAGGAATAAATGGATTATTGCTTAGAATAATCAGGAGCATATATTTAAGACTTTCAGTAAGCATAATATGCAATAGAAATAAACTGCAACCTTTCCCAGTAAGATCAGGAGTGAAACAAGGTTGCCCACTATCACCATTACTATTCAATATAGTACTAGAAACGCTAGCCTCGGCAATAAGAGCCAAGAAAGAGATTCAAGGAATTAGAGTAGGAAATGAGGAAATCAAACTATCACTCTTTGCAGATGACATGATGGTATACTTAGAGAACCCCAAAGACTCTGCTAAAAAGCTATTAGAAATAATTCAGAATTTTAGCAAAGTGGCAGGATACAAAATAAATCCACATAAATCCTCAGCATTCTTATATATCGCCAACAAAATGCAAGAGCAAGAGATACAAAGAGAAATTCCATTCCAACCAAATGTTGAGAGTATAAAGTATTTGGGAATCCATCTACCAAAGAATAGTCAGGAATTATATGAGAAAAATTACAAAACACTTGCCACAAAAATAAAATCAGATTTAAATAATTGGAAAGACATTCAGTGCTCTTGGATAGGCCGAGCGAATATAATAAAGATGACAATACTCCCCAAACTAATCTATTTATTTAGTGCTATACCAATCAGACTCCCAAGAAACTATTTTAACGACCTAGAAAAAACAACAACAAAATTCATATGGAAGAATAAAAGGTCGAGAATTGCAAGGGAACTAATGAAAAAAAAAAGTCAGAGGAAGGTGGTCTAAGTGTACCTGATCTAAAGCTATATTATATAGCAGCAGTCACCAAAACCATTTGGTACTGCCTAAGAAATAGAACAGTAGATCAGTGGAACAGATTAGATACAAAGGACAAAAAAGGGTACATCTTTAGCAATCTAATCTTTGACAAATCTAAAGGTACCAACATTAGGGACAAAAATTCATTATTCGGAAGAAACTGTTGGGAAAACTGGAAATTAGTATGGCAGAAATTAGATATGGACCCACACTTAACACCATATACCAAGATAAGATCAAAATGGGTCCATGATTTAGGCATAAAGAATGAGATCATAAATAGATTAGAGGAACAGAGAATAGTCTACCTCTCAGACCTGTGGAGGAGGAAGGAATTTATGACCAGAGGAGAATTAGAGATCATTATTGATCACAAAATAGAAGATTTTGATTACATCAAACTAAAAAGTTTCTGTACAAATAATACTAATGCAAACAAGATTAGAAGGGAATTAACAAATTGGGAAAATATTTTTAAAAGGAAAGGTTCTGACAAAGATCTCATTTCCAAAATATATAGAGAACTGACCCTGATTTATAGGAAACAAACCATTCTCCAATTGATAAATGGTCAAGGGATATGAACAGACAATTCTCAGTTGATGAAATTGAAACTATTTCCACTCATATGAAAGAGTGTTCCAAATCACTACTGATCAGAGAAATGCAAATTAATACAACTCTGAGATACCACTACACACCTGTCAGATTGGCTAAAATGACAGGAACAAATAATGATGAATGTTGGAGGGAATGTGGGAAAACTGGGACACTGATACATTGTTGGTGGAGTTGTGACAGAATCCAGCCATTCTGGAGAGCAATTTAGAACTATGCCCAAAAAGTTGTCAAACTGTGCATACCCTTTGACCCAGCATTGCTGTTATTGGGATTATATCCCAAAGAAATACTAAAGAGTGGAAAGGGACCTGTATGTGCCAAAATGTTTGTGGAAGCTCTTTTTGTTGTAGCTAGAAACTGGAAGTTGAATGGATGTCCATCAATTGGAGAATGGTTGGGTAAATTGTGGTATATGAAGGTTATGGAATATTATTGCTCTCTAAGAAATGACCAGCAGGAGGAATACAGAGAGGCTTGGAGAGACTTAAATCAACTGTTGCTGAGTGAAATGAGCAGAACCAGAAGATCACTATACACTTCAACAAAAATACTGTATGAGGATGTATTCTGATGGAAGTGGAAATCTTCAACATAAAGAATATCCAACTCACTTCCAGTTGATCAATGATGGACAGAAATAACTATACCCAGAGAAGGAACACTGGGAAGTGAACGTAAATTGTTAGCACTACTGTCTATCTACCCAGGTTACTTATACCTTTGGAATCTAATGCTTAATGTGCAACAAGAAAGTGGTATTTACACACATATATTGTATCTAGGTTATATTGTAACACATGTAAAATGTATGGGATTACCTGCCATCGGGGGGAGGGAGTGTAGGGAGGGAGGGGATAATTTGGAAAAATGAATAAAAAAAATATTCTATATGTGAACTGATGAAGGCTGTGAAAAATAAGATTATCACTTCCTTATTCATGGAAGTTATACCTCAATCAAACACTACAGAAGTTAGAAGTTTTTTTGACTACTAATTCACTGTATTTTCTCATTGAGTTGAAATTCAGAAAAATAACTACATCAGTAAAAAGTCATCTAATCAAGAAGCCCCATTTGGTACTACTGGCTCCTTCAGTCTTTCTCATTCACAAAATAATGGGTTTGAACTACATGGCTTCTAGGTTTCTATCTAACCCTATATGAAAAATTCTATAATTTTCTCATTAGATATACAAGAGCTTTAAAAAGTAGCAAGTTTCTAGTGGATAAGTGGTAAATCATATTTCCTATCATCTGAGACCTCCATGAAAAGAAGTAATTAAATTGATGATGCATTTTGGGGGGGGAGTAGTTGTTTAAGTTTTTTTTAATATTAAAGTTTTTTTTTTATTTTCAAAACATATGCATGGATAATTTTTAACATAGACCCTTGAAAAACCTTCTGTGCCAAATTTTCCCTCCTTCCCCCCATCCTCTCTCCTATACAGCAAGTAATGCAAAATATGTTAAACATGTTAAAATATATGTATACATGTTTATACAACAGCTTCTTGCAGAAGAAAAATCAGATCAAAAAGGAAAAAAATGAGAAAGAGAACAAAAGGCAAGCAGACAATACCAAAAAGAGTGAAAATACTATGTTGTGATCCACACTCAGTTCTATCTCTGGGTATAGATGGCTCTCTTCATCACAGGGTCATTGGGACTGGCCTCAGTCATTTCATTGTTGGAAAGAGTCATGTCCATTAGAATTGATCATCATATAATCTTGTTGTTGCCACGTAAAATGATTTCCTGGTTCTACTCATTTCATTTAGCATCAGTTCATGTAAAGTTCCTCTAGGATTTTCTAAAATCACCCTACTGATTGTTTCTCACAAAACAATAGTATTCCATAACATTCACATACTATAATTTATTCAGCCATTCTCCAACTGATGGACATCCATTCAGTTTCCAATTTCTTGCCACTACAAAAAGGGATGCCACAAATATTCTTGCACATATTGGTCCTTTTCCCTCCTTTAAGATCTTTGGGATATGAATTCAATAGAAACATTGCTGAATTACATGGTATGCACAGTTTGATAACTCTTTAAACATAGTTCCAAATTGCTGTCAATGATGAGTTCTTATCCCCAAAGCAGGGTTTGTCAAACACTAGATTATTATAGTCATTGACTGTTTTGTCCTGTGATCTTAACTTATCCCAGTGATCATCTACTCTATTTCTTAGCCAACACCAAATGATTTTGATGACTGTCATTTTGTAATACAGTTGTAGGTCTGGCACAGGTAGTTCACCTTCGTTGTCATTTTTTTTCACTAATTCCCTTGAAATTCATGACCTTTTTTTCTTCTAGATGAACTGTGTTATTATTTTTCTAGATCTGCAATATAATTTCTTCGAAGTTTGATTGATATGGCACTAAATAAGTAGATTAATTTAGGTAGTACTATCACTTTTATTATATTCATTCAGCCTACCTATGAGCACTTGATATTTTTCCAACTGATTAAATCTGATTTTATTTGTGTGGAAAGTATTTTGTAAATTGTGTTTGTATAGTTCTTGACTTTCCCTTGGCAGATAGATTCTAAAAATTTTATATTATCGACCGTTATTTTGAATGGAATTTCTTTTTGTATCTCTTGCTACTGGACTTTGTTGGTAATATATAAAATGCTGATAATTTATGTGGGCTTATTTTGTGTCCTGCAACTTTGCTAAAGTTGTGAATTGTTTCTAGCAGTTTTTTTAGTTGATTCTCTAGGGTTCTCTAAGTATACCATCATATCATCTGCCAAGAGTGATAATTTGGTTTCTTCATTACTTTCTCTAATTCCTTTAATCTCTTTTTCTTCTCTCTGCCAAAGGTAACATTTCTTATACAATATGGAGTAGTAATGGTGATAGTGGGGACCCTTGTTTCACCCATAATCTTATTGGGAATGGCTCTAGAGTGACCAAATTACATATGATGCTTATTGATGGTGGTCAGTTCACATTCAATTAAATGTATGATACTTTCTGCATCTATTATATTCTACTCTAAGTATTAATACTCAGAATAATCAACCAGAAACCCTGAGAGCGTAATCATCAAAAATATGAATTATTATTGATATGCTGTATTGAAAATAATAACTCATGGCTAAATTTAGAAATGTTATCAATTGTATCACATCTTCAGGAATATATACATCTTGTGTTACATCACAAATGTGAGCTTTTATAACACCTTCCCAGTATCTATCAAATTACAAACATATCCTATCTCCAACTCCCAATATTGGCTTTAAAGGATACTAACTCTATCTATGAATTTGACATTCTTAATCATTAAAGCAATCCTGGCCTGGTTGATTGAAATTTGTCCTTTCTTAAACCCTCCTTTTACCTATAGTAAAATTACCTGTGTAAGAATTAGTTCAAGAAAATGCTTAAGAAGTTTCCTCCAAAGTAAAAAAAGTTTTTGCTCCATAATCCTTTACAACTATGTCCTACAACCCTCAATCAAATCAGAAGACTTATTTATAGAAGATAATTCTTCTAATCACAAGTAAATTTTCTCTACACAGTAAAACATGTCATTAATGGTTTATCAATGCTCTTATCTATGAGTTACTCATTATGCCTGAATTAGACCCATTTTAGTTTCAAGAATTCAAGTATTTTCAACTTGAATTTATTATAAGGTTATACATTATGAGAAAATATTTTTTTTATATTCTCTTGCCTTTCCATGTGCTAGTTTATTGTTATTGTTCCTCTTTCCATAGGTCATGCATCATTAGTGTTGCCTGTCTTATAAGTTGCTGTAGGTCAAGTAACTGCCTATGCAGGTCTCATTGTACATTGTTAAATCAAATTAAATGATTAATAAAATATTTTTAAGATGACAGTGATGATGATAGATACTTCTGGGTTCCATTCCCTATTGCCACCACTGATTAGTGACTAGAAAAAAATAATATGTTATTTCTGAATATCATGACACAATTTCTAAAATGATACTAATGATACATATTATAGTTTATAGTTTTAAAATGAGGTATCAGAGATTTATAAAGCATTGTGCAATTCAAAAATTTAAAAAATGATAAGTATAAAGTATGTTTAATATTTTTAGAAATACAATTATCACAATAATAGTAAGAAATACACATATGTACCAAATAAGAATGCACATAGTTTTCTGTATTTCAGGGGGAAAACAAAGCAAAAAAGAAACAAAAAAATTATAAAAGTTTATTTAGTATTTATTTAGTTTTTATTAAGTAATGACTCAGATTTATACATTATTATTCTACCCAGAATCCAATCGGGAAAATGCCTCAGGAAAAACACTACACTGACAAAACTGCTTCAGTTTTTATGTATGGTCACAAATGAAAGATAAACATGCAAACTATAGGGGAATCGTACAGATTATAATACGATAAAAGGGGGTGGGAAACTAATACAATAACTGCTAACATTTATATAGCTCTTTATGGTAGCAAAAGGTTTTACATGTGCTATCTCCTTACACCCTGATAATGTTCCTGTGGGGTAGGTGTTAATATTATCCCTATTCTTCAAATGAGGAAATTGTGGCTGTCAGGGTTCAATGTGCCTTTCCCAGCATCATAATAAAAGTTATTGTCTGAGGAAGAATTCAGAATCAAGTGTTCTTGACTGGTTTTAAAGAATCTTCTTGACTAAATGTAATGTTACCTAGTATTCTAGAATATACATTTACTCTATATATTTCAGATATAAAGAATCAGAAATTACTTGTCTTATCCTTTTCATCTGCTTTGAACCATATTTGTTCAAAACTTTAGGTTGTTTAAAATTTGGGCTACTCAATTAGACACATTCAAATAACATTTATTAAGTGCCTACCATATGCATAACTTTGTATTAAGTAGTAAAGAAGAAGCCGAAATAGTTAATATATTTGTTTCCTTGCCTCTAATATCTCCACACTCCATCCTTTGTGTTCATGGCACATCTTTAACATAGCAGTCTCCTGTATCCATTTCTTTCTGAATAAAGCCAAATTAGCTTTGTCCAATGTCCAACACTTTTCACAAATTAGTCTATGCTTACTTTTCTAGTTATTTCCCACTATTCATATCTTCAGCCAAGCAAAGTAAATTGCCCTTTCCAAACTTGCCTTAGTTTTCTGTCTATTAATTTGCTCAACCTATTCACTTCAGGTTTAACCTGTCTCTTCCCTCCTGTTTGTATTTGTTCAAATTTAACCCCTATTTAGAGTCCACTTTACTTATACATTACTTAAATGAATACTTATTTGCTAAAGGAGTTCCTAAACAATAGTCCTATATATTTAAAACATACATTGCATAATCATAAATGTCATTCTTTCATATATTCCAACTGAAAGATTCTTTGCTTCATTATGTAAAGTCAAAGAATAAATAAAGGGTCTAGAGAAAGGGGAACTCTTGATGCCTCATTATTACTACTTGATGCATGTGACTTTTATCTTTCAAATCTTTCAAAGCCCCAAGACTTGTTCTCTTAGTTTCATCTAATGATACTTTTGCTACTCTTGTTTCCTCTCATTCTACAGTATCTAACTGTCCTCATCAAGAAAATCCATTTTCTTTATTTCTGTCACTTTTCCCTTACTCCTTAAAAGAGACAGCACGACTCTTTTATTTCATTGAAAATATTTCTTTAAAAAACACTCCCCACCTTTGATCCAGCAGTATTACTACTGGGCTTATATCCCAAAGAGATCTTAAAGAAGGAAAAGCAGCCTGTATGTGCAAAAATGTTTGTGGCAGCCCTTTTTGTAGTGGCTAGAAACTGGAAATTGAATGGATGCCCATCAATTTGAGAATGACTGAATAAGTTGTGGTATATGAATGTTATGGAATATTATTGTTCTGTAAGAAATGACCAGCAGGATGATTCTCAGAAAGGCCTGGAGAAACATTAACTGATGCTAAGTGAAATGAGCAGAACCAAGAGATCATTATGTACTTCAACAATACTATATGATGATCAATTCTGATGGGCATGACTCTTTTCAACAATGAGATGAACCAAATCAGTTCCATTTGTTCAACAATGAAGAGAACCAGCTACACCCAATGAAAGAACCATGGGAAATGAATATAAGCCACTACATAGCATTTCCACTCCCTCTGTTTTTGTCTGCTTGTATTTTTGGTTTCCTTCTCAGGTTATTTTTACCTTATGTCTAAGACCAATTTTTCTTATGCAGCAAAATAACTATGGATATATATATATATATATATGTATATATATATATATATATATATATATAATATATATATATATATATTATATATATATATACATATATATATATATATTATATATATATGTATTATATATATATATGTGTGTGTGTGTGTGTATACACATATATTGTATTTAACATATAATTTAACATATTTAACATGTATGGGTTTGCCTGCTATCTAGGGGAAGGGGTGGGGGGAAGGAGGGGAAAAGTTGAAAAAGCGGGTCAATGCTGAAAAATTACCCATGCATATATCTTGTAAATAAAAAGCTATAATAAAAAATTACAAATAAAATTAAGATACAAATAGACATTTCACTCATTTCCTTTGTAGACATATAAACATATATCATAAATATATATAATATTATATATATATATCATATTTGTTGCCTGTATTAATCCATTTTATTTATTAATAATTTTTATTAATTATTAATATTTTAAAATATTCTTTAAGATATGGCATAACACTCTGTGATGAAAATCATGAAAAAAATAGGCATTAAAAACAAAGCATATCAATAAAATGTACTTCATTAGGAAAAAAAAAAAGCACTCCCCAGAAAATGAGTGGGAGAGGAATATAAAATAATCAGATGAAAAGCGAAGATATAAGTCCTTATTATCCTAGCACCAAATAAATGACCAACAGATGAATTAGACTTCCACTTACCTTAATTTCAGTTTGACTTTTTTTCAGATGACTTGTGCTTGAAATTACTTTAGTTGTTTAATCTGGAGACTAAGCTTATCTTAATTGGTCTATTTTCTGTCAGTTAGGGATTTTCCCCACTATCTTGGGGAAGATTCATTTCTCCTTTATTCTTGTCAAATTTGGCCAATCCATGGAATAACTAACTGTAGACCCCAGGTTCCTCCTTTTTCTCTGCTTCCTAGATAATGGTAACCTCTTCTTTATGGATTCTCCAAAGATAAAACCCCTGAAGTTTCATACATTTGGATCACCGTGATCAGAGTTTATATTTTCTAGATATCTATTCCAGTTCTTTTAACTCAATTCATTTTCACTGTTCCTGGTTATTCTGCCTGTAATAAATTCCCCTAGCTGAGTTCTTCCCTCCTCCTCACCCTCCACCCCATTCCTTCATCTTTGAGAATACTTTCGCTGTCTTCTGTATATATCTTATATATAACAAATTATTTACATGTTTTATCCCTCATTGGAAAGAAATTAGGAACTATTTTTTTTTATTTCTTTCTGTCTTTGATAATGAGCACAGAATCAGGCACATATAAGAGTTTAACTAATTGCTCTGTAGTACTCTCAATCTCAAGTTGAACTATATGGCCAAGGACTAAGGTGACAAGCTTCAGTATATATCTCAGAAAGTCTGACTCTATTCCCAAAAGCATTTCTTGCTTTTCCTGACATTTTGCCTCCACTGCGCTTATATTCTAATCTACTGGTTCATATGGGCCAACAAAGGAACCCAGGGACCAATTCCAGATGTATTTTCATGTTTTCAGTTACTTGACTAAATTACTTTCCTATCAAAGTATGAAGATATATTTCATGTTAGACCCTTCATCCTGGGGATCTGTCCCCGTGACTATATAATAGAGCATAGAGCCCCCAAACCATTCCAAAAATATTCATGATAATTCATTATTATCCTAAAATAAAAATCATATGTAAATAACCTGCAGCATCAGGCATAGTGCCCCAGTTCTTAATACAGTGTCTGGCACATTAAATGATTAATAAATGTTTATTGATTGATCAGTGAGCATATGAGACCAGTATTAGCTCATCCTTCCTAGGTCAACAGTATCAAGGTCTTCTACTATATAGCTTTTTGTTAATCACACTAAGAACTTTTCTATCATTTTTAGGTTAAATATAATTAGGGCAGATTGACATAGGAAAAAATAAAATTACTGAAAGAAATTTTCATTAGTTTTAGAGGCAGATGACCCCTTAATAGTTTCTAAGTATTAAATTACTTTTAAAACTTCACTGTGACTATAAGAACATTAAAGACTTTTTTTTTTATAACTTTGATGGTGGTGGGGGAGTTATTCATGCAAGGTTACTCAGAATGCATTTAAATGTGGCTTTTTATAAGTAGATTATTTTACTTCATGAGATATGAAACTATGACAAATTTTTAAAAGACCAATAAATTTATTTAATGGATGAAACTCCTGCTGCTGTATTGTCTTGCCTTATAGGAAAAAAAAAGTTTAACTACAATTCTTCTTTAAAATAACCACCATCATCAAATGGGGATATCTGAGAAGTACCCACAAACACAAAGGGCAATTTTACCAGCAAAAAAGCATCATTATATACTTTTTAAGGGATCATCATAATTGATCACTGAGATTAAAGTTCAGCAAATCAATTTGGACTTAAAAAATCCAGTAATGAAAGAAATTAGGAGGTAAGAGCTAAATTTTGTCCTCTACTTTGATTTTGCTTTCCATCTCCTTCTACCCTTCCTTAGAGGTAATATTGTTGAACTTTTCACAGAGGATGGTGCCCACTTGAGACCATGTATATGTAGCAGATTGATGCCTTCAGTTGTAGTAAAGTTCCATATAATATTAATGAGCTTACAAGGTGATGACATTTTTTTTGAAATTTTTGATGGTAACTTCTTATTGAGAGTATAGCCACATACCCCAGATATCCCTGGGCAATTAGTCTTGATGATTACAAATAATTTGGCTGGATTGGGTTCATCTGAGATGGCCTGCTGGAGAACTTAGCACTTTCTGCTGGCTTATAAAAATATCTATTGGATGACTCAAGACATTTCATTTTTAGTACAGATGTAAGACTTTCTTCCCACTTTTCTTCCCCCCAGGATAAACCAAAGTAAAGAGAACATATGTGAATCATGACATATGTAACCCCTCCCCTCTCCAATTTACCTTGCATCCACCAATTTATTCAATCTAATACTGGAAAAATGTGTATAAGAATATACATATATAAGAATACATTAAATGCCAACTCTTTTCAAATTACTGTGTTATGCGCTGGGCATCCAAAAGAGAGGGGGGGGAGAAAGGAAGTAGTTCTGACCTCAAGAAGAATAGACTGTATTAATGGGATAAAACAAATACACAGATAAATAAATACAAAGCATGTACAAAGTAACTAAGGTGGGGAAGTGAGAAAGCTTAACAACAGGGACATGGGGAGGGTTTATGGGAATATAAGACGTGGAAAGATTATCCAGGAAGTCTTATCTAGAACATGACACTGAAATGAACTTTGAGATCCCAATAGAGTAAAGTGACAGGTGAAAGCAATACTTGATGACCCTGAGTAATTATTGTCATTGATCAGAGACCCCCACCAAGATAACATTAATAGATTGCCTTATCTAGAATGCAATAGAGGTAGCTAGAAGATGTAGCAATTATACAACCAAAAGTATTTTAGCACATCCCACCTTCCCCCAATGTCTTTGAAAAATAAATAGTGAGCAATGAGACCAGGACAACATGCTGCTGAAGTGTGGAACAATTTTGAGAACAAACTCAATTACCAAGAATATCATCCATTCCAATGAATGAAATGATGAACGGTATGGAATCCATGACAAATCTTAATCAATCTTAAAATGAGAACAAAGTCATAGAAGGTGTTCTACAAAAACAGTAGGAATATTTGAGGATTCCCCCATGAAAATATAGTTCTATAGGGAGTTGTACCTCAGGAGTAATTATTTCCCCACTTTCCCCTCCACACTCCAGCAGTAGCTAACTTCTTTATTAATACTCTATCTCAGGGTTCAAAGTAGTTATTATTATATTATACTATATGGTATATATATATATATATATATATATATATATATATATATATATATATATATATATATGCTATAAAAACCTAGTAGTTATTACTTGAATATCCTCAACTATTATATAAAGTGAAGAAACTCTCCCTCTCTAATTATTCGGGTGCTCAACCTGGAACAAACCTGGGGAAATATCTACCTCTCACAGATTAGGTTGTCTGTTTCTACATCTGAAACTGAAAACTTGGAAACTTGGAAAATATCACTATTAGTGCACAATTATTTGGATAGGTTAACAAAACAAAACAAAAAAAACAAAACTAAGCCATGATATTTGAATAGGAACTCCAGCAATAGCCTGATTCCTTCCATTCTTCTTCCAGGATGGTAGGAAGATAGGGCTGAAAGCGATAGAATTAGGTAAGTTCTAAAATGGCAGGAAGTTTTCCCAGTTCTGCTCTCTGGAAAAACAGGGAGAGCTTTTAACTGAACTACCCTCTCAATAACTGGTAACAGCTGGTTTTGTTCATTCCTAGTTTCAGTACATTGCTGCCATCCCATTTGGCTTGCTTTTTTGGTCTATGTAAAAATTCTCTCCCTTCTCTCACCTACCTCTCTATACATGGTGCCCTCAACTTGAATGAAATGCCTTCTTTAAGATACTTGAAGTCCCAAACAAACTAGATTCACTTGAAACTCTGGGAACTTTCTAGAGTAAAAATTCTCTATGATTCTGAGAAAGTCTTACAAAGTGTCTGCGTTTCCAAGGTCTTAGAAGAAAGAAAAAAGCAGCGTGTTGAACCTAGTATAATTCCTTTACAATACAGAAGTTTGCTCACACACAGAGCTTCTATTTTATAATTCTAAAATTGTAGCATGGTTTAAAAAGTCCTATTTATGTGTGGATCTGTGTTCTATAATCTTTCCCAGTATAAAATCTATATAATATTTATAGAATGGCTTTAGAAATTATAATTTTAGTAGTCAATGTTTCACAGCAGAAATAACAATAAGGCCATTATGTCTAAACAAAATATGAAGTCCATTTTAGTTGATAATCTTGTGTGTTTGTATGTGGGGGGAGTGTACATCTATGTGCATGTCTGTGTATACAAATTGGGATTAGAGTTAGGAGTGAGATAGGAATAATGTGACAAAGGAATTAGGAAATCATTAAGAGGGGAAAAGAAATGAAACTCAGAAATTATCTGGTCATGGTTGGAAGGTTAAAAAAAATAGCTAATTTTCAAATGGCTAGAGACTGAAGGTTTTAGCTCACAGAATTCCAGGAAATAATGGGAGTAGTTTATAGTGTTTTCTGTGAGTAGAAGATCAGGACATCATTACTTTGGTCTTTTAGAGAATTCTCCATAGTGTCATCTGGAATCATTTTAATGGTAAGAAGTAAAGAAAGGTAATACCTTCAAAGTAATGACTTCTGAAGGAGAAATTGTCACCTATGGAAGACATATTGCCACAGATTATTAGATGGACTTATTGTAAAAGAATTTTGGAACAAATCTCAAAAGATCAGAAGAGAATATGTCTCTGTTTCAGGGATCCTGAATCATGCTGAATTTCTTTTGGTAATGTCTTTGTAAATGTCTGAATTTCAGTCTTACATATATAAGAAGGGAATTGTCTGTCTCTGTGGCTATCTACCACTTTTTACAAACTCATATAAGTATGATAGGAAGGGACTTGAAAATGGAAAAAATGAGGTTTAATCCTCATGATCTTGATCAAACAACAATAACTATAACAACAAACAAACGTTAGTAAAAAATAATTGTCATTTCAGACTCTCAGAAGAAATAAAGCTTAAAATTCTGGCTGTTAAATGGCAAATAACAATACATCAGGAGCTTCCTATAGTAGTACACTGGTCATATTTCATTGTAGTATGCATCAAGATTTATTTTCTATATATTTTTTTTAATTCTCTGAGATGGTATCTTGCAATCCCCCTTTTCTTCCGCCCACTCTCTTTCTTTTTCTCCATATATGCTTCCCCTCTTTATTTTAATCTTTAATACTTTAAAACTGCAGTGATATTTCTGAAACCCTATCTATATGTGATATTGATAAGAAGGCCATCTTTTCCAGTGACACTAGAGCAAAGGAAAGAATGTAAGATGATGTAGTTATTAACTGTAGAATGGGAAAAAAAAAAGGCTTCTAATGAACAGTTACAACTTTTTAATTTAACATGAGCTAAGATCCTCTCTGTAGAGGAAAATATATTAGAGATTACTTTAGAAGAGAAACAAAGACTTGGAATAATTACTATTCATACTGAACTAAGTAGATAATCAATTCAAGGAAAAGCAAAATGATTGGTATGGAGAAGTTAAAGCCTAGTTGAGACAATGGAACAATTTGAAAGAGCACCAAATCACCATCACTGTGTGACATCCTTCATTTATGTGGTAACAACCTCAAGTAGAAAAAAAAAAAGTAGATACTGGGAGTCATTCAACTTTAGTGTTTATCAGGGGACTGAGCAGTGATGGGATGAGGAACCAAAACATTCAATTATAAAGGCAGAGAATAGTTAAATTGGTTAACTCCAGGGTCTAACTGTTGAAAAGAAGAAAATAAAGTAAGAGTAGATATAATGTCCTCGAAAAACCAAGAGAGGAAGTTCTGGCAAAGTCAAAATATAGATTGAGATAAGTAAAGGCACAGGGACAAATGAAAGTCTTTAGTCAGAGGAAATCTCAAAGTTATGAATAGTGAAGATACAACAATTGTGAGTGATGAAATCAAGGGTATGAATTAGGTGGAATGAAAATGATGATAATGGGAAATGAAGAGGCTGATGAACTGGAGAATAAGTTTATTTTAAGATAATTTAATCATTTTCAATTCTTGTTCAACTGTTAGAATTCTTACAAGGTGCTAAATCAGTGGAATTTATAGAGACTATGGTTGTTTAGCAGGGTGCTTAACAGTTCTCTAGAAGTACTTAGTACTTATTATAGTTCCACAAGATTCACACCTTTAAGAGAGAATATATATAAGCTAGGAGCCTCAACCAGGATTGACTCCTGGAGATTCACAAGTCAGTATTTAGTGCAAGAGATTCATGAGCCAGAGAAGGCAGCTTAAGCTCTCAGAACCAAGACTTCAGAAGGCCTCTAAGAAAAACTAGCCACTAGCCCAGACCCAAGTGAAGGAGACAAGACTTTAAAAGAGTCAATAAAGGATTTGGACTTTTAATACCTGTCTGCATTTGAGGTGATTATTGAATTGAACTGAAACTAAGGCTTCCTCCAGAAGCTCCCCAAGAAACCTGCTCCCAGAGAACATTATAATTTAGAGAAGAACATTAAATTCAACTTTTCAGCTTCAGGTTCAAATTTTTATGACACAGTGATTTTCTTAGCTAAGATACTGGAATGATTTTCCATTTCCTTTTCTAGCTCATTTTAAATATGAGGAAACCAAGACTAATGGGATTAAATGATTTGCCCAGTTTCATATAATAAGTGTATGAAGGCAAATTTGAAGTTGGGAACTTAAGTCTTTTTTGATGCCAGGTCCAGAACTCTATATGCTTCATTACCTAAACTGCCCATTTAAGAGATAACAACATACAAGTGAAAATCTCTAAGAATAACCATAGGCAGTAATGTTTTTTATTATTGTCTTTAGTTAATCAATCAATCATTTTTTGATTATGTGATGCAATTATTTAAATATTTAATTATTACATTATATATAATAAATATATTTATTATGATAATGAAATTTCTTTATCATGTTGGGAGAGAAAAATCAGAACAAAATGGAAACATAAACAGAAGAAAAAGGAAAAAAAAGTGAACATAGCATGTGTTCATTTACATTCCTTTTCCATAGTTCTCTCTCTGGATGCAGATGACATTTTCCATCCAAAATTTACTGGGATTATCTTGGATCACTGACTTAGTTGAGCATCCCACAATCTTGATGTTAGTGTGTACAATATATTTCTGGTTCTGCTTATTTCATTCAGAATTTGTTTATGTAAATCTTTCCAGGTTATGTTAAAATCAGCTATTAATCAATTTTTGTGGAGCAATAATATTCTCTTATTTTCATATACTGTAATTTATTCAGCCATTCCTCAAGTGATGGGTATCTATTCATTTTCCAATTCTTTTCCCACTACAAAGAGTTGATAGAAACATTTTTACACATGAATCCTTTCCCCTCTTTTATGTTTTCTTTGGGATACAGACCAGTAGAGTCACTGCTGGTTCAAATGGTTATAAACCGTTTTATAGCCTTTGGGCATAGTTCCAAATTGGTCTTTAGAATGCTTAGATCATTTCACAACTCCACAAAAAATGCATTAGTGTCACACTTTTTCACATCCCTCCAACATTTTTCATTATCATTTTGCTGTCATTTTAGCTAATCTGAGAGCTATCTAGTGATACTTCAGAGTTGTTTTAATTTGCACATCTCTAATCAATAGTGACTTAGAGCAATTTTTCATATGACTGAAGATGTCTTTAATTTCATCATCTAAAAATTGTTCATATCCTTTGGCCATTTGCTAATTAAGGAATGACTTATATCCTTATAAATTTGATGGAAGACAGAAATCTTGAAAAAGAAGAGAGAGATTTTGGGACTAGTAGGTACTAGGCAACAAAATATGGATGGGAAGAGACAGATTATAGATATAGGTAAATAAAACTTTTAAAAAGTGGTTATATCAAGATCTAATGTCCAATCAGGTTTCAAAACTAAAAAAAAATAAGTTAATAATCACATAGTTATTATTTAATCATTATTATGTAATATTAATGGAATAGGGTTTTTAATGACATACATAAATCAAAACTTTGGAGGGAAGACTATTTAAATGATTAAATTTTATCTCACTATCAACTTGAATTTAGAAATTAAGATTTTACAAGAATGAGTGAATAGAAAGAAACACACATGGAAATTGGAGACAGAGAGAGACAATGAGAGAAAGAAAGAGATAGAGAGACAGACAAAGAGAGAGAGACAAAAGAGAGAGAGAGAGAAGGAGAGAGAGAGAGAAAAAAGACTGAAACATAGACAAAGAAATAGAAAGAAAAAAGAAAGGAGAAGAGAAGAGAAAAGAGAGGAGAAGATAGGACAGGAGAGGATAAGAGAGGAAAAGAGAAATTAGGAGAGGAGAGAAGAAACTGAGAAAAAGATAGGTGAGGAATAGAGAAACTGAGCATGTATTTTCATTCAGGAGTTCCTTTTATCATTTCATCTGAACACATTCTTTTCAATTTATAAAACAAGAGTTGAAACTAAGTCCTGATTCAAAGGACAAATCTTTATCTACTGAGCCATGTTTTCCTCTTGAATTTGTATTAACTCATATTTATGGAGATTACAGAGCCTTTTCCATGTGAGAATCCTGTAAGTTAAGTAAACCTATTGCTATTACCATGTTGTTTTTTTTTTCTTTTCTTCCAGATGAAGAACCCTGGGCTCAATGGAACTTAATGAGCTCATACAACTAGGAAATTAATGGGGGGGCAGGATGGGGAGGAAATAGGGATGGGACTGGAGAGGAAGGGAAGGACAGGGCTAAGCTTTTCTGATTTTGCATTTACTGTCTTTTCTATGCCTTACTGCATCCTCAATTGATTTAAATTCAAAGCCATCAAAATGTGGTTATAGAACTTCTAAATTTTAAATAAGTCCCTTCACTAGAAAACAAACTTCAAAGAATTATCAAGTCTGAGCAACTTGGTTCTGAGATTTTTAGAACCACATTTTTTCAGTGCAAAGGTCCAGGAAACAAGCCAAGACCTGCAATCTATGTATAGGGAAGTCTTAAATTAAGAAAGAGATAGTCTGGAAATGAAAATAAATTTATTTGATCTTAAAGCACAACAAACAGCTAAATATCTCTTTAGCTCATGATTAGATTCTAATGATGTTTAGACTGAATGGGTGGAAAGAAATATCCCTTACTAAACTTTCAAGACCATTAAGGAATATTTTTAATTAACCAGTTATATTGATTAGGCGGACCAATACTACAGCATCATGTAACACTTTAAATCCATTTTCTGAGCTGGTACACTCTTTCAATATTTACTTCCTAGAATTGTCAAGACTATTGAGAAAATGAAGGTTTGTTAAAGGACTCCTATTAATTCAGTCTGATTACCATTGAATCTTATAATCAGCTTCATATTTTAGCATGAATAACATGCAATTTTGCAGCCTGTGAAATAGCATTTGGTTTGTACATCTTTATCAACATCAATCCAAGCTGCAAGTTACTTATTAAACAGTACAATTTGGTTTAAATGACGCTCATAAAATGTGAGTTTCTCATTTCTGTGTTTTAGATAATTTGACTTTCAAACAAACTATCATTTCAACATTGTGAAATTTGTAAATATGAAAAATAAGCAACTATAGTTCTCAAGATTTCAGTTCCAAAGGATTTTGCAAATGCTGACTTTGAAAAAGCCTAGGCTCATGGTGTGTGTATTAGATTAGTAATCTTTAATGTATAGTCTCTATAGGGGAGAAGGTATTTCAAGTCTCTATATCTCTGTAGGAAAGCATTAGAGACCTTGATTTTCTGTACCTGGCAATCATCTTTTTTAAATGGTAGCATTTGTGACAGAATAAACTCCATTAACTTGTTTTATTAGTACTGTGTGCAGTCAGCAGGATCAATGCTGCATTACATGATGAAATGACTAACAGTCTTCATCAGAGCCCAGCAGAATGCTGTCTTCTCATCCGGAATATATAATTACAGCTCACATAAAGAGGTAAAATTTGGTATTATATTTCACGTGTAATCTCTGGAAATCCAAGGGGGTCCTTAAAGTCAGGAATAAAAATAAAATCTTTTGTGTGTGTCTTTCTTTGTCACAAACTAATTTTTCATGCTGCTATATGGTTCTTTTTTTTTTTTTTTTAAGTGTCAAATGAAAGCCACTCCCCTGAGTGGTTAATATGGCGACCAAACAGCTTGGCACACCGGAAAGGGCTTCAGAGAGAAAAGATTTCCTAACCAGATGCCACCCAAGGCCCATTAGTTCCTTGTTGACAGCAGTATACAAGGTGAGCCAAAACCAGAGTAAATGGAAGCTAATGAAGTCAGCAAAACTGAGTCCGCTTGGCCATATATAAGTAAACAGGAGACAGACATTATGCCATGAAAAAGAAGCCAGGCTGCACATTTTTAAAACAGGTATCTTGCTCTGCAGATGGCACAGCTGCTAGTACTTATCTGGGAGAATTATTCTCTTTTAGAATAACTTATGCAACAAAGCATATTAGCCACTTCAGGAATATAAATGCTTTTTTCCCCCTTCCCCTCTACCTCCATTTTCTGCAGCCTTTTTTTTTTCTTTGCCAATTTGTGATGAAAGCTAGCTTCAGAGCTGACTAGATGCTTGGGCCTGCCAATATAAACTTTCAGTACATTATGGTTTAGTCTAACCAAATATAGGAAGCATGAAGCTGAGCAATCACAAAGAAAATGATTGAAAAAAGAGTCACTACAGATGTAGAATGATGAAACACATGGGGGGAAATGTTAAAATCAAATCCAAGCTATTTTTTTCTTGCTAACAAAAATGAGTTTATGATTTGCAGATTGAATATAACTAAGAAGAAAGGTATTTTTCATAATAATGATTTAAGCATTCAGCCTTTTGTTAAGAAAAGGATTCCTTTTGTATTATTGAAAAATCTCTTTACTTTATATTTAAAGGTTTTTCTTCATTTCCACTATAAATTCTATATTGAGAGGTTGATAACTTTGTCTCCAAAATCCATGGTAGATATATATTTGAAATTCTTGTGGCAGATTTTCTAGACTATTAGCATCCTTCATTTGTCCATTTGTTAGTTTTTTAAAATTTAATGTCCAATAATTTAAATATCTTCATTTTTATAGTTGTTAATGGTTCCCTAACTATATTTCTTTTCTAAAATGAAAATTTAAAATTAAATGGTGTCATGCAGATCTTCTGAATCTGCAGCCCCATGTTTATAGTCTTAATATTATGGAGGATTCATGTGGAATGGAAGGAGGCCAAGAATATAATTGTTGCAATTTTATAGAAAGGACATAAATTTATGAATTGTCCCTGTGATCAAAAATAATGGTAGGACTCAGCTTTTTGTAATCATGAATAATTTGTTTTACATGATTACTCAGTGCCATAGTTATAAACTTATTCTGATTTATAGAAAGCAAGTTTTGTCTCTATATACATAACATAATAAAGCTCCTACTATATATAGATCTTTATGAGATACGATGAAGAATTAAATCATCAAAGTCCATACCCTCAAGGAGCTGACATTCTAACTGGAGATGAAGATAGAGAGTACCCTGGCTATTCTTTAACTTAGGGACCTCATTGCAAAGCACATTCCTTCTATTAATAGAAATAATCACTCTATAGTTTTAAAGAGTTGTCTAGAGCATTGAGAAGCTAAGTGCTTAGAGGACTTATAATCTGTATGTTTCAAGATAGGGATATATACTAGAGATAGCTCTATCCATTGGGACAGCTATTGAATTTTAATGTTGAGCACTTAAAACTCCAAAATAAATTAATGAAAACTACAAGTTAGGAATCTATTTTTTTTATTATTTAGGCTTAAGAAAATGATAAGGAAGAATTAATAAAGCAAGTTAAACTTAGAAATGGCCTGCACTTTTAGGAAAGATAGTTGTTAATAATACCTTATTAATTCTCATGAGGAGATGCCTGTATACAAATGCATATGATACAAAATAAGATTATAGGGAAGTGGAAAGAACTTTAAAGTGGAAAGAAGTCCTGGATTTGAATTTTAACTCAGCTGTTTACTGACTATGTATCCTTGAATAATTAAACTCATCCATCTTAGATTCTGTCTCTTATAAAATTAGAGTATAAAACAAGATTACACTTAAGGTCTCTTCCAACTCTAAATCTGTGATATTTCTAGAATGCTCTAAGGAAAATCGAAAGACCCAAAGTTGATACAATAAAATTTGAGGGAAGAGCTAGAGTCAAATACTCAAATTTGTATAATCTGGGTATTATTTGGACTCATGTGGATGATAAAAGGGAAAACATGTTGTAATTCCCATTGACTATCAATGTTAGGATATGTGCATTCTTCACAGATTTCATTTTTGTGTGTGGTTGTTTTAGTTGCTTTATTGCTGAGATGGTTTTTAGTCTTCTTTCAAATGGTCAGAATGAAAGTTGTGGGCTAAATGAAAGATTCTAATGCCTTTTTGATATTTTTCCTTCATTACCTCATCTTAAATAGAATCCAGATACATGAAGATATGACTGCCACCTGAACCCTGTCCCTCTCTGTACTCCTTAACCTTCCCAGCTTAAGGTTTAGCTTATTGAATCTGGCTAAAAACTACCACCATTCCTTTCCTCATGTTGTTCCTACTTCTTCATAGCTTTGAGCACAGAAAAATTTAAACATGATTATCCAACTTTCTCTAATGTAATCATGAGGAATTTGTCAAAGTTATAAAATTACCCTATATTCTGATTTGCAGAAAGCAAGTTCTGTCTATATACTGCATAACAAAATAAAACTCCTATTATATATAGATCTTTTCATTTCAAAAAGATTTTGTTCCTAATAACTACAGGGAGAGAAAGGTTGTTGTTTAATACACATATATTATTGATACTAAATAAATATATTTCAGGATCCCCCTACTTGACAATAAGCTCTATAATGGCAGGATATTGTTTTACCTTAACTTCCTACTTCCACTAGTGCCTGCTTCTATATTTTTCACTAAGATGTCTACTAATGAATTTTTATTGAATGAATGGTTGGATGATAGATTGATGGATGAATGAGAAAGAAAAAATTGCAAATAAGGGATTTAACTGATACTATTTAAAAATGATTCCTTTAAAAAATTAGCTGTGTTAATTTATTGAATAATACCCAATGTTGTTGCTCTTTTTAGGGTCAATGCCCCAGTAATGACTGTACTTAATGATAGTTCAAGTATTTATACTTCTAGTCTGAGGTAGATTTAGTTTTACAAGGCTACTAGTGTTCTCAGTGATTTCTTCCATCCCTTCCTTTTATCCTTGTCAAGGTAAGTAATATTATATCAATTTTACATATAAAAACATGCAACACTTACTTTTACATTGTATTAGTCAATCTTGAAACACACATACATACAAAAGAAGAAAAATAAAGTTTTTTTGTTTTTTGTTTTGTTTTTAAGGTATGCTTCAATCTGCACACAGATTTTGTTAAGTCCTTTCTCTGGATGCAAATAGCAATTTTTATCACAAGTCCTTGGGAATTGTCTTGGATCATTATCTCTATTAGAGTCGCTAAGTCTTTTTCAGTTGATCATCATTACAACATTGCTGTTATTGAAGAAAAGGTTCTTCTTTTTCTGCTTAATGCACTTTACATCATTTCTTAGGAGACATCCAAGCTTCTGGCATCATTTCTTTTAGGTCAATAGTATATCCTAATATTTCATATGTCACACATTGTTTAGTCATTTTCCAATTGATGAACATCCCTTCAATTTCCTTTCTTTTGCCATCACTAAAAATAACTGTTAAAATAGCTTTGCACATAAATCCTTTCCCCTTTTACTTTGATCTTTTTGAGTATAGATCAATTAGTGATATTAATATAGCAAAAGGTATTTCATAATTTTATAACCCTTTAGGTTCAGTTCCAAATCATTCTTCTGAAACATTGAACCAGTTCATAAATCCACTAAAAGTTCCTCATTGTGCCCATTTTTTCCATATCCTGTCCCTTATTTGTTAATTTATATTCCTATCATGTTACCAATAAATATTTGTCTGAAAGTCTGAATTCACATTTCTCTAATCAGTATTGATTTAGAACATTTTTTTAAATGTTGATTGAGGCTTTGTTTTTTTTTTTCTTCTCAAATATCATCTGATACCTTATGAATTGGGGAATGATTCTTATTTTTATAAATCTGACTTAGCTCCCTAAGTGTTTAAGAAATGATATTAAGGAGCAGCTAGTTAGTGTGATGGATAGATCACCAGCCCTGAAGTCAGGAGGACCTGAATACAAATGTGTCCTCAGACTCTTAACACCTGTATTCTGTGTGACCCTGGACAAGTCACTTAACCCCAATTTGTCTCAGGAAAAAAAATGATGTTGAACAGCAAGATTATACAATGATTGATTCTTACTGATGGGGCTCTTTTTGATCCCAGAGTGATTCAGGCCAGTTCATTTTGTGATGAAGAGAGCCATCTGCACTCAGAGAGAGGACTGTGGGGATTGAGTGTGGATCATAACAGTATTTTCACTTTTTTATTGTTTTTTACTTGTATTTTGTTTTCTTATTTTTTTTCCTTTTTTAACCTTTTTTTTCAGAAGCATCATAATTGTGAAAATACATATAGAAGAATTGCATGTGTCTAATAAATTGAATTACTTGTCATCTGGGGAGGGAATGGGGGAAGAGAAGGAAAAAAATGGAACATAAGGTTGTGTAAAGAAAATTGAAAATTTTCTATATATATGTTTTGAAAATAAAATGCTTTAATAAAAAAAATGATGTTGAAGATGACTTTTTAAAAGGAGCATTATTTTGCCTTTTCTGCTGAACTGAAAGGACATCTTTCTATCAGACTCATAAATGAAAACTTGATTATATGTAATTCTCACAATAAAAATGTGAGTTCTTTGAAAACAAGGACTTTCTTATTATTCCATTGTATGTCTAGAGTTTAGCATAGATGGTTTGCATAAATAATCTCTAAATAAATACTTCATTCACTAGTTTCATTGAAGAACTGAGCCTGAACCTATAAAGATGAGAGAGAGAGATAAAAGAATTGATTTCAAAATTATACTAGCTAAACCTGAAATTGGACATGTTGGATACTACAATTACTGTAAAGGAGAATGTTCAGCCAAATAATCCACTGGAAACAAAGTTGCTGGCTGATCAATTTGTCTGAGATTTCATACTTGGTGAGATATTAATCAGTCCCATCCTATATCATTTCAACTTCCCAATGAAAGTATCTATTCAACATAAAACTTACGTTCACTGGAACTTTAATAACAATTTGTGAGATAGAAAGAGCATGCCAAAGTTCACATGGCCATAGTTGAAGTTTACACTAAGCACATGGATTTTTCTTAATCATTTTTATCCTTTCCAGGATTCTGGAATTATACATCTATTCCCTCTTTAAATACTGAATGCATTTGTGGGAAAATGTGACCTGGATTTATGTGTGGACTGGTATATATTTTTAAAATATATGAGAATGGCAGGGTCATTATTATTTCTTTGTCAATGTTAAATAAATCCTTATGTTTAAGATCTAAAGGTGTCATTATTTTAAGTTTTTAAATATCAATTTTTTCTAAGCATCAGAGAATATATACAGAGGAGAAACCCTAAAAATCCAATTAGTATAGAAAAGGGATAATTCTCAGATCAATATTACTAATATATAGGATATTTATTCAAAACAAAATGAAACATATATATAAGGAATTAGTCTGAAAGGGGACTTAGCAGGCATCAGATTTTTATAGATATGAGAAATGGAGCCTCAATGGCTATGGAGATAATTAAGGAAGTATAATATGTTTACAATTAAAGGAGTAGTTCTTGAGGAATCTAGACTTGCAAGATGGGATGTTTGAGATAGCACAGAAGGTAATTATACAATGTAGAAGTGATATGAAGTATGTGAAGTCCATCCCACATCAATATTACAATAGATTATAGAATACAACTAGTAATAACCTCAGGATGTACTCTACATAATAGTCCTTTACATACCTTAAAACAGCTATTATTCCTCCTATCACCAAGCTTTCTTTTCTCCAAAGTAAAAATATCATTTCTTAATAACATCTTCATATGCAATTTTCATTTTATGTAAATTTGCATTATGCAAATTCAAAATTCTGAAAGAATTCCATATTACAAAGAGAACACACCTAGATATACTTTACTATACTGTTTCTCACTTTTTCTCTTTCTTTCTCTCTTTGCCACTTTTTTTCTTCCCTCTTTCCCTGCCTCTCAGCTCAGTATTTTGGAGTTTGCCACTCCCAACAGAAAAAAAAAACAAAAACAAAAACAAAACTCAAAAATAAATCTTATAAAGGAATATGAAGGGATGGACTGATAAGATTATGCTTTCTGAGGATGGGGAAATATGAATTTGTTTGTAGACCACAGAGAAATGGACAGCAAACAGGAAGTGATTGAAGATAAGTAGGAGAGTGAGGAAGGATAACATGAAGATGGGAACTGAATGAAATGGAATCAGTTGTGTAGGTAATAGTACTTGCCTTTTCAAATAGTAGATCCACCTGAAAATGAGTTTGAAAATGAAATACCTGGGTGATATGGTATTAAGGGAAAAAAAAAAGATAAAGAAGCTTTCTGCAAATGTTTTTGGTAATTAGTTTTTGTAAAATATGAGGCAAGGTAGAGGAGTTGTGGAAGATTTGAGAAGAAATAAGGTTTAGTGTAAAGTCTATATAGTTAATGGAATCGTGAGTTGATTAGGAAAGTATAGAATGATTGCCACACAATAGTAAGAACAAATTGAATTCATGAAATATAAATTTATACTGGACTGTCTATCTGTCTCTGTCTGTCTCTCTTTTTCTTTTTTCTCCTTTTTTTTCTTTCCTTCTTTCTTTCTTTCTAACTACTTATGCATATATAGAGTGACGTACTTTAAAAAAATAATAGCAGTTTTCCATGTTATAGACTAATAATTGACTAGTATGAAAAAATATTTGTTATATAAATGCTAATTAATTGTGATTATTTTTTTATTACTATTACCCTTAAAGGCTATCCTCTTACAATGTTTCTGCCACACATATATGTAAAATATGTTAAATTCAGAAAATTGGAAAAGTATATAGTCTGACTATTTAATAAGACCAAGAGATGGCTGTAGAATGGTAGCAGTAGTCTTAGAATGGGAAGTGACATATAGAAAACTTCTAGTTATTTTTGAAATGGAGGATTCAGAGAAAATTTCTTTTCAAAGACTGAAATATAGGTAGATTGTTATGGACAAGTATTAATACTCATCTCTTCATTCAGGTGATACTTAATATATATTTTTTAATTTTCCCAATTATATGTAGTACAACTTTGTACATTCATTTTTTTATGAATTCATGTTTGGGAAGGAAAATCAGAAAAAAAGGAAAATTATAAGATAAAGATATTACAAAATTACAAAGATAAAAGATAAAGAAAACAGAAGAAAAAAGAGGGGAAAGGGAACTTAGGGTATGTTGATATATATTTAGTCTCCATAGCTTTCTCTGGATTTGGATAAAATTTTCCCCTCAAAGGATATTGGATCACTGAAACAATGGAAAGTATCAAGTCTGTCATACTTGAACATTCTACAATCTTGCTGTTAGTATGTATTACTGGTTCTGTTTTACACATAAATTCATGGAAATCTTTCCAGGCCTTTCTAAAATCATCCTGTTAATCATTTTTTATAAAACTATAATATCCCATTATTTTCAGATCCAATAACTTATTCAGTCATTCCCCAATTGATAGGCATTTACTCATTTTTCTAATTCTTTATCATCACAAAAACAACTACAATAAACATTTTTGATAGATTAATTTACCTCTTTCATAATTTCTTCGGAATATAGATCTAGTAATGGTGCTGCTGAATCAAAGAAAGGGTATACCCAATTTTATAGCCCTTTGGGCATAGTTCCAAAGTGTTCTCCAGAATGATTGAATCATTTTACAATTCCACTAACAATGCATTAGTTTCCCAGTTTTCTTATATCCTCTTCAACATTTATCATCTTTTCCTGTCATCAAAGCCAATATGAGAGGTGTGAGATGGAACCTCAGAGTTGTTTTAATTTGCATTTCTCTAATCCATAATGATTTGCAACATGTTTTCATATAATTGTAAATGACTTTAATTTCATCATCTGAAAATTATTCATATCTTTTGGAAAATTGTTCATATCAATTGGAGAATTACTGTTGTTCTTATATATTGACAAAGTGCTTTATATATTTTAGAAATGAAACCTTTATCAGAAACACAATCTTTGTATTTTTCCCATCTTTGTATTTCCCTTTTGTTGTGTTTATGCAAAAACTTTAAAATTTAATGTAATCAAAGTTGTCTATTTTGTCTTTCATAATATTCTCTAATTCTTCTTTGGCCATAAATTCCTCCCTTCTTGAAAGATCTGATAGGTAAATCTCTAGTGCTTTTAGTAGAAATAGCTGCTGTATTTTGTCAAAAGTTTTTTTCTGCACTTATTGAAATTATATCATTTCTGTCAGTTTTGTTATTGAAATTGTCAATTATGCTGATAGTTTTCCTGATATTGAACCAGCCCTACATTCATAGTATAAATTCCAATTGGGGTATATATTATTTTGCTGATAAGTTGTTGATAAGAGATTACCTCTTCGCTAACATTTTATTTTAGAATTTTACATCAAAATTCATTAGGGAGATGGGTCCATACTTTTCTCTATTTTGGCTTTTCCTGGTTTAAATATCAGAACTAAATGTCATGGAAGGAATTTAGCAGGACTCTTCTTCAGCTACATTTTAAAATACTTTACATGCTATTAGAATTAATTATTCTTTAAATGTTGGGTAGAATTCAATTATAAATCCATCTGATCCTGGAGATTTTTTTCTTAGGGAGTTCATTTTTGGTTTGTTTAATTTCTTTTTTTTTCCAAAATGGCTATATTCAAGTAATTTATTTTCTCTTGTATTAATATGGGAAATTTATATTTTTATAAATATTCATGTATTTCTATTATAATCAGATTTGTTGGTATATAGTTGGGCAAAATAGCTCCTAATTATTGATTTACTTTTTTCTTTATTGCTGAAAAGTTCACCCTTTTGATTTTTGATGCTGGTAATTTGTTATTTTTTTTTCCTCTTCCTAATCAAATTGACCATCAATTCAGTTAATGTGTTGGTTTTTATTTTATTAATTAGTTCAATTGTTTTTTTTCTTTCAATTTTACTAATCTCTTCTTTGATTTTCATAATTTCAATTTGGTATTTATTAGAAGTTTTTAACTTGTTCTTTTTCTGTTTTATTTTTTAGTTGCATGCTCAGATTCCTTGATCTCCTCTTTCTCTACTTTATTCCTTTAAATATTTACAGATATAAAATTCCTCATAAGAACTACATTATAATATGAAAATGTAGCATTTAGCATTTCTGCCTTCCTACATTTGATAATGAAGTTTTTATGTCCTTATATTCAATTTTTATATAGGTGCTATAAATTATTGATAAGAAAAGCTATCTTCCTTTCATTCCCTATTCAATTTTCTACATTGTTTCATCAGATCTTAGCTTTCTAAGGTTCTATTAACCTCCTTATTTTCTTTCTTGTTCATTTTGTGGTTAGATTTATCTAATTCTGACAAAGGGGGAATTGAGGTCCTCTAATAGTATTGGTTTGCCCTTTTTTTTCCCTTGTAACTGGTATAACTTCTCTAAGAATTTGGATGATGCATCACTATATGCATTTACATTTAGTATTAATTCAAATTCATTTTATATGCTACCTTTTAACAAGATGAAGTTTTCTTCCTTATGTCTTTTAATTAGATCTATTTTTATTTTTACTTTCTTTGAAATCAGAATTGCAATTCCAGCTTTATTCTGCTTCAGTCTTTTACCTTTATTCTATATGTGTCTCTCTGTGTGACATGTATTTCTTCTAAATAACATACTGTAGGATTCTCGTTTTAAATACATTTAGATATCCACTTTCTTTATATAGAAGAATCATTTCATTCACATTCACAGTTATCATTACCAGTTGTGTATTTCCCTCTATCTTTTTTCTCCTTTGCACTTTTTTGTCTCATTCCACCCTCTTCTTCCTTAATAGTTTTGTTTCTGACCCAACCTCCCCTTTCTAACCCTTTCTACTTTTGTTTCTGCCCTCCCTTCTATACATTCCTTCTCTTTTCTTTTTCCTTTCTCCCTCTAATTTTTTACAAGTAAGATAAACTTCTGTACCCAATTGAGTGAATATACTATTACTTCTTTGAGCACAAACTGATGAGATTAAACATCAAACAATGCTCATCACATTCCCCTTTTCCCCTCTAATTGTAATAGTTTTTTGGTAGCTATTCATGTGACATAATTTATCACATTTTACCTCCCCTTTCCTTTTCTCCTAGTATAATCTTCTCCCTCTGTATTTTCTTTTCCTTTAATAATAACACCACATCAGAGTCCATTTGTACCCACACTCTCTGTGTATGTCCCCTTTAATTGCTCTAATAAATTATCAAAAGTTGTAAGTATCATATTTGCATTTTCCTTTCCTTTTTATCTTTTCCTATTTCTCAAGAATCTCATATTTGAAGATAAAACTTTCTGTTTAGTTTTGGTCTTTATGATAGAAATGATTCAAAGCCCCTCCTTTGATGATTCCTCTCCTCTCCCACGTCCATCAGAACTGATTATCTTATATTATTGTTGTTGCTGTGTACAACATTCTCCTGATTTTACTTAGTTAACTTATCATCAGTTCATTTATGTCTCTGCAGGCCTTTCTGAAATTATTCTACTAATTATTTCTTATAGAACAATAATATTTCATAACATTCATATACCATAATTTATTCAGCCCCTCTCTAAATTATGGGCAAATACCTGCCATTAGAAAAAGGGCTGCTACAAGTATTTTTGCACATGTGGGTCCTATTCTCTTTTTTAATGATCTCTTTGGGATACAGGTGCAGTAGAGACATTGCTGCATCAAAGTTTATGCACAGGTTGATTGCCCTTTGAGCATAGTTCTATATTGCTTTCCAGAATGGTTGGATTCGCTTATAACTCCACTAACTTTGTATAAGTATTACATTTTCCCCACATCACTTCCAACATTCATCATTATCTTAGCCAAACTGAGGGCTATGTAGATGTATCTCAGATACGTCTTAATTTTCATTCCTCTGGTCACTTGAATTGGAGCATTTTTATATGACTAGAAACAGTTTTAATTTATTCATTTGAAAATTATCTCTTCATGTTCTTTGCACATTTGTCAATTGAAAATGGCATGCATTCTCATAAATTTGAGTCTATTCTCAATAGATTTTAGAAATGAATCCTTTATCAGAACCCTTAGATGCAAAAAAAAAAAAAAATAGCAGTTTATTGTTTTCCTTCTAATTTTGTCTTCACTGGTTTTGTTTGCACAAAATCTTTTAAACTTAATATAATCAAAAGTATCCATTTTGCATTCCATAAGGGACTCAAGTTCTTCTTTAGCCACAAATTCCTTCCTTCTCCACAGATCTGAGAAGTAGACTATCTTTTGTTCTTCTCATTACCTTATAGTATCACTATGTCTAAATCATAAACCATTTAACCTAGTTTTGGTATATAATGTTAGGTATAGTTCAATGCCTATTTTCTGCCACATCAATTTCCAATTTGCCCAACAATTTTTGTCAAATACTGAGTTCTTATGCCAGAAGCCAGGGTTTTTAGGTTTATCAAACAGTAGATTGCTATAGTCATTGACATGCCTTATGACCCTAACCTATCCCACTTATTAACTACTCTGTTTCTTAGCTAGTACCAAATATTGTTTTTATTGTAGATTTTTATTTGGAAAACATGTGCATGGTTAATTTTTTCAACATTGACTCTTGCAAAATGTTCTGTTCCAAATTTTCCCCTTTCACCCTACCCCTTCCCCTAGATGGCGTACTCCAAGTTAGATATATAAAAATATATATTAAGTATATGTTAAATGCAATATATCTATACATATTTATACACATATCTTGCTGCACAAGAAAAATCAAATCTAGAAAGAAAAAAATCTGAAAAGGAAAACAAAAATTCAAGCAAACAATAACAGAAAAAGCAAACAAATGCTATATTGTGGTCCACACCCTTATCCCTTTTAATTACATCTATTTTTTCTTTTGCTTTATCTGAGATCAGGATTGCTACGCTGCTATTTTTTTTTAACATCAGCTGAATCATAATAGATTCTGCTTCAGCCGTTTACCTTTATTATGTATCCCTCTGCTTTAAATGTGTTTTTGGAAACACCATATTATAGTATGCTGGCTTTTAATCTGCTGCTAATATTTTATGGGAGAATTCCTCCCAATTACAAATAAAAATTCTCTATTTCCCACCATCTATTCTTCAAATTATATTTTCCTCTTTTCCCTTTTCCCTCATCACTGTTTTGCTTTTAACCACCACCTCCCTGAATATTCCCTCACTTTTTACAATGCCTCCCCACTTTATCCCTTTCCCTTTCTACTCCTGTTCTCTATTCTAATACCTCTGTATTTCCTTTCTCCTTTATTTTCCCTATAGATGAGACAATTTTCTTTCTTAAACTGAATATTCTGATATTGGCTTCTTGAGCCATACCTGATAAATCTTCACATAATCTCATTCCATTGTATTCTTTCCCTCAAATGTAATAGGTCTTCTTTGCCCCTTCATGTGATAAAATTTACTCCATTTTGCCTCCCCTTCCCTTTTCTTCCTGTACTGTTCCTTTGCAGTCACCTGTTTCATTGAATGTCCATCCTGAGGTATTTTACATTTTATTCTGTTTTGTTATATTTTTGGTTTTGACTGATTCTTGATGTCTCATTGAACAATATGCTTCCATTTTTTTTTCAAATCTAATTTTTGTGAATTATTTTCTTCAGTTACCATTTTATTTCCTTTTGGATTTGGCCAATTAAACTTTTAAATGAGTTGTTTTTTTCAGATTTTTTCCATTTCTTAAGAAATTGATTTCATTTTCCATTTCAGCAGAACTCTTTTTAAGGAGCTATTTTGTTCCAATAATTTCTGTGTTTCCTTTTCCACAGCTCTCATTTCCTTTTTCCATTTTTCTTCTAATTTTGTTTTAGAATCATTTTTGTGTTCTCAAGAGAGCCTTGTGAAATGGAGATCAATTTATAATAGTCTTTGAAAAGAGAGCCCTGTAAAATGGAGACTAATTTATAATACTCTTTGAAGTTTCATCTGGAGATATTTTGACTTCAGTGTCCTCGGGGTTTGAGGTTGTTTTTCTCTGTCTCCATAAAAGCTATTTATGGTCAGAGCTCTCTCTCTTTTTTTTTTTCTTTTTTTCTTTTTTTGATCTACTCTTAGAGGAAAGGGGAGATTGTCCCAAGCTTTCTCTATAAGGTATAGTGGCTTAATGCTGCTTTGGAGCTGGTGCTGCTGGCTGCTTTCCTGTGTGGGATGGGCATGGCCTTATGTTTCTTATGCTGGGGCTCAGGAACTCACTATTTGCCTTCAGTAGTTGCTTTGAAGGTCTCACAACAAATGTGCCTGTCCACTGGCTTCTAAACCAGAATAGAGTAAAAAATAGTGCTGAATTTTGGCAACAAGTCACCACTAGATACATTCAACATGTGTAAACCTCTGTGCCTTGAGTCTCCCTGCACTGCACTGTGCTGTGCTGTATTTTCTGAATTTTTTCCCAAAACATCTTTTGCTGGAAATTTGTTACATTCCAAATATTTGTCACTCCAAAACCCTTTCAGAAGCTTGATCTAGTGTTGATCTGAGGGAAGCCAAGAAAAGCTCAGATAAAGGCCTGTCTACTCTCTGCCATCTTAGCTCCACCCCCATACAATTATTATTTTTACTTTATTTCTTCCCCATTTATTCTCTTTTCCTTCTGTCCCTCCTCAAAAATGTTTCACTACTGCCATTTTCTTCTCCAATATGCCCTCTCTTATATCATCTGCCCCTTCTTCCCATATTCTATTCCCCTCCTCTTTTCCTGCAGGGCAAGATGGATTTTTCGTTTCTGGATTTATTGCTTGGCAATTTGCCTTCTGTACTGGGACTCTTGGTTGCTCCACTACTCTGCTGTACTACTGAGCCAAGGAATCAGTTATTGATTTACTGTAATTAAGATCTTTCTGCTAGTTTTCCCTGACACCCTCTGAACTGAGCCTTTTTTACCCCAGTGAGACTGACTTTCTTGAAGTCCTTCCGATATATCTTAAAATTGGAGAGGGGTTTCATTCCAGCAACCTCTGTTCAGGAACTTGGTTTCATGTGGTTTCTGAGGGAACTGGCAAAGCTCAAGCAGCTTCCTGGCTTCCTGCCTTAATTTGGTTCCACTCTCAGAACTCTCAATTTTTATTTTATAAGATTCTGATATCCAAATTTTTCTCCCTCACTCTGTTTACTCCCCCTTCCCACAATAGCAAGCAATCTGATATGTTATACATGTGTAAATCACAGAAACTTTTCCATATTCATCATGTTGTAAAAGAAGAAATAGAAAAGGAAAAGCCACAAAAAATAAAATAAATAAAAGTGAAAATAGTATCTTCAATCTGTATTCATACTCCACAACACTATCCATAGTGAGTCTTTTGAAATTATCTTGAATCATTGCATTGCTGAGCAGAGCTAAGTCAGTCACAGTTGATCCTCAAACAATGTTGTTATTACTGTGAACAATGTTCTTTTTTTTTTTTCATGTTGAACACTCAAGTATATTTTCCCTGATAAAATGTGAGCTCTTTAAGAAAAGGATTGTTTCATTTATGTTTCTGTATACACCCCAGTATAATCCCTCAGGAAATACTTCCATGAATGAATGAAGAAGGGACAAATATACACACACACATACACACACACAAATACTTTCTCAGCATTTATTGAATTCTCTGAGACTTGGAGCAGTCACTTACAAAAGGAATCAGAAGCACATTTCTACCATGATGGATCTTACAACTTATACATTGGATAGAAGTAAAAAGAAAAGGAGAGAGAATTCAGCATCTTCCTTCCTTCTTCCCTCCTTTCCTTCTTTCCTTCCCCTCTCTTCCTATCTTTTTCTCCCTCTGCTTTTTATACATAAATGACATGTCATGTCAACATGGAGTCCAATGAGAGAGCTCTCTTGACCAAGGCAGATGGTAACCAGGCTAGGAATTCAGATTCAGGTGTTCGGGAGCAGCTTGAGGTACAGACATGAAGTGGCTTGTCCAGAATCTCACTGTGAATGTCAGTGGCTGGATTTGCACTTATAACTTGCTAACTGCAAGCCTGGCATTGTAAGCACCATGCCTCTCTGACTCTCTGAGGGGATCAGAGGATCACCTCCCTTTTCAACATGGTCTCTGTTTTTATCCCCCATTCCCCACTCCTGAGTAGGCTGGACACCCAATGGGCTCTTTGGGAAGGGGAAGAAAGGGACAAGATAGAATGAGAAGAGACTCAGTCTTAGTGGAAACCAGATAACAAGTCAAAGGGAATGGAGGAGAAAGCACATCATGGCTGAGCAGAGAGCCCTACCTGGGGAATCCCAACTCTGGCCATGACAACCTGGATAAGTCATACCCCTTGTCTGAGAGAAAAGGTTGAGGGGCACATCTTCCCCAGGTACTTGGGAAGAGCTAAGGATGGCAGGGAAAGTGGGGTGGTACCCAGAGGGTGCAGGGCAGCTAGTCCTACTCATCAAAGAAGTCGATGTGGGCCCCTGACTCAAAAGTGTCCTGCGGCAGCAGGCCCAGGAGCTTCTGGGCAGAGACAGAGCAATCCAATAGGGACTGGCTCTCCTTGAGCTTGTTCAGAGTCTCCCTTATGTCCAAGTCTTTGGTTTTCTGTCTGCCTTCCTGTTGAATGTCTGTGTCCAGAGCACCTGGGGCATAGTTCAGCACTCGCACTTCGGGTTCTTCCTTTGCCAGGACCCTGAACATCATGTTTCGGGCAGCCTTGCCAGCACAGTAGAGGCTCCAGCTCTTGAAGGGTTGCACAGCCCACAGGGAGGAAATGTTGACCACACTTCGCTTCAGGCCAGGGCTAGGAGGGAAGGCCCTGATGACCTCCGCAGTGAGGCAAAGGGTGGAGGTCACATTTAGAGCCCAGTAGCCATTGACTTCTGCTAGGTCAGCAAAGTCCACAACATATTTAGACACATTTCCTAAGGTACCAGCGTTGTTGATCAGCAGGAGCCGCTGCAAGTCTGGTGGCCTGGGCAGAGGCCTCAGAGCCTCTGTCAGCTGCTGCAGCCCCGCCTCACTGCCCAGGTCTGCCTGCATGTATAGCATTCTCAGGTCTGGGCGCACCACCCCCAGCTCGGCCGCCAGTGCCCACAGGGCCTCAGAGTTGAGGGAGCTCAGCATCAGCGCCAAGCTGGTGGCCAGCTGCGGGGCTAGCAGCAGGGCCAGGCTGCAGCCCAAGGCCCGGGAGGCCCCGGTCAGGATGCACACGCTGAGGCCCAAGCTGCCCTTCATGTCGTTCCCTCCCCGCGAGTGCGGCCTGGCCAGACTGCCCTCTCAGGCGAGGCTGGGCAGGACCTCTGGTGCTCCCTTAGCGCCCTGCCAACAACGTTCTGACTATTCACTTCACTCACACTCAATTCATGTAAGTCTAGGTTTTTTTCTGAAATCCACATGTTCATCATTTCTATTATATTATTATCCCATAACTTATTCAGTCATTACCTAATTGATGGGCCTCAATTTCCAATTATTTGCCCCCATAAAAAGAGATTCTATAAATATTTTTGCATATCCATGTCTTTTACCCTTTTAATGATTTTTTTGGAATGTAGTTCTTAAAGTGTTATTACTAGATATGTATCATTTTCAAATTCAAATGTTTTAGTATATAAAAATAATAAACAAAGTGGGATCTTGTGTACTTTCTACTTTTCAGTCAACTGTGTGACTAAGGAAATATAATCTGCTGTAGAAAGACTTTTGAAAAAGAGAGTCTGCTTCCACTCATAAAACACAAAAAAACCCATAAAAAACAAAGTACAATCTTAGAAATAACATCATTACTATTATTTATTATTATTATTAACATAATTTCCCCTAATAGAGGAAGCAAAAGTTCACCACACTCATCAGGAGATAGTTCCTCTTTGTCCTCTCAGATAATTTTATTTTTCAGCCTTGATTATAGTAAGGAAAAAACCCAAACAATTATATCATTTTAAAAGTATGGCAAAACATGGAACCAAAAATACAGTGGACACTACATTACCTTAAAAATAAAAGGGCACAACTATGTCACAATAGAATACATTTAATAGCTAGTATTTATATAGCATTTTACATTTTACTAAGAAATTTATAATTATTATCTCATGTTTTCCTCATTGCAACCAACAGTCAAACTGTGCATACCCTTTGATCCAGCAGTGTTACTACTGGGCTTATGTCCCAAAGAAATACTAAAGAAGGGAAAGGGACCTGTATGTGCCAAAATGTTTGTAGCAGCCCTTTTCGAAATGGCTAGAAACTGAAAATGAATGCATGCCTATCATTCCGAGAATGGCTGAATAAATTGTGGTATATGAATGTTATGGAATATTATTGTTCTAAAAGTAATGATCAGCAGGATGAATACAGAGAGGCTTGGAGAGACATTAACTGATGCTAAGTGAAATAAGCAGAACCAGGAGATTATTGTACACTTCAACAACAATACTTTATGATGATCACTTCTGATGCACATAGTTCTCTTCATACATGAGAGGATCCAAATCAGTTCTAACTGGGCAGTAATTAACAGAACTAGCTACACCCAGATAACACTGGGAAATGAATGTGGACCACAACATAGTATTTCCACTCTTTCTGTTATTGTTTGCTTGCATTTTTTGTTTTTTCTTCTCAGGTTTTTTTGTTTTTTGTTTTTTGTTTTTTTTTAATCTTCTTTCTAGGTCTGATTTTTCTTGTGCATAAATAAATTTTTCTTGTGCATAAGGGAGGGGATGGAAGGAAGGAAAAAGTTGAAAAATAAGTTTTTGCAAGGGTCAGTGCTGAAAAATTACCCATGCATATGTTTTGTATATAAAAAGCTATAATAAAAATAATAAGATATATTAAATTCCTACCAGAAAGTGCTACATCCAAAAAATAAAAATTTGTTCTGCCATTAAAGATATTACAATCTAGTTGAGGAGATGGAGCACAGAAAAATCAAGTAAATCCATTCACAGTACCATAGGTTAAGTGTTCTATAGGTGATAAGAGACCATTAGTGACACAAGAGTTTACAAGAAGTGGCATATCTATCCTTCTATAGAGTATCTAAGACAAAGGTAACATCATGTTGATGTTAATTAATTTTGTTTTCTCTGTCCCCAACTTACTTATATCATCATTTGTCATTGTCTAATATAGGGTGCCCTGTGATATATTTATGATAATACCTTGAAAAAAAATTAGTAAAGGACTAAAGGTATTCTTTGTCATTAAACAAATTTGGTCAGTCACTTTCTGCAACCTGCCTTCATGCTAGCAGTTCTAAGTTCCCCCTCCAAAAACCCCACGAAAACACCATTATTTTTAACTTTTTTTTCAGGGCCATTACGGTAACCTCCTCCTTATCACTATAACTCCCAAGGCTATAGCACTTCCACTACTTACACAAAAACATCCTCACAATAATGACATCAGTCCCAAAAATAATGTTCATACATCAAACAGATTTATTTAACAATAGGAGAAATAACATCACAGATACCAATATAGTAAAATCAAATAACATAAATAAATTTCTATGCATGAATCAGCCTGGGTCAACTTCTTTCATCAATACTTAAATAATGAGATACATCACTGAAAAAAAAATCCAAAAAAACAAAAAAACAAAAAATATGTGCTCAAGGTATCACAACTTTGGAATTGTAAACTTTAGTGTCCTTTTTTCTCTCTCAAGAACTGTCTAAAAATGTTTTTTAATAAAAAACTGTTTCTGTGAGGATCAGATATTTCCACAGTTAACCTGAGATGGTCCACATTATGTTTGACTAATGGCCTATTAGTAATGTCATTTCAGCTAAGCTAGTTGATCTACTGAGTGACTTCTTCAATTCTCTGCAATTCTTTGCAAGCTGTCTCTCTGCTCAGTGTATTTACTCTTTTAAAATGTTTTATTTTAAATTTATGGGACAAAACAAACATTTTCATAACATTGAACAATAAAAAAGATGATTATATGTATAACTATAAATCTATCATGCAAAACTTGCTTTTCCTTTCAAATATACAACAAAATTATGTAAATAACTTATTTTTCTTCTTTTCACCTTTTTTCTTCTCTACCTCACCTCTACAGATTTATTGTTGAACAGCAACTGTAATATCTTCACTTTCAGTTTCAAACTTGGCTTATATAATTCTTAATCTTTGTTTTTTCCCTTCTGTCTGTTTCTCCCAGTTTCCATCTTTTTGTTTTTCTGACTTTTCTTTTCTCACATATTTCTTCAAACAGATTGTCTTCTCTATGAACAAATTCACCTTATTTTACAGTAAGCAAATTCTCCTTTATATAATCAGATAAGGGACAGTACTCCTTGCATTTGTCACATAATAATAAAACAGATCTGATGCCCATATCAGTACAGTACACTATAAACTGTCAAATCAAAATGATCAAATACTTACTTCAGAATTATGAGAGTAACTTTAACTCTTACAATTCTCAGCAGAAAATTCAGCAACACACTGCTTCATATGAAAGGACAAGTATATAAAGGGAAGGTACCTTAGTTTTGTATCAACTCTTCAGTGACTCATTCTATTCCCTTTTACCTTTGACTGACTGTGAAATCTGCTGGAAACTCTTCAGTGAGGAAAATTATGGAGGGAATTTGAAAGCAATCCTAATTGCTTATGTCCTAAAGAGTTCTATAAGGGGGGCAGCTAGGTGACGCAGTGGATAGAGCACCATCCTTGAATTCAGGAGGACCCCAGTTCAAATGTGGTCTCAGACACTTAACACTTCCTAACTTTGTGACCCTGGGCAAGTCACTTAACCCCAGCCTCAGGGGGGGAAAAATTCTATAAAAAATATTCCTTGAGTCATATAACAGTTCAATGCCAAAAATGATATTTGAACCCAACTGGCTATGAATTCAAGGTATCTTCAAATGCTCGGGGAGATGTTAAGCTTTAGTATTTCAAACTGTTTCTAGCCTTTGGAGACACGTTGCATAAACATGGTACTCTATCTGTTTCAATAGAATTTCTCTATTCTTAATTGGTTAACTACTGGAAATAAAATGTGATTACATCAGGGAGGGACATAAATGATTCCAGGCCTAAGGATGAAGAGGACTTTTGGAAATTTGGGTGAGGATTATTATTTTTTCGGTTTGTTTTCATTCTCAACTTCCACTTTAGATGTGTCTGGAGTCTTGGAAGCTTGACTATCCTATGTTCTCTTACAAATAGACCTTGGGAGCTTGTTCAAGCAGGGGAGCACAGCTACTCATATACCCTTGACCAAAGAATGGTATGCCTCTATCAGGGAATGTCGTCCTCTTCTACTGAGCATGAAGCTTTGGGAGGGATGCACATGGAGTGGTGAAGGAAGAAGGAGACACCCGCCTAGCCAGCCAGATCAGCCAAATCAACGCTGGTGATCAATGGGGTGACAGATGTCACAGCCAGATCACCCTCACACCCTCACATCAAAAGAAAATATATTATGTAAAGATTTAAAGTATTATATAAAAGTATTATGTAAATATTTATATTTATTTATATTTATATTTATACATATATTATATAAAAAGTATTATGTAAAGCTTTACCTGATGTGGCTTGAAAAGCTGATAGAGCCAATTAGTATCTCTTCTATAAAGACATGAAAAGGGGAAAAAAAACAGCAGAAACAAAAAATAAACCTTACTACATACTCTGAATATCATTGAGAAGCCAGTGAGATCAGACAAAAGTATGATTTAAATGGGAGGGGTTAAGATGGCAGAATGTAATGTTCTCAATTGATTGTCTGGAAGTCTTAGGAGCACCCTTCGTTTCAATTCAGTAATGACTACAAGAGTAGCTAGGTGTTAAAAGGCCAAATCCTTTATTTTCTCCTTCATAATCTTGTCTCCTTTTCTGGGTCCAAGGCTAACTTTCTTAAAGGCCTTCTGGAATTTTAGTTTCAGTGGAGAAGCTAAGGAGGAGAGCCCTGCCACCAAGGTGTATGAGATGGGATGAATGAATCTGTCTTTCCTTGGCTCCAAGAGCTTGAGCTCCTACCTCCAGTCCTCTTGTCTTTTCAGAGTCTGTCTCCAAGTCTCTTGGTTCCCCATGAGAGCCACCACAAGGCTGATGAAGATGGAATGAATCTCTCTGAGTTAGAGGACTTGTGCTCCAGGCTCCGGCCTTCTGTCTTCTCTGGCTCTGAGTCCCAGCTTATATATGCTCTACACTGAATATAAACCAATCATTATGTCACTAGGAAACCATCATTTGTTGTAAGATTAAATCAATCATACAGAATTTAGAGAACTATTAATCACCTTGCTAAAGTAGATAACCATTGTCTCATCAATTCAACTGACTTAGTACATTGTAAGAATCCTTCTTTCAGAATTCTGGCCCATAAGAGCAGTTTGATATCTTCCTGGTTTCCTTCAGAATCAACATTAGAACATACCTCTGAAAATATTTTGAGTGACACAACCACAAATATTTATAATGTAACAAATTTTAGCAAAAAATATCTTTGAAGAATCTCAGAAAAACCTGTCTCAAGTGGGTGGGGTGGGGAAGGACCTGACAATAGCTCAAATGCAACACAAGGAGCCTGAGACAGAAAATCTCCATGCAAAGAATCTATTAGGAAGCTCTTAGACAAAACACAGCATCTTTGGTTACTCTGTTCTGTTTCAGAAGCCTCTGAATTAGCAGATTACTTGATGTAACTACATCAGGCAAATAGTGAGCCCATGTACAAGCAGGACTTAACCATGCCTACACCACAGGGAAAGAAGCTGGCAATACTGGTCTTCGGGCAGTGCAAAACCTCTACTTCCTGCAGAGGATGCTTGATACAAGCTCCGCTTTGAGCAGACCTCAAACTTTAAAAATGAGCAAAAAAAAAAGCAAAAAGAGCTCAACAGTAAATAGCTGTTGTGGAGACAGGGAAAAACAGACCTCAAAACCTGAGAACACTAAAGGCAAAACATCTCCAAATAAACCATCAAAGGGTGATATGACTTGATCTCCAACTCAAAAGGCTACCTTGGAAAATTTCAAAGAGTATCTTAAAAGAGAAAAGAAAAATGGGGAAAGGAAAGGAAAAATTTGGAAAAGGAAATCCAGAAGTTGCCTGAAGAAAACAACTCCTTAAAAATATAACTGATGAAATGGGGGGAAATTATACTGAAGAAAACCACTTCATTAAAAATAGATTTAGTAGTGTGTGTGGAGACAAGATGGGGAAGAGGAGACACGTCTTTATCTGAGCTCTTCCTGATAGTCCTCAAATCAACATCAAAACAGTACTCACAAATATTTGGAGTGTAACAATTTCCAGCAAAAGATATTTTGGAAGAACTTCATAAAAGATCTGTTTCAATCGGGCATAGAGAGAGGAGTGAGCACAGGCCAACATGGGCATCTAGGGCAGTGTGGTGTTTCCCAAGCCAGGGAATATAATTGAAGGAATCTACAGCAATGTTGGTTATTCTGTCTTAGTTGCAAATCAGTATTAGCTACAAGATATTCAACCCAAATACAAAAGACAAATAGTGAGCCCCTAAATCCCAGAATAAAATGGAACGTAGCCATGACCACCAAAACTGGAAATTAGTCAGTACTAACCCAGTGCAGGCACTGTCCACTTTAGAAGAAACTTGGACAATCTCTCTTTTTCCCTAAAAGCAGACTTCAATTTTGAAAAAAATGAACAAAAAAGCAAAAATAATTGTGACCCTAGATGTCTCTTATGGAGAAAGAGAAGAACAGATCTCAAGCCCTGAGGACACTAAAAGCAGATCATTTCCAGATGAAGACCCAAAGAATTATATAAATTAGTCCCTATCTACAAGGTTCTCTTGGAAAAATTCAAAAAGGACCTTAAAAGAGAGTTAGAAGAACACTGAGTAAAGGAAATGAAAACCTTGCAAGACAGTTTGGAAAAGGAAACACAGAAATTATCTGAAAAAAACTCCTTAATAAATAGACTTAGTGAGATGGAAAAAGCAAATAACTCCTTGCAAAATACATTTGACAAAATGATAAAAAATGTGTAATTCTTTACAAAATAGATATGACAAAATGGAAAAAGAAAACAACTCCTTAACAAACAGAATTTGGGAAATAGAAAAAAAAATTCATTGAACAAAACAAGTTTAAAAATTCAATTGACCAAATACAAAAGCAGCTAAAAAAAAAAAAAAAAAAAAAAAAAAAAAAAAGGTAAATGAAGAAAATAATTCACTAAAAATTAGCACTGAGGAAAAAAAAAAAGAATGACTCAATGATTCATAAAAATCAATCAAACAAAACAAAAAAAATGAAAAAAAAAATAGAAGAAAATCTAAAATACTTCATTAGAAAAACAAGTGTTGTAGAAAATAGATCTAGGAGAAACATTCCATAAGGTTTATTGGGCTTCTTCAAATACATGATGAAAAAAAGAGCCTAGATATCTTTCAGGAAATAATCAAGGAAAACTGCTCTGTTGTCTGAGAACCAAAAGATAAAATAGCCCTGAAAGAATCCACCTATCACCTCCTGAAAGAGACCCCAAAATAAAAACTTTAAAGAATACCGTAGCTAAATTTCAGAATTATCAGACCAAGGAAAAATGTTGCAAATAGCCAGAAAGATACAATTCAGATATGGAAAAGACACAATCCAGATAACCCAGGACATAGCAGCTTCCACTTTAAAGGATTGAAGGGCCTGGAATCTGATATCCTGAAAGGTAAGGGTACTTGGATTGCAGCCAAGAATTAAGTATTCAGAGAAACTGAACATTATTATTCAAAGAAAAAGATGGGCATTCAATTATACAGGTGAATTTCCTTTATTTCTGATGAAAAGTCCAGAACTGAACAAAAAATTTGATCTCCAAATACAGAACTCAAGAGAAGCATAAATAGGTAAAAAGGAAAGAACTCTTGAGATATAATATCCCTATTATGGGTATACTTAGAAAGTGTAGGTATAATTTGATTTTCTTTTGTGATAATATAAAAAGAAACTAGAGATGGAAAGGGGATTGTACTGGGGGAAAAAAGAGAAAAATGGAGGTAAAATGAGGGAATTACATCTCATGAAGAGGCAAAGAAAACCTATTATAATTGAGGGAAAGAATGGAGGGAGATGGTCTGAATCTTACTCTCATCAGATTTGGCTCAAAGAAAGAATATCAGACATATTTGGCTCAACAGAAAATTTATTATAAAGCAGCACTCATCAGAACCATTTGATTCTGGCTAAGAAATCAAATATTTGTTCAGTGGAAAAGCTTAGGTTCAAAAGACACAAAAACCAGTGACTATAACAATCTCATGTTTGATAAACCAAAAGATCCCAGCTTCTGGAATAAGAACTCACTAAATAAAAACTGCTGGAAAAATAGGAAATTAGTGTAGCAGAAACTAGGAACTGACCTAACGCCTAACACTCTATACTAAGATACGGTCAGAATGGGCTCATGACTTAGACATAAATAGTGATAGTATAAGCAAATTAAAAGAACAAAGGAGAGTCTACTCAGATATATGGAAAAGGAAGGAATTTGTGGCCAAAGAAGCAGAAAACTGGGGGAAAATTTACATCCAAGGATTCTGATAGGGGCTCATTTTTAAAATATATAGATAATTTATTGAAATTTATAAATAAAGAATACAAGCTATTCTCCAGTTGATAAGTCATCAAAGGTTATGAATAATTTTCAGATGAAAAAATTAAAACAATTTCTAGTCATATGAAAAAATGCTTTAAATCACTATTGATTAGAGAAATACAAACTAAACTAACTCTAAGGTACCATTATATAACTTTCAAATAGGCTAAGATGAAAAAGAAAGACAATGACAAATGTTGGCAGGGATATGGTAAAACTGAAATACCAATCCTTTTTTTTTTTGGAGTTGTGAACTCATCCAACCTATCTGGATAGCAATTTAGAACTATGCACAAAGAGCCATGAAACCATGCATACCTTTTGATTCAATAGTATCTCTATTGGGTCTGTGTCCCAAAAAGAACATAAAAAAGAGAAAAGGACCCACATGTGCAAAAGTGTGTGTAGCATCCTTTTTTGGAATGTCAAGGAACTGGAAACTGAGTGAATGCCCATCAGTTGGGGAATGACTGAATAAGTTATGATATATGTGTGTATATACACATTATTGATTATTATTCTATAAAAAACAAACAACAAGATGATTTCAGAAAGGCCTGGAGATTCTTACATGAAGTGATGCTAAATGAAATTAGTAGAATCAAGAGAACATAGTGCAGTAGCAACAAGATTATGTGATGATCAACTCTGATGGATGTGTCTCTTTTCAACAATCAGGTGATTCAGGCCACTTCCAATTGACTTGTGTTAGAGAAAGCCATCTCCATCCAGAAAGAAGACTGTGGGAATTGAATGTATGTCACAACGAAGAATTCACACCTTTTTTTTTGTTTGCTGGTTTGCTTTTTTTTTTCCTTTCTCTGTTTTTTTTTTTCCTTTTTAATTTGATTTTTTCTTGTGTAGCATTACAAATGTGGAAATATGTATAAAAGAATTGAACATGTTTAACCAATATTGCATTACTTGCTCTCTAGGGGAAGAAGTGGGGGAAGGGAGGGAGAAAAATGTGGAGCACAGGGTTTTGCAAGGGTGAATGTTGAAAATTATCTTTGTATGTATTTTGAAAATAAAATCTATTATTAAAAAAAAAAACACTAGAAAGCAAAGGAACAAATGGAGTTTTCCTTAAAAACATGTGAGGGGCTCTGTATCTAAAAATCCTTCATACTCAAGAATACAGGGAATTCTGAAGTCTTACATACATCCTAAGGATTAATGGTTGTTTATTAAACTATTTCTATTGTCTTTCCCTCTTTTAAAGAAAACTTTTTTTTGAAATATGAAATGTCTGCTTGTAAGGGAAGATTTGGTTTAATAATATTATATCACAATGTTATACCAACAATCCTGAGAGGGAAATTAAGAAAATGAAAATCCCCCCCAATTATAACTAGGTTATTTGTGTTATTAGGGAATCTCTGACAAGAGGAATGCACTTGAAATTTTAAGGACATGCGATTTTTTAGTACTAATATTCATATGAACTAGAGATGGAAGGGACTTAGGATCTTATCATTTAATACTCCCCAAAGTATAGTTCCAGTATACTTAATACTTTAAAAAATAACATGGCAATCATTTAAAACCTCAAATATATTCTTTGAAAAAATTTCATATTAAACTAATCTACTGACCTAATAAATTGGCAGTATCCCATATATAAAATAATAAAATTCAGAAAGGCACTTTTTTCGGGGGGGATATCTCATGTTATACTTTTAGATAAGATTGATACAATCTAAGTGATTGATAATATGATTGGGTAGATTTAGAATCAATTGAAAGAGCAGAGATTAAAAATGCATCAATATGGAAAAGGTCTTTAGTGGAATATCTTCTTGATCCTTTTCTTCATGAACTTGGATGAAGGAAGAGATATTATTGGCATATAATTTTCAAATGATATAAAGTTTTGAGATGGCTAATTAATTACATTAGAGAACTGATGCTTAAAAAAGTCACCATAGATTAGAATGAACCAAATTTAACAAAGTTTCACTAATTAGAACTCAGATTTATATAGTATTTTAAGTTTTTTTAAGTGACTTCTTTATATTTTCTCATATGATTCTCACATCCATCACATGATTATTGTTATGATTCTTACCTTTAAGCTTTGAGACTTTAAGAAATTATAAGTTGCTTAGAGTCATCCAACTATTGAGTGTCAGAAGGAGAACTTGAACCAAGGTTTTATTGATATCAACTCCAGCACACCATACACAACACATTTCCTCTCATTTAATATGAGAAATATGAAAAAATAGAGAACAGCAACTTTGTGGTTCAACAACATTTCAAGTTAGAAAAGAAAAAAGACCCAGGTACTTTAAAAGATTATATTGAGAAACATAATGTCTAGAATGGGATAGTTTATACTCCCTTTTTTTTTTTTCTTTTTGAAGATGTTTAAAGTAATAAATAAATAAATAAATAAATAAATAGATAGATAGATAGATAGATAAATAGACAAACAAATAAATAAATAGAGAAGTAAATGAATGAATAAATAAATGAATAAATAAATAAATAAATAAATAAATAAATAAATAAATAAATAAACAAATAAATAAATAAATAAATAAATAAATGAGAAACAGGATAGAGACATATGTTCAACCATGTAATAGAAGAAAATGAAGTGTTTAAACCAGGTAAAGAAAAAGTTAAGAGGGAGAGATAAAAGTTTTAATAGGGAAAGGTTTTCACAGGGAAAAAATACTGTTTGATCCTAGAGAGCAGAAGTTGTTATAATGGGTAATTAATAATCTTTAGGATCTAAATCATTAGCCCCTGATATCTTGAGATAGTAATGATGCCCTTTACCTTTCTTACCAAATATATAACCTTGGAATGAGTAGGTTGGTTCTGATTCTAGATCATATATTCTTGAGCCCTATTCTGACTTCCTGCAGCAAGCCTATGCTTCTTTATATTAATGACATTGTCCTCTCTCTAGTTTATCCTTGAAAAAATATAGACTATATTATATACATTAGTACCACGGAATCATAGAATTAGAGCAGAAAAGTATTTTTGATGGTGTTGTTCATTTCACAGATTAAAAAAAAAGCCTATTAAGTAATTTCATACCCTAGGATCATGTAGCATAAATGTTGGGGATAGGATTTGTAATCATCTTCCTTACTTCAAGCCCAATACTCTATGAACTATGCTACTTACCTGACTATCATTACTATCTCACAGACATTTCATTATCCTTCCACCTAACCCTTCACTCCCCTGAGATCGACCCTCTTTATTATGGTCTTGATTGAAATAATTCTAATGTATTCTAATAAGATTTTCATGGGCTCCATTTTTCTATAAAGTTGAGTCCAAAACAAAATCATAAAACAAATAATTTGTCTTCAAAATGAGCCCCAAGAAAGTTAGTTTTGTATTTTTTTTCTTTTTTTACTTACTGGAATTCTTCCTCCACTATCAGGTTCCTAATACCCTTTACTCTATCTTGTTAAAATACATACTCAAAAAATAATGGGAATGTACTCATATGAAAATGTAAAAGTACTAATAATACCTTTAGGTGTTCTCTTTTCCAATGACATTTATATATTTACAAGGGTCAAAACTTTAAAAATAATACAATTAGAACCCTCTAGAAGAATAATATATATATATATATATATATATATATATATATATATATATACATACACATATATATTTTATAATATATTATATATATATTTAAATATATTATATATTAAATTATTTAAATTATTATTATTTATTATTATTCCCTAATAACACAAACATTATTAAATTATTAAATTATATATTATTAAATATATATATACATATATATTTTACATATTTTTTCATATATATATGTATATATCAGTGCATAGAATAGGCAGAAGTGAAAATTTTTTAACTTGTCTATCTTGTATTCCTTAAAATCTTACCTCAAAGAAGATGCTTGTATTTCTAATTTCATTGATCCTATTTTATGTGGTTGGAATTTGGTCAAGGGAAATAAGGGAAATGAAATTAGGAAAAGACAGAGGGAGGAAAGTGGATTAAGTTATAGGATTTAAGATTCATAATCAATAGGAAAATATCTATTAAACACTAAAAACGTGGTTGCACCACAAAAGGAACTAATAATTGAAAGCAACAATGAAATATTATGTGTTCTCAAGGAGTATAATGTCATATTAGTGGAAATATATTGGTGAATATATAAGCTCACATGAAATATATACAAAATAAAAGGAAAGTAGTTTTAGTGGAAGGAACTAACAGTTAAGCACATCAGGAAAGGTCTCATGCATTAGGGAAAACTTGAGCTGAACATTAAAAAAAAGAATGATACATTTTACAAGACAAAGGGGGAAGAACAACTGAATTCTAGGTATGAAGAATAGCTGATGAAAAGGGCTGGAGTTTGAAAATGGAGTGTTGCATAGGAGAAACATGCAAGAAGTCTAATTTAGATAAAAGAAATGTTTTATGAAAGGCAATGTTCAATAAGAAACTTGGCAAGTTGTTTAGAAGCTGTTTATGGAGGACATTTAAATGCCAAAGAGAGGAGCTTGTATTTGATACTTGGGGTAATAGGGAGAAAATAAATCTACTTGGTCAAATACGTACTTTTGAAATATCACTTTGGGAGTTATGTAAAGGACTGATGTGAAAAGGAAGAGACTTGAGATGAGAGAACATTAAGGAGGGAATATCAATTATCCAGGCAAAAAGTGATGAGAAGCTACAGTAAAGTGGTAATTGTGTGAGTAGAAGGAAGAGGAAATTTGGGAAATGAAGGGAAAAAAAAAGATTTGACAAGTGATTGGATACTTTGGATGAAAAAGAGTGAGGAATTGAAGATAATTACAAGTTTGCATACTTGTTTGTGTACAGAGGGAGTGGTGCCTTTGAAAGAAATAACAAAGTTCAGAAGAGGAGTTTGGAAGAAAAATAATGCATTACATTTAAGATACATTCTGTTTTGTGCTGGCTGCAAGGCATCAAATTTCAAATATCCAGAGTATGGTTTGTGGCATAGTTCTGTAGCTCAGGAGAGGAGATAGAATGATAGATGGAGAGAGAGAGAGAGAGAGAGAGAGAGAGAGAGAGAGAGAGAGAGAGAGAGAGAGAGAGAGGTATAAATAGAAAATCATTAACTTCATGGACTATAAAGTGATAATGATGATATCAACAACAAAAACTATTTATATATTAGATACTTTTAAGTGGTTTAGAAATATTTATAAATAAGGCTAAATTGTTTACATTCTTACATGGGAAAAATGACACTTGAAACTCATAAGAACTTTCTTATTATTAGAGCAGTTAAAAGGAGTTCACATATAAAAAGGGCACAGATGTGAATTGAATGTAAAGAGATGATATCTTAAAAATTAAATTAAATTAATTGATGAAAAATAATGTACTGGGAGAAAAGGAAAGGGAGAAGTAAAATGGGGTAAATTATTTTACATTAAAAAAGACAAGAAAAAAATTTATTGCAGTGGTGGTAGGTTAGATGGGAGGAGGAGGGAGTGAACCTTACTCTCATCAGAATTGGCTCAAAAAGGAAATAACATAAACACTCACTTTGGTATAGAAATCTATTTTATCCTTCAAGAAAGTAGGAGATGAAGGGTATAAGAGAGGGTTTAATAATAGAAAGGAGAGGAAACTGGGGAAGGAGATAGTCAAAAACAAAACACTTTTGAGGAGGGACAAAATTAAAGGAAAGGCAGAATATAATAAACGGGGTGGAAGGGGAAAACAGCAACAATTGTGAAAAAACTTCAAGCAAATTTCTCTGATAAAGATGTCATTTCTCAAACTTATTACAAACTGAGTCAAATTTATACAAAAAAATGAGCCATTCCCAATTGCAAAATGATAGAAAGACATGAATGGTTTTCAAATGACACAATCAATGCTACATAGAGCCATCTGGAAAAAAAAAAAAAAAGACAAAAAATATATCCTAACTCATTACTGATTGGAGAAATGCAAATTTAAATAATTCTAAGATACTATTTCATGCCTATTAGATTGGCTAATAGGATAATAAGAAAATTACAAATAATGAAGGAGATATTGGAAAATGAGGCATTAATTCACCTGTTGGTGAAATTGTAAACTGATTCAATACTCTATAAAGCAACTTGGAACTATACTCAAAGGGTTTGTAAAACCATCTTTGACCTAGCAATAGCATTACTATGCCAATATCCCAAAAGTGGTAAAAAGTAAAGAAAAAAGGAACTATACATACAAAAATATTTATAACAACTCTCTTCTGGGAGTAAAAAATTGGAAATTGAGGGGATATCTCAGTGGATACCTATTAACTGTGGACTGGTTGAACAAATTGTCGTACATGATTATAATGGAATACTATTATGCTACAAGAAATTGTAAACAAAATGCTCTCTGAAAAACTTGGAAAGACTTCCATGAGCTGATGCAAAGTGATATGTTCTTCATTCAAAGTAACAGCAATATTGTAAGATTGTCAGCTATGAGTAACATGATCCAAGACAACTTGGAAGGACTTAAGATGAAAAATGCTATCTACCCAGAGAAAGAACTGATTGAAGCAGACTTTTTTAAACTTTATTTTTTCTTTTGTTTTTTTGTTTTGTTTTGTCCATGTTTACTTTCACATCATAACCACTGTTTACATGACTACACCTTTATTCCTGTATTGAATCATTCACTTTCTCAATGAAAAAAGAGTTAGAGAGGAGAGAATCTGAAATTCAAAGTTTAAAAACAGATTTAAAAATTTATTTTTGCATATAGCTGGGGAAAAAATACAAAATAGAAAAAATTATGTATCATTTGATTCTCACAACAATCCTAGGAGGTAACTGTTCTTCTTATCTCCTTTTTATAATTGAGTAAAGGGAGGCTAACAAAGATTAAATGCCTTGCCCAAGTCATACAGAAGTAAGAACCTCAAGTTGGATTTTCAGTTCCTCCTCACTCCAGGCTTAAAATTCTATCCATTACTTCATCTAAGGCCTCTAAGGTCACCAAGAGAGTGTAGAGGAAGGAGAAGAGGGATTAGGATAGAGATTTGTAGGGGGGAAAGCTAATGGGAGTGAATGATTATAATATGGATAATAGACAGGAAGTAGGAAAGAGCTATCAGAGAGGAATCATAAAAATCCCAAAAGGTTTACACATGGTACTTAGTTCTATAGAGACATGAAGAAGAAAGAACACAGAGGAAAAAAAAAAAAAAACCTTCAGATCTGATCATTTACAGACCACTGGTAACTTTGAAAACTTAAATTTCAGTTGACTAATGTAATCAGAAGACAAATAGCAAAGAATTGAAAATTGAATCATAAGAGATGAAGTGGAGACAAGGAGAGAAGACAACTTTTTTCTATCTCCTAGGAATTTGAAAGGGAAGGGAATCCCCAAACACATGCTTCAGGGGAAACTCATATCGAATGAAGGTTTGTTTTTTTTTGTTTTTTGTTTTTTTGTTTTTTGTTTTTCCCCAGAATGTTGGAACTGGGTGTTTTATTAGACATCAAGAGCATAATAATGGTAGCTTCACTGCATCCAAGCTTCTCTTGTTTCATTAATATTGTAACAATTGGATTTCATGGGCCTGAAATCCCTTTGGAATTTCCATTTCCAAATAGTCTTCCCCTTTTTCTGAGTCTAGTATTCACTGCATGCATGCTCATTATATTGTAGAATGATAAAATGCATTTTAAAAGGTATTTCTCCCAAAAGGTCTCATGACAGGACAGGAGGTCTAAAACTGCTTTCATCTCCTCAGCATATCAACTATATTTTGTTTTGTTTATACATAAAACTCCAAATCTAGAAGCCATTAAAACTTATGAGCACTACTTTCATGTTTGAGTTCAAAGCTAACTCCACCAAAATTAATTTCGAAGTATACAAGCTAACATCTAATTGTTCTACATTTTTGCCTCCATTTTGCTTAATAGAGCAATCTGAAAAAAATACAAAGTAACAGACGACTGTGATGGGGGAAGATATAAAGTTTTCTGAGTTCTACTATAATAGTTTATTTTGGGAAATTAGTTTTTTTTTGTAAAATTAATGGTAAATCCTATCATAATTGTAAATTATCCATATCCACATGGTGAAGTATCTTGCCCAGTGTCACACAACTAGTAAGTGCCTAAGATAATATTTGAACTCAGATGTCCTGAGTAGACCCAGCATTCTATAGTATCTACTATTTTGCTTACCTTGACAACTAGTTGTCTATTGTTATTAGCATCTTTCCTGATTTGCATATGATAGAAAAACTGTGAATGGAGAAGTAGAAGATAGGGAATAAAGTGATTATCAGATTAATGTTATAAACTTGATAGTATATTTTACTTGGTATAAAATAATTTTGGATTAAATTCTGACTCTGGTACTTTCTGCTTGTGTGATCTTTAAAAAGATAGTCTCGAGTTCCTCAACTATAAAATGAATGATGGGAAAGAATCAGATGGTCACTAAGGTTACTCAGTACCCTAAATTGTATTTTCTTTGACCATTAGTGACACCATTTACAGACAACTGAATCATAGTACAATAGCTCTAAATCATGTTTTTCATATAGTCCTGCAAAAAGGCCAATTCTTCTGAGCTTTCCAACATTATTCTTTATATTAGAAAGAAATTTCCTCATAGTTCAATAAGAAAATGAAACTTTCAATTTGTAAGAGAAGATAAATTAAACTAAATTATTTTACAATGGGAAAAGAAAATATTAAAATTGGATGTTTGTTTTACCCCCCCACACACACACCTTAGATCTGGGACTTTTCAGAAAATTATAATATAATGGAAAAACAGAGTATAACTGAAGTAGAATTATCTCTGTTCAAATTTGACCTCTGCCTGTGTCCTTAAGAAAATCCATTTTGCTTGGTCTCATTTTATTTATATATTAAAAGGAAAACTTTATCCAAAATGGTTTCTAAGGTTGCCTGCAACTTGAAATAGAGAATGTTATCATTGGAAAGTTAATATTAACACAAAATTAATTGTTAATTTTTTTTAAATTTTCATGTAAACAAAATTTTAAACATATATTTCATTAAATTTAAGTTCTAACCTCCTCCCTCCTTCTTGCTAGGTTAGAATTATCTAAATTGAAGCATATATTTTAAAAATAGTTTTCTTCTTTTGTCTTTTCTTTTGCAACTTGGCTAATGTAATGTTTTACATTGCTTCACTCATATAATCTGTATCAAATTATTTGCCTTCTCAAGCAAAGGGAAGGCCAGGGAAGGAATTCTATGCATTCATCCAAACCCCTAATAAAAATATCAAACAAAATAAGACCATGGACTAATTATAATAGTACTCTACAACAGACTTTCCTCAGTCATGTTTACCCATTTTCAACTGTATTTTAACCATTCATCAAATTCAAATCTACCTAACTCATTATCTTGTCCTAATATATAAGATGTATATATGTATGTATGTATATGAATTGTCTAAGACAGATAACTTGATTTTCTAAAAATATGAAGGCTGTCATCTGCCTAAAAGCAATAGTTCAATGATGCTTGCAGCCTTGCATTTTGTGATGAAGTTGTAGGAAAATAACAGTGCCTACTTTATTTCTTTGTTTTGTTGATTCATTAATTAGTTGGTTAGTGAAGTGGTACAACCTCATAACTTCTAAAAGAAAAGAAAAATTTCCTAAGGCAAATCAAAATCATTTGCTATTCCACATGAAGAAAAATTATAAAAAGACATGTAAATATCTGTAATTCTATTTCTCCATGGCAGATTTGTTTATATAGAGTTAAACCATTTTCTATTTTATTTTATTTCTTTATTGTTTGTCTATAAATACTTTTACCAAAATATCATTTGTTTTTCCTTCCATTGAGCTTCACCCAATGCATATCTCTACCTTTGTCTCTGTCTTCACTAGGTTGATTTTTTTTTTCACATTCAGAATTTCTTTACCACTTTTTGTTTTCCCAAATATATTGATTCCAAATAAAATATATATCCTCTATATTTTCAATTCACAAGTTGCATCCCACATGTTCTAAAAGGCAAAAAAATAAGGTAAAGTTAGTTACTTTAAGATTTCTTTTTCTCTTCATTATCTATAATCCTGGGATTTTCATATAGACATCTGAAGCCATGGTTTTTATTATTAACTCTTTTGTGTATTATTTCTACAAATTTCTAGTTTTCTACTAGCAGTACTTTGTCTATGTAGTACTATTGTGATACTTGCTGCTATTTATATTATCTGGCTGAGAAGTTGTAGATGGGTAGTTTATCCTACTTTCTCTTTATATATCTAATTCCTGTTTAGTATATAATCAATTATCTTATAATTCCTGTCTTCCCTAGAATTGACTGGAATGTATCACTGAGCTGAAAGTATTATCATATATCATTGACAAGAAGAAGAAAGTCGAACGCCATAACATTTGAGATCATGTATTCATAGAAAACAGAAAAGAAAGTTTTCTATGGAAAATAATATTTAAATGGCAAAGTGTCAAACCTATGTGTTAGGTTATTGCTAACAGAATATTAGATCAAACACTGAATTATAAGACTTTCAATTTCATTTTTTTTTTCTGAAGCAATTTGGATTAAGTGGCTTGCCCGGAGTCACACAGCTAGGAAGTGATAAGTGTCTGAGACCAGATTTGAACTCAGGTCCCCCTGACTTCAGGGCTGGTGCTCTATTCATTACACCACCTTGCTGCCCCAAAAAGTTCATTCTTAATTTAAAAAGTCCTGTAAGTGATACAGAAACCTCAAATCTTTACATAAAGTTCTTGTTATGAAAAGTTAATCTTTTGGAGGGACAACTAATGCTAATGTATGTTCTTTCAGAGCATATTAGGTAATTCTTCTTCCTCAAACCCTCCAGAAGTCTTATTTAAAGAATACTGACATTACAGGTTTTGTTTTTCTTCTTTTATATTGAATCTATAATAGTAGTTACTCATAAGGAAAGGAAAAAAAAGTAGTTTCCTTCTCAAAATTTTTGTTGCTACTGTTACCCAAACTTTGCTAAATTCATGAACATTGAATCGGTAGTCATTACAGAACCTGAATGAATTTACTCAATGTTGATTTAATACCTACTGTGCCTAAGATATATGCTTGTAATTTGGGAGTGATACAAAGAAAGCATCTAATAAAGGTGATAGAATACATAATGTTATATTATAGTTTTATGTTATACTAGTTCACTAGAGAAGTATAAATTGCTATGAGATTTTCCAAGGGAGAGATTATTTTTTTTTGCAAATATGATTATATTCTCTTCAATATTTCTTCTTTACATAGAGAATATAGTGAAAAGTCATCTAAATTTCATATGCATAACAAATGCAAACCAGATCTTATATACATATTCGTATTGTTAGTAATTGACTAGAAATTTGACTTTTATTTCTGCAATTTTAACTTTTAATACTGAAATAAATAAGCATTATTACTGATTAGGTTTATCATATGTACTGAATTTTATTTATTTGCTCAATTTTTGTACATTTTTTTTTCATTTTTATCCATATAATTCCAGAGTTGACTCATTAAAAAGATGCACTGAATTATTCTTTCTATTGGCATGCTTCCCAGTTTCTTCTCCAGAGCCCATAGTAATCTTCTGGCTCTGAGATTTGAAGCCTAAGCATATTTTTGAATTTTCTTTTGAGAGGCCTCCCATAAGAAATTTAAAGGATTTGTTTGTTTAAGGAATTCTTGTTGAAAATGTGACTTTTTGAAAAGATGTTACTTATTTTTTTTGACTTCTCTTTTTTCCTTTCTCTCTATATATCCAATCACTTGCCAAATCTTCATGTTTCAACCTCTACTACATTTTTCTCTGACTCCTTTCTCATAGACATACAAACTTTGTTTAGTCCCTCATAATTTTTCCTCCAGATTATTAAAACAGCTTCCTAATTGAAATTGCTGCCTTAAAGTTTTTCATTCTAATCCAGCCCACACACTTCTACCAAAATGAGTTTTGTTAAGCTCAGATCTAAGACCTTACTAAATAACCTCAATAGATTTCTCTTGCCTTGAGGATAAAATATAACTTCCAGTGAACTTTGGAGAAGTACAGTTGAAACAACTATACTTACAACAAGGTGTAAATTCAATGGAATTGATGATATGATGTTTCTCTAGTTCAAATACACTTAATACTTAGTATGGTGATATAATGATTCTTTAGTTCACATGTACTTAGTGTGCTGTAATGGCATAATAATCATACTGAGGTATTTAAGGGCTGAGAGAACTGGAAATGAAATATTCTATCTTTGACCATCCTCCTTTTTCTGGTACAATTTCCTTTCCACTTCTAATTTCTAGAACAAATTATACATGTGTTCTTTATATATCTTTATAGCAGAAATATAGTTCCCAAGATTTCTTTTTACCTTTTTAGGTTTGTCTTGAGTTCTATATTTGCAGATCAAACTTTTTGTTTAGTTCTGGTTTTTTCATCAGAAATAGATGAAATTCATTTATTTTGTTAAATGTCTATCTTCTTCCCTGGAAAGGGCTGGGTAAGTTACTTTTGGCTGCATCCCAAGTTTCTTTTGCCTTTCGGAATATTTCATTCCAGGCCCTTCAATCCTTTAATGTGGATGCTGCTAGATCCTAAGTTATCTTTATTGTGGCTCCTCTATATTTGAATTGATTTTTTCTAGCAGCTTCCAGTATTTTTTCTTTCATTTGATAGTTGTGGAATTTAGCTACTATATTTCTTAGAGTTTGATTTTAGGGTCCCTTTCAGTAGGTGATCAATGAATTCTTTCAATGTCTATTTTACCCTCTGTTTCTATAATAACTGGGCAGTTCTCTTTGATAATTTCCTGGAAAATAGTGTCCAGGCTTTTTTTTTTCATCATATTTTTCAGGAAGTCCAATAATTCTCAGATTATCTCACCTAGATCTATTTTCCAGGTATGTTGTTTTCCCAATAAAGTATTTGACATTTTTTCCCATTGTTTCATTTTTTGGATTTTGCTTGACTGATTCTTGGTGTTTACTCGAGTTATTCAATTCCATTTGTTCGATTCTGATTTTTAATGAATTATTTTCTTCACTCACCTTTCTTAATTTTTTTTCTAATTGTCCCATTGAGTGTTTAAGTGAGTTGTTTTGTTCTATGGATTTTTTTTTCCATTTTGCCAATTTTCTTTTTTAAAGAACTATTTTCTTTTTTCACCTCACTAATTTTGTTTTTCAAGGATTTGATTTCTTTATCCAATCTATCTTTAAATGAGTGGGATGACTTATCCAGACTCTTTTGCCAAGCTTCCCTTTCCTTTCCCCATTTTTCTTCTAACTCTCTTGTGAGAGGCTTTTTAATTTCTTCTATGAGAGTCTTGTGTGTTAAGGACCAGATCATATCCCTCTTTGAGGATTCATCTAGAAACAGTCTGTTTTTAGTCTCCTCAATATTTAAAGTCTGCTCTCTTATCAGTGTAGAAGCTATCAATAGTTGAGTCAATTTTAATTTTTTGCTCATTTTGTCAAAGAATCAAAGAAAACAAACTAACAACAACAACAACAAAAGAAAAAAACAAACAAATGCAGTATGCTTTTTTTTTTTTTGGGGGGGGGGCTGGAGGGTATTGCCAAGCTTCTTCTACAGACTGTGGGGGACAGCAGAGAGGCACAAGCAGGACAGTAATGGCTGGGTTGCTTCTGGGCTCTGAGATTCTGAGAACCTGCTAAGACACTCTGGGCGGGTGTGGCCAGTCCCAAGAGACTCTAGCTTTTTGATGTTATAGTCTTTACCCCCTGTGTTTACAGCTTTTCTGCTGGTCTACTGGCTTGCTGCCAAGGCAAAGTAGCCATAGTGGGGTAAAGTTCTTTCCGCAGAAATGGCTGTGATCACACCCCACCCCACTCTGGTCTGTGCAGTATAAGCTGCCTGTCATGCTTTCCTTGCCTGCCATCTGTGCCTGATCTGGCTGTCAATGCCAAGGAGCAGAAACAGAGCTTTTCTGGAGAATTTTGAGGATGCCTTCTGTTGGTAATTATTTGTGTGTGTGTGTGTGTGTGTGTGTGTGTTTTCAGTCAAGCACTAATTCTGAGGCCTTGTCATGAAATAAAGTATTCTGAGAGCAAAGATGGAGCTTAAGTAGATATGTTCTTGTGCTCTCTCTGCCAAATTGGCTGGAAGACAATTGTATTTTTTTTAAGAAATTGCCCTCCTTTTCCAAGCTGTTGACTCTCTTTTGCATACCTCTCATTTCTTTTTTGCACTTTTCTTTTACTATTGGAACACATGGGAGCCACCTGATCATAGCTGCGGGAGATCCAACCCAGACATGAAGAATGGAACTCCTCTTGTGAGAGGATGATACAAGGAGACTGAGAGGCAGTTGCTGTTTTCTTATCTCTCTGACTGAGAGGCCATTGCATTATCTGATCTCTTAAATACTCTATTACAATTACATCAATTCATCATATGGAGTATAAGCCAAACATTATATCACTAGGGAACCATTATCTCATCAGTTCCACTGAGTTAATATCTTGTTATAAGATTACATCAATCATACTGAGTCTTAAGTATACTTCTTCAGAGTTCCTGTCCTCTACATTCTACCTCTATTATTTGTCTTCTAAAGTCTTATATGAACACTTGTAAAAAGCCTGTTTGTGTTTGAGAGCAATTCATATCATTTTTTGAAATTTCTTATGTGGACATTTGACATTTTCTTTTTGTCTGATTTGGAGTTTTTGGTGTTCCCTATAACCATAGTAACTTTCTCTAGGCAAGGTTCTTTTCTGTTTCTTGCCCATTTTCTTTCCTTTTCTTTTAGTATTTCTTCTTCTTTTACTTTTATGATGAATCTCTGCTCCTTAGGTAAAGGGGGCACTCTTCTAGCTTTCTGTGCAGCTCTGAGCCTTAACATTGAGACAGTGGCCCTCTATATTTGCAGGATATAACTTTATTTGGCCTTTCTGGGAAACAACCTGATTTCCCAGGATTTGCTTTCTGAGCTGGGACTGAAGCCTGCCCACTGGTATGCTGCTCTACTTAACCAGGACAGAGGGTCTCTATTGCTGATCTGCTGTGAGAAACACCTTCTTAATGACTTTTGCAGTCTGTCTGAGTGGGTTGAAAACCCTTTTCACCCTAGTGTGAATGACCTTTCTTGAAGTTTTTCTAATCTATTTTGAGTTGGAAAGGGGTTTCATTCAATCAGACTCTTCAGGGATTTGATTTCATGTGTTTTTCAAGGGAAATTGGGAGAAGTTGAGAAGCTTTCTGGCTTCACTACAGCATCTTGGGTTCAAGGGTGATGCAAATTATGCAATGAAAAAGTGAAAAACTCACAACATAATCCTGAAGTAAAAATAAAAAAATAAATATTCTAGATATACCGAAATGTATGATAAGATGACTACACATTCATCAGAACACTACTCATTCACAATCTAATAGATAACAAATTTCTGGGCTGTGAACATATATCTCAAAATATTATTTAAAACTCAATAAAACAATTTCAGTAGGAAAAGACATCATTACAGATAAGGGCTGTTTTCTAAAATTTCCTGGATATACCATTTAAACACACACAAAAAAATCAAAACAGCATTTTTTCATAAACTATATATACTTATCCAACACTCCAAATCTTCCAATCATTACGGAGTGCAAAACTTTCAAAATATTGAATCCTAGCAGAATAATCAAAACTATGAAGGACTTTACAAAGTATATGATATCTCTGTTGTCTTCCTCCACTGAAATTGTCTTGAAAGTGTTTTCAGTGGAACACAGGAGTTGAAAGTGTATCTTAATACTGTTATTCAATTATAAAATGTTTTCTTTTTCTTTTTGTTATACTTTTTTCAGAATAGTACATATGAAACAATATATCAAGCTACAACTTGTCATTGGTCCATATTTACTTGAATCCCTCTTTTTAAGTTTAGGAAATGAGATAACAATGATAATAAATCTTATTTTATGACCCTGCTATGTATTATATTATATATATATATATATATATATATATATATATATATATATATATATATATATATATATATATTCATTGCTCCTTTTTACAGGTAAATACAAGTATGAAAAGGACACATTTTAAAGTTTCAGATTTTTTAAACACTCATCAATTAACTTATTGCATTCCAACATTGATGCCTAAAATTCTACCAATACCACTATTTTCCAGATTGTTCTAATTTCCTCCTACTTCACTTAGTACAATGCTTGACACATAGTATTAAGTATTTGTTGACTCGGGGCGGAGCCAAGATGGCGGAGAAGAAACACACGACTCTGTGAACGTTCTCACTCCCTCACAACCAATTAGATAAATTAAGTTTCAAAATAAGCCCAGGACTGATAGATACCACAAGGACTGGAAGCACTACTTACCAGCTGAAGAGATTCTGGAGTTTCAACAGAGAAGGTCAGTCCCCAGGGGAAGAAGAAGAGAGGCCAGCACAGACAGTGGGGTAGGGGCACACTGCGCTGGTTGCACTGGGGAGGGCTCTGGGATCAGAGAAGCCACTGAGGTAAAGGAATCTGGCACAGGCTGTTAGCTCTTCTCTGCTAATTATTTAGCAGTTCAGAAGAGAAATCCAAAATATTTTAAAACTCAGATTAGATTTTCCCCGGACCCTGGAGGTGACTCAGCAGATCTCGGCACCAGGGGGTGTGGCCCCAGCTACCTCCTGAGAATAGTTAAGAGATTGACAAGTGGGTGGATACGGACCAAGGCAACACACACTGCCTAGCTTAGCAGGAGGGAGTGGAACTCAGCTCCAGGAAGTCCCAGAGAAGCGGAACCTTTGAACTAGGGACCCCGGTTTCTGGCAGACACTTCCAGTTTGAGCACAGGGGCTTTTCACGTCACCTGCTGCAGACATCCACTCCCCACCCGGACACATAGGCTGGGCTTTGTGCTGTCTTTACTATTCAAAGCCCTCGAAGCACAGCAGTGCTGATCACCTCTGAGGCACTTCCAGGGAGGGGGTGGGGAACTCTCACCCAGAGCTCTCTCTTAGCTCAGGCACAGGGGCCGTTGCATCCATCTGGTCTGGGAGGAAGCTGGTAAAGAAGTTAATAAATAATTTCCTACCCCAGGGACAGACCCCAAAAGATTTTTTAAGTATGAGCAAAAAAGCCAGAAAAACTATAGATTCCTTCTATACAGAGAAAGAGCGGGTATCCAACCCGGAGGAAGTTAACAGCAGAGAGACAGCAGATAACAACCTAAAGGGGAACGATTCCTGCCCCCCATCACATAACTCTCTCCTAGAAGAAACTCTTAAAAAATTAAGGGAGATTGAAGAAAAAATGGGGAAAGGAAAGGGAAGCGATGATAGAGAATAACAACGTCCTGAAATTGGAGTTGGAAAAAATAAAGAATTCACAGGAGATGCAGGGAAACAAAATTTATGAATTAGAAAAGGTTAAAAAAACACAGGGAAGTAGGATTTCTGAATTGGAAAAGATAAAAAAGTCTCAAGAAAATAGAATTTCTGAATTGGAAAAAGAAAATAATTCTCAAAAAAAAATAGGGAAATGGAAAAAAATTCAATAGAGCAAAATAATTCATTTAAAAACGAAATTGGGCATTTACAAAAAGAACTAAAAACTGTGAAAGAAGAAAACAACTCCTTAAAAGTCAGGATGGAACAAATAGAAATGAATGATTCACAGAGAACCCAAGAATCAGACAAACAAAACAAAAAAAATGAGAAGCTGGAGAACAATGTCAAATACTTACTGGGAAAACCTATAGATCTGGAAAATAGATCTAGGAGAGATAATCTGCGGATCATTGGACTTCCAGAAAACTATGACCAAAAAAAGAGCCTAGATTCTATTTTACAGGAAATTATCAAAGAGAACTGTCCAGAGATAATAGAAACAGAGGGGAAAGTAGATGTGGAAAGAATTCATCGAACTCCTTCTGAAATAGACCCTAAAAAAAGAACACCACGGAATATTGTGGCTAAGCTGCAGAATTACCACACAAAGGAGAAAATCCTGCAAGCAGCTAGAAAAAAACAATTTAAATACCAAGGTGCCACAATAAGGGTCACCCAAGATCTGGCTGCCTCCACATTAAAAGATAGAAGGGCCTGGAACCTGATATTCCGTAAGGCAAAAGATCAAGAACTGCAACCAAGAATGAACTACCCAGCTAAGTTTAGCATCTTTTTCCATGGAAGAAGATGGTCATTCAATGAAACAGAGGAATTCTATATGTTTCTAAGAAAAAAACCAGACTTAAACAAAAAATTTGATCTACATCCACAAGACTGAAGAGAAACAACAAAAAAAGATACACAGAACCCTTGAGAACTGTAACTCTGTTGTGGGTATATAAAAAGTACTCAAGGATAATTTCCTTTTACTGATATAAAAGAAAAAAAGGGGGGTGTAGTAAAGGGAAGGAGGTTGGTTCAGAAAAAGGGGAAGGAATGATAAAAAGAGGGAAACTACATCCCAGGAAGAGGCATAGAAAATACACCATATCTGAGGGAACTTAGTGAGGGGAAGAATCATTGTGTGAATCTTACTCTCATCAGGAGAGGCTCAAAGAGTAAATAATTAACATATTTGTTTTTCAGAGAATTTTCTCTCACCTCATTAAAAGGGGGGGGAGGAAAAGGGAAAAGGAAAAGGAGAATAAGTGAAGGGACTTGGAGGGAGGGGGGAGGGATAAAAAAAAAAAGAGGGAGGGTTGCACGTCACAAGGGGGGTCTGTAAATTAAATATCGGGGAGGGGGATCAGGGGGGTCAAGGGAAAAAAAGCATAAACTGGGGATAATAGGATGGCAGGAAATACAGAATTAGTAATTTTAACTGTAACTGTAAATGGGATGAACGATCCCATCAAACGGAGACGGATAGTAGATTGGATCAAAAAGCAGAACCCTACAATATGTTGTCTACAGGAAACACACTTAAAGCAGGGAGATACATACAGAGTAAAGGTAAAAGGTTGGAGCAGAGCCTATTATGCTTCAGGTAAAGCCAAAAAAGCAGGGGTAGCTATCCTTATCTCAGATCAAGCAAAAGCAGAAGTAGATCTCGTTAAAAAAGATAAGGAAGGAAACTATATCCTGCTGAAAGGTAGCATAAATAATGAAGCCATATCAATACTAAACATATATGCACCAAGTGGTATAGCATCTAACTTTCTAAAGGAAAAGTTAAGAGAACTGCAAGAAGAAATAGACAGTAAAACTATAATAGTGGGAGATCTCAACCTTGCACTCTCAGATTTAGACAAATCAAACCACAAAACAAACAAGAAAGAAATTAAAAAAGTAAATAGAACATTAGAAAAACTAGGTATGATAGACCTTTGGAGAAAACTGAATGGCAATAGAAAGGAATATACTTTCTTCTCAGCAGTTCATGGATCTTATACAAAAATAGACCATATATTAGGACATAAAGATCTCAAAATTAAATGTAGGAAGGCAGAATTAATAAATGCCTTCTTCTCAGATCACAATGCAATAAAAGCTACATTCAGTAAAAAGTTAGGGGTAAAGAGACCAAAAAGTAATTGGAAACTGAATAATCTCATCTTAAAGAATGACTGGGTGAAAGAGCAAATTATAGAAACAATTAACAATTTCACCCAAGATAATGACAATGATGAGACATCATATCAAAATCTTTGGGATGCAGCTAAAGCAGTAATAAGGGGAAATTTTATATCTTTAGAGGCTTATTTGAAGAAAATAGAGAAAGAGAAGATTAACGAATTGGGCTTACAACTTAAAAGGCTAGAAAAAGACCACATTATAAACCTCCAACCAAAAATTAAACTTGAAATACAAAAATTAAAAGGAGAAATCAATAATATTGAAAGTAAAAAAACTATTGAATTAATAAATAAAACCAAGAGTTGGTTTTATGAAAAAGCCAATAAAATAGATAAACCTTTGGTAAATTTGATCAAAAAAAAGAAAGACGAAAATCAAATTGATAGTCTTACAAATGAAAAGGGGGATCTTTCCACCAATGAAGAGGAAATTAGAGAAATAATAAGGAGTTACTTTGCCCAACTTTATGCCAATAAATTTGATAACTTAAGTGAAATGGATGACTTCCTCCAAAAATATAGGCTCCCTAGATTAACAGAGGAGGAGATAAATTGCTTAAATAGTCCCATTTCAGAAAAAGAAATAGAACAAGCTATTAATCAACTCCCCAGGAAAAAATCCCCAGGGCCAGATGGATTCACATGTGAATTCTACCAAACATTTAAAGAACAATTAGCCCCAATGTTATATAAATTATTTGAAAATATAGGGGATGAAGGAGTCCTACCAAACTCCTTTTATGACACAGACATGGTACTGATACCTAAACCTGGTAGATCGAAAACTGAGAAAGAAAATTATAGACCAATCTTCTTAATGAATATTGATGCTAAAATCTTAAATAAGATATTAGCAAAAAGACTTCAGAAAATCATCTCCAGGATAATACACTATGATCAAGTAGGATTTATTCCAGGAATGCAGGGCTGGTTTAATATTAGGAAAACTATTAATATAATTGACCATATTAATAATCAAATTAATAAGAACCATATGATCATCTCAATAGATGCAGAAAAAGCATTTGACAAAATCCAACATCCATTCCTACTAAAAACTCTTGAGAGTATAGGAATAAATGGATTATTCCTTAGAATAATCAGGAGCATATATTTAAGACCTTCAGTAAGCATAATATGCAACAGAAATAAACTGCAACCTTTCCCAGTAAGATCAGGAGTGAAACAAGTTTGCCCACTATCACCATTACTATTCAGTATAGTACTAGAAACACTAGCCTCGGCAATAAGAGCCGAGAAAGAGATTCAAGGAATTAGAGTAGGAAATGAGGAAATCAAACTATCACTTTTTGCAGATGACATGATGGTATACTTAGAGAACCCCAAAGACTCTGCTAAAAAGCTACTAGAAATAATTCAAAATTTCAGCAAAGTGGCAGGATACAAAATAAATCCACATAAATCCTCGGCATTTTTATATATCACTAACAAAATGCAACAGCAAGAGATACAAAGAGAAATTCCATTCCAAACAAATGTTGAGAGTATAAAATATTTGGGAATCCATCTACCAAAGAAAAGTCAGGAATTATATGAGAAAAATTACAAAACACTTGCCACAAAAATAAAATCAGATTTAAATAATTGGAAAGACATTCAGTGCTCTTGGATAGGCCGAGCGAATATAATAAAGATGACAATACTCCCCAAACTAATCTATTTATTTAGTGCTATACCAATCAGACTCCCAAGAAACTATTTTAATGACCTAGAAAAAATAACAACAAAATTCATATGGAAGAATAAAAGGTCGAGAATTGCAAGGGAACTAATGAAAAAAAACTCAGAGGAAGGTGGTCTAAGTGTACCTGATCTAAAGCTATATTATATAGCAGCAGTCACCAAAACCATTTGGTATTGTCTACGAAATAGACCGGTAGATCAGTGGAACAGATTAGATACAAAGGACAAAAAAGGGTACATCTATAGCAATCTAATCTTTGACAAACCCAAAGATTCCAACATTAGGGATAAAAATTCATTATTCGGAAAAAACTGTTGGGAAAACTGGAAATTAGTATGGCAGAAATTAGATATGGATCCACACTTAACACCATATACCAAGATAAGATCAAAATGGGTCCATGATTTAGGCATAAAGAGGGAGATAATAAATAGATTAGAGGAACAGAGGATAATCTACCTCTCAGACTTGTGGAGGAGGAAGGAATTTATGACCAGAGGAGAACTAGAGATCATTATTGATCACAAAATAGAAGATTTTGATTACATCAAACTAAAAAGTTTCTGTACAAATAATACTAATGCAAACAAGATTAGAAGGGAAGTAACAAATTGGGAAAATATTTTTAAAAACAAAGGTTCTGACAAAGGTCTCATTTCCAAAATATATAGAGAACTGACCCTAATTTATAAGAAACCGAACCATTCTCCAATTGATAAATGGTCAAAGGATATGAACAGACAATTCTCAGAGGAAGAAATTGAAACTATATCCACTCACATGAAAGAGTGTTCCAAATCACTACTGATCAGAGAAATGCAAATTAAGACCACTCTGAGATACCACTACGCGCCTGTCAGATTGGCTAAGATGACAGGAACAAATAATGACAAATGTTGGAGGGGATGTGGGGAAACTGGGACACTGATACATTGCTGGTGGAGTTGTGAAAGAATCCAGCCATTCTGGAGAGCAATCTGGAATTATGCCCAAAAAGTTGTCAAACTGTGCATACCCTTTGACCCAGCAGCGCTACTACTGGGATTATATCCCAAAGAAATACTAAAGAGAGGAAAGAGACATATATGTGCCAAAATGTTTGTGGCAGCTCTTTTTGTTGTAGCTAGAAACTGGAGGATGAATGGATGTCCATCAGTTGGAGAATGGTTGGGTAAATTGTGGTATATGAAGGTTATGGAATATTATTGCTCGGTAAGAAATGACCAGCAGGAGGAATATAGAGAGGCCTGGAGAGACTTAAATCAACTGATGCTGAGTGAAATGAGCAGAACCAGAAGATCACTGTACACTTCAACAACAATACTGTATGAGGATGTATTCTGATGGAAGTGGAAATCTTCAACATAAAGAAGATCCAACTCACTTCCAGTTGATCAATGATGGACAGAGGTAGCTGCACCCAGAGAAGAAACAATGGGAGGGGAATGAAAATTGTTAGCACTAATATCTGTCTGCCCAGGTTGCATGTACCTTCGGATTCTAATGTTTGTTGTGCAACAAGAAAATGATATTCGCACACATGTATTGTACCTAGACTATATTGTAACACATGTAAAATGTATGGTATTGCCTGTCGTCGGGGGGAGGGAATAGAGGGAGGGGGGATAAATTGGAAAAATGAATACAAGGGATAATATTATAAAATATATATATATATATATATATATAATAAAAAAAAATAAATCCACATAAATCCTTGGCATTTTTATATATCACCAACAAAATGCAACAGCAAGAGATACAAAGAGAAATTCCATTCCAAACAAATGTTGAGAGTATAAAGTATTTGGGAATCCATCTACCAAAGGAAAGTCAGGAATTATATGAGAAAAATTACAAAACACTTGCCACAAAAATAAAATCAGATTTAAATAATTGGAAAGACATTCAGTGCTCTTGGATAGGCTGAGCGAATATAATAAAGATGACAATACTCCCCAAACTAATCTATTTATTTAGTGCTATACCAATCAGACTCCCAAGAAACTATTTCAATGACCTAGAAAAAATAACAACAAAATTCATATGGAAGAATAAAAGGTCGAGAATTGCAAGGGAACTAAAGAAAAAAAAACTCAGAGGAAGGTGGTCTAAGTGTACCTGATCTAAAGCTATATTATATAGCAGCAGTCACCAAAACCATTTGGTATTGGCTAAGAAATAGACCGGTAGATCAGTGGAACAGATTAGATACAAAGGACAAAAAAGGGTACATCTATAGCAATCTAATCTTTGACAAACCCAAAGATACCAACATTAGGGATAAAAATTCATTATTCGAAAAAAACTGTTGGGAAAACTGGAAATTAGTATGGCAGAAAATTAGATATGGATCCACACTTAACACCATATACCAAGATAAGATCAAAATGGGTCCATGATTTAGGCATAAAGAGGGAGATAATAAATAGATTAGAGGAACAGAGGATAATCTACCTCTCAGACTTGTGGAGGAGGAAGGAATTTATGACCAGAGGAGAACTAGAGATCATTATTGATCACAAAATAGAAGATTTTGATTACATCAAACTAAAAAGTTTCTGTACAAATAATACTAATGCAAACAAGATTAGAAGGGAAGTAACAAATTGGGAAAATATTTTTAAAAACAAAGGTTCTGACAAAGGTCTCATTTCCAAAATATATAGAGAACTGACCCTAATTTATAAGAAACCGAACCATTCTCTAATTGATAAATGGTCAAAGGATATGAACAGACAATTCTCAGAGGAAGAAATTGAAACTATATCCACTCACATGAAAGAGTGTTCCAAATCACTATTGATCAGAGAAATGCAAATTAAGACCACTTTGAGATACCACTACACACCTGTCAGATTGGCTAAGATGACAGGAACAAATAATGATGAATGTTGGAGGGGCTGTGGGAAAACTGGGACACTGATACATTGCTGGTGGAGTTGCGAAAGAATCCAGCCATTCTGGAGAGCAATCTGGAATTATGCCCAAAAAGTTATCAAACTGTGCATACCCTTTGACCCAGCAGCGCTACTACTGGGATTATATCCCAAAGAAATACTAAAGAGCGGAAAGAGACATATATGTGCCAAAATGTTTGTGGCAGCTCTTTTTGTTGTAGCTAGAAACTGGAAGATGAATGGATGTCCATCGGTTGGAGAATGGTTGGGTAAATTGTGGTATATGAAGGTTATAGAATATTATTGCTCTGTAAGAAATGACCAGCAGGAGGAATACAGAGAGGGCTGGAGAGACTTAAATCAACTGATGCTGAGTGAAATGAGCAGAACCAGAAGATCACTGTACACTTCAACAACAATACTGTATGAGGATGTATTCTGATGGAAGTGGAAATCTTCAACATAAAGAAAAACCAACTCACTTCCAGTTGATCAATGATGGACACAGGTAGCTACACCCAGAGAAGAAACACTGGGAAGTGAATGTAAATTGTTAGCACTAATATCTGTCTGCCCAGGTTACCTGTACCTTCGGAATCTAAAGTTTATTGTGCAACAAGAAAATGGTATTTACACACATGTATTGTACCTAGACTATATTGTAACACATGTAAAATGTATGGGATTGCCTGTCATCGGGGGGAGGGAATAGAGGGAGGGGGGGATAATTTGGAAAAATGAATACAAGGGATAATATTATAAAAAATATATATATAATAAAAAATTAAAAAAAAAAGTATTTGTTGACTTATTATAACCTACATATAAACATTCCTACCCTCCTCCAAAAAAAAATCTGTCTTCAACTTTCTCTCTCTCTCTCTCTCTCTCTCTCTCTCTCTCTCTCTCTCTCTCTCTCTCAATCCCTACAATCCCTCATTTCCAACTGACTGGGGAAGCCATGATATCTAGTAAAGATCACTGGTTTCTGACATTAGGTTAAATCTGGACTCTACTCTAGAGCATGTCACTTAACCTCTTTCACATTCAAATTATTTATCTAAAGTGAACCTGTTGACTAATAAATTATATGTTCCTTTCCAGCTATAACTTTTTTTGCTTTTCTTCTTTAATCTATTTGTTTTGTATTTTATTTAAATTCATCATTACTAAATTATTCCATTAATCTAACTGCCATCTCATCAATAAATTCCCCATTCAATCCATTCTCTATACCACTGTGAATGTAATATTCCTAAGTATCAGATCTAATCACATCACTCTCTTTTTAGAATAACTTCAGTGGCTCCTCATTTTTATACGATAAAATAGTATACATCACTTTTACATTAAGATCTGAAATCTTCCATAATCTGACTTCACCTCAACCTTTGTTTCTTGCTTCATCACATTCCCCTTCACACACCAGATTATAGTCACACTGAAGTAATGTACTGTATACTCCTCAATTTCCTCCTAATTAGTAACTTCTCCATTTCTACTAATTCTACTATTGCTTACTCAGTTCAGGTTAACTTTCTTTTGTATGTCTTTTTCTGCATTTCTTAAGACACAAAAAATCTCTGCCCCTTCTACAATTCCTTACATATATTATTTGAACCCTTTTATGCATTTCTACCACCTAACTTGTCAAGAATATCTGAAACATAATTCACATGGACAGGAGTAACAGACCTTTACTCAACAAATATTTATGAAATGTCACAGGACAAGTTTGTGTTGAAAGATCAAGTGTTAGATTGAATACTTACAATCAGTGAGGTCACAGAGGAACTAAAGGTTCAAAGTGTACATCTTATTTCTTTCTACTAAACTGTAAGGTCCTTTTTGGCAGACACCATCTCTGGATCTTCACATCACTCTTAATGATGAGCAGAAGATCATTTATATACAGTAGGAACTGAAAATATTTGTTGAATCAAATTGAGTGTAGTTTTTAGCACTACTTCATTTATAAAATTGAAACAATAATTAAATAATAAGACCTTATTTCCCTTATATATTATATATTATATTATATTATTATATATTATATGTTTCTGTACACATTTTGTCTACTGGTTAGAATAAACATTCTTTGAAGGCATTGACTATGTTATTTCATTTATTTTTTGATTATTTGTTTTCATTATCAGATTCCCAGAACATAACACAATACACAGAACCAATAAAATAATAGGTGGTTACTGAATTGAAAGAACATTTTGTCTCATTTTGTGAACTAGCTTAAAACCTTGCTACCCTGCCCATACCCACTATCTGTCATGACTAGTTTCATATGTTTCTTGAGAAGTTTAACTGGCTCTTCTCCTCATTCTATGAAACCTCTTCACATAATATCCTGTAAGTCCAAGAGATAAATAAGAAACAGACAAACAAGGGAAAATATCAGGTGGAACTGCTTCACTCAAAAGCAGTTGTGATTTTCTAGGATCTTTCTTGCTTGGTTCCACTGCCTGTCAGAAACTTACCTCTGTTCCAATTAAATAGCAAAATTTTCTTATTTGATAACTGATTAAACATTGTCTGTTTCCTAATGACCATCAGGATTGGATTCAACTATTTTTTCATCTGGGTCTTAGATACTCTATCCCAGTTGTGGTTGTAGTTGTTTGGTTGTTTTTCAGTCATCTCTGACTCTTCATGTTCCTTTTTGAGGTTTTTTGAACAAAGATACTGGAGAGGCTTGCCATTTCCATCTCCTACTCATTTTATTGAAGAGAAAACTGAGGTAGTGTTAAATAACTTGCTCAGGCTTACACAGCTAGTAAGTATTTGAAGCTATTTTTGAATTCAGTTCTTCCTTACTCTAAGTTTTACTCTATCTACTCTGCTGCCTAACTGCTCGATCCTAATAATCTTCTCTAAATTTTTTTTAAATAAATAAGTAAAATTAATACAATAATGGATATGTTTCTGAATTTCAAGTCTAGCCACCCAATTGAGAGAATGTTAAGGTCTACCAGGAATATTTACATATTGTCTTCCTCATAACTTAATTATACAATAAATGATGCAATAATATAATTATGTAATATAATTATACAATAACTTTAGAATAATAGAAGTAAATTCCCTGATGTTTTTGCAAGAGCTCATTTTCACTTAGTAAATTTGAGACACTAATTAATTTTATGAACCTGGGAAAGTGACTTACCCTCTCAAACCCAGTTTACTTCTTTGTAAAATGAGGATAATAATAGCACCTACCTCAGAGCATTGTGGTAAGGATCAAATAAGGTAAGATATGCAAAGTACTTTACAAACCTTAAAGTAATAACTTTTATACATGCTAACTTTTATAGCTATTAGCTAATAGTACCTTTAGGAATTTTATATAAATTGTTTAAATGCCTTAAAGCATTATATGCTTTATATGTCTGTTAGTTATTATCATGGGAAGGTTAAGTAAATTGCCTCTGGAGTTAGTATCAAAAATAGGATTCAGACCCAGGTGTTTCTTGACTTCATGTTCCATGTCCTCTCAAACATTATACTACTCTACTTTCCAGCTACCCCAATGTGTGTCAAGCACATTTAAACACACACACACACACACACACACACACACACACAAATACACACATTCACACACACACACACACATTCACCTAAGTTTTGCTGAACATAGTTTAATTACCTTATTCAATGGTGGCAACAAAAATAGTATTATAATAATTTATAAGAGTCTATAGCCAGAAGGGCTCAGTATGGAGAAACATTATGATCCATATATCCTGCCTATTAACATATCTCTGTAAAGAGAATTCAGCCATGGCCCCTCTTTCCTGCACACAGGAGTACAAAGATCAAAAACAACAATTACTCATGACAACCAAAGTGCAAAGTTGTTTACTTCATCTGCAGTAAGCTCCATAGGATTAAAGAAAACAACCACTACTCTTGTGATGACAAACAAAATACATGATTCAGGTAATTATAAAATGAACACTGACCTATTAAAATTAGTCTGATCTTTAAGGATTTTCAGCATAGCAGCACTAATGCTATTAAAAATAGCAATATCACTGCAAGTATTCATTAGAATTTGCATATGTGAGTGAGAATGTTCTTAATTACAAATTACATTCTCTAAATCATTTAGAAGTTGTAAATCAATGCAACAAAGACTAATGCATTAAAGAGTAAAGTATCTGAGGAATGTTTTAATGCAAATGATTGAAACAAGGAAACAATCTTTCCTAATCTTTCTGAGCAAATACTTGATTTGAAATTTAAAATGCAAAACCACAAAAGCATATATGACTTTAAATTTTCTTGACCCATTGCCCTTACTTATCTGGAAATTAGTCTGTTGGCAACTTCAATTTTTTGGAACTCAGCCTGAATGTTAAAGTAAAAGTGAAAGGCCCAAGTGTTATTGTCATGAGGACTTTCCATTAAGCCCTGGATCTTTATTCTTAGCTACATTGGCTTATTACAAAATTTTAACTATTATTGGTTATCCAGATTCTCTGTTCGTGGTAGACTAGAGTCAGTAAACTACAAACAAACAAACAAAAAAAGATAAATTTATAGCAAAGCGAAGAATAAATAAACTGTAAAAATAAGGATATATATGTCATGACTCACCTGATATTTAGAAAAATAGGAAGTTTAAAGCATGAATACAATTTAAAGAAAGCAGAGTTCAGATATTTGACTGATAAGTAAACAGGCTGAGAGAATTTAAATGATCTGCATAGAATCTCACAGCTACCTCATATTTTAGGTGGGATTAAATTCAAGTTATCCTAAGAACTATTTCAGTTATTCTTTTTGTATCCTTAATGCCTAATATAGATTTTTATATCAGTTGAGTGCTTAATAAAAGCTTGTTGATTGATTGACTGATTGATTCATACCAATGGAAAATACACATCTTGCAAAAAAAGAAATTTCATTGTAAGTTTCATTTGTTCTATAATTTGCAAACAATATTTTATGATTAACTAAGCATTTTCTCCTTTTACCTCTTTATTCTACTAATCAATCTTCTTTGATAATACTTCCATAATTTTCTTTATGATTTATTTATGACAATAGAAATGACAATAGCTTCTTATCTATCTAACATAATCGAGGGGGTATATTATACAAAAAATATTTTCCTTGTAACTAACCTTAATAATCATTTAACAAATATCCTTAATACAGAACACATATTTTGAGCAATATCTAACTTAATCTGTGAATGGTGAGATTTATACCATTTTAATAGAGCACCTTCCATATTATTTCTGGATAAGTGATGTCTAGACAAGTTATTTTTTCCCCAAATAAGGCAGAGAGTATAATAATAAATCCTCCTTTGCCTTGAATCAGTTAGATAAGAGAAAATCAAATACATTTGATTGATTGTTTAAAACAATTGAAAGTCTTCCAGATAAATAAAGATGTGATTGATTATCTAATTAAGTCATCATTGGGACACTGAATCTATTATTTTGAATGGCTTTTGGGCATATATATTCACAATTAGAATCCTGAAAAATATTTTTTTTGAAATGCAGAATTTTTTTTTAATAACTGTACTTTGGTAATTGTACCTATCTCTAGCAAGATCTGAAACCAAAGAAAATGGCTAAAATATATGTTAGATAAAAATACTATCTTTTGGTAAAACTTTATTATCTTAATAAGAAACTTCCTCCTATTTATTCCACTTGTCATTTGGCAAGAACCAATTAAGCACCAATGAAGAGCGCTTTAGAACACATTAAAACTGTCAATCAAATTGGATCAATCCAATTCACTTAAACATGAAAATATTTGGGACACTAAACTTTAAACTCATGGATTTTAATTTCTGATAAAAAGACAGAGACTGTTATAGTATATAATTAAAGACAATATATTGCTCTTTCAAACTAGCATTTTTCACCAATAGGGGCTCAAGTAAGGCATTTCAAATGAAGAATGATGATGAAGTAAGAATGTTACAACCATTGTAGAGGAGAGGGAGAAATAAGGAGGAAAACATAATACTACCCAATATCTAGACATTTAGACACAGGAGCGAGCAAGAAACAGAAAGAGAAAGACAGAGACAGAGAGAGATATTTAATCTAGATATTTCCTGTTGAGTCCAAATGACCTGTATATTAATAGATAACTATTTGATACACTCATTAGGTCATAAAATATGAAATCTTTCTCCTTGAGACATTCTGATCAGAATATAATATACAGTCTACTTGTCCTAATAACTCGATGTTGTCTTTAATTTCTGTTTCTAAATAAAATTGAATGCATTTCTCTGATGAGTATATTTTCTTCCACTTTACTCCTCACGGTCCTCTCCACAATAGTTGTAAGGTTTCTGCCTCATTTTCACTTAGTTTGAAACACCTTACTTCAGTCCACCATTAATAAGTCTACAGCACTCATTGACACAGCCAACCAACATGAGCAGAAATACTAAGCTGTTGATTCACCTTTTGCATATTCACAAATATGTATTTAGACAAAGTCTTTAATACTTCCAAAGTTTAATGTTTTCTTTCAACCTCTCTATATAGAATATTTGTTTAATACCATTTCTTTTGGCCATTATGCAATCAGTCTCCTCATTATAACAATTTCCCCTTTCCCATTGAAAATACCTCTCTTTTATTCTAATGTCTTCTTCAAATCCCACTCCCATCATGATGCCTTCCCAAGTGCCCACCTTGCTTCTCAATAATAGTTACATTTTATTTTTTCACTCAGTAGAATCTGACTCAGTATCTTGTGAAATCCTTAGGTATTTTTGAAGGAAATTTGCCATATAGGTAAGAAGCTTCATTGCTAGGATTATTGTTATTATTTTTCTTTGACACTTATGCTCTCTAGGGTCAGAAAACATCGGTCTTTCTATATCTATTCATAGACTGTCTTTGACACATAATACAAAGTACACTTTGACAAGCATGCTGTATTACAGAGGCACAATGAAGAGAGGGAAGGATGCTATTCTCCAAAGGCCCAGCATGATATAAGATTGAAGGTTATCTGCACACTTAAGACTGATTTTTGGAAGTATCATTGAATTGAAATGTCATAGCCTATAGTCCATTTTTATCTAGGTTAATAATAATAAAAAGGCAGTGAATGGTACAACTCTTTGATATCTCTTATAAATTTTAAACATTTTGAAATTGCATACTGTTACTCCCATAAAAATCTCATGAGGTGTCTGGGCCAGAAACATCAATTCAGCACAACACCATAACAATGCATTCTAGGTGACTTTGATATTATGGCTTATATGTTATTTTGCTAGATGCAAATTCAACTATTCTATGGTCATTTTCTTTGAGTTCCATATTCCATATTCAATTTATTGAATTCAGAAATTCTCTTGGTCATCATTAAGTTGCTTGGCATGGGGCTATATAGCTAAAAGGTAGCATTGCCATGATCATTTGTGATCATTATTATTATTTTAGCCTGACATTTATCTTCTACAGGGTCAAAGAACATCTGTCTATCTGTATCTATTCATATAATGCTTAAGACAGGTAATGCCTAGGCATTACAACAAGCATGCTATTTTAGTTTTGCAAAATAAACAAGGGAAGAATATTTTTCTAAGTCTCAGCATGAAGTGTTACTAAAGGTTATCTTCAAACTTATAAATGATTTTTAGAGGTCTCATTGAATAGAAATGTCATAACCTATAGATCAAAAAGAATGGAAGCCAGACAAATAAGGAAAGAGAAATTCTTGGTGAACTTTTATATAGTTTTTATCAAAGATAGATTCACAACAATGTTTTAATTCTCAATTTAAAAACTCAGACAAATGGCCAAATTTAAGAATTTTATTGTGTTACTATTTAATATTTTTGTTATGCTATTTAACCTAAATTATTGAATGCTATTTAAATACTTAATATTTTTAAAACAACTCTTTTGTTTGTACTCTATGTAAAATCATAATAGTAAATAGATTATTTGTAAAAATGATTAATGATTTGTCTATATTCATTAACATAGTATAGGTGTGGCTTGATTGATGCAACTGATGTGTTGTCAGGAAAAAAAAAAAAACAAACAGAAAAAGTGACCTGAATTTTTATTGGTTTAATAGTATTTTGAATACTATGTTGAATAATCTTTTTTAGCTAATCCTGCTCCAAATATCACATCCTAATTTACTCATTTTGCAAATATATATTTTTACATTAGATTTGTATTCATATGTTAGGCAACATTGCATAGTAGATAGATAAATACCCAAGAAGACCTGAGTCCAATCCCACTTGTGACACTTATTGCTTCTGTGATTGTGATTCTGGGCAAGTCACTGAACCTTCAGGTGAACACTAATAAACACTTTTAAGATTCTAAATAGTTGAGAAGCTGTGTGGCTGCTTTGAAGAATGACTATGCAGCTTTGTGATTGCTAACTTCAGGACAGTGCCCCTGTAGCCAGCAGCCACTCTTGTTAAAGGGAGGATTTTTTTTTTTTTTTTGATGTGCAGTTAAAAAGTTTCCTTGTCTCAAAACTACTCCATCTCTCTAACGAAATACTATTTGCATAAGTTCAATTATGTGCAAAATAATAACTTTTACATCCCAAATAGTCAGACTTTTTTTCCTTTGTAATTAAACTGCCTGAAAAAAATACAGACAAAGCACAGGCTCTCTCTCTCTCTCTCTCTCTCTCTCTCTCTCTCTCTCTCTCTCTCTCTCTCTCTCTCTCTCACACACACACACACACACACACACACACACACACACACACACACACAAACTGCTTTTCAAGTTCAGTTCTCAGCCAGTCCTTGGAGTGGAGGCAAAGAAGAGAGTTCTGGAGCCACAGCCATAGGAGTGGCTGCTGGCTGCAGGGGCACTGTCATGAAATTAGCAATCACAAAGCTATATAGTCATTCTTCTTCAATATTAAATTTGCCTTTGAATTTCAACTCAGCTCTTTGGAGATTGACAGTTCCTTCAAGCAAGACATCTAGCCCCTCAAAAAAATTGGTATTTAATCCCCATAAATTTTGGTACTTCATCCTAATTCTTCCTAACAGGATATCATCCAGGACACTAAAAAGATTTTAGAGAGTCAGATATCTTAAATTGTTCCTTTCCCATGATTCACAATATCTTATCCTCTTTGAAGTATGATGCAACCAATTTTACTAAAGGGAAATAGAATACTCTTATGAATTACAACCGCTTAGAGTTTCTCACTATCAAAATGAAATTGGAGCCATTTACACACTTATACCATTTAAACTCTCCCATCCCCATCCCAAATCAACTTAGAGCTTCACCAGTTATTGATAAAGGAAAGTACTCTTACAGATTACAATCACTTAGAATCTCTTCTAGCTTGTTGTCCTATCTGGGTTGTGTAATTTATCTGACAGATTTTAGACTTTTCTCAGCTGCCTTATCTCCTAAATTTATCCTTTATCTTTAGTAACTCACTTCTGTTTTTGCTTTCTCCAATTGTCTCTCTTTAAGAATTTACTCAATTAGAGCAGAAGTTCCTTAGCCAAGTCCAAGGATCATCAGAGAACTCACTACAGACCCTGTGCCCAAGAATTCAGTACAGAAGAGACCCATCACAGGAAATATCCATGAAGAGTCCACAAAACTGTGTGGGACAGTGACCCTTAGACAAACTATTATCAGAGATTCTCAAGATAAAAAGAAAAAATTATAGTAGTCAATAACACACTCTTTAGAGGATTAGGTACTTAAGTGCTAACAAAAAGGTGGGGAAACAAGAAAGAAATGTGTTTATCTAACATAATTGAACACCTGCAGTGTTTAGCTATAGCTTAACCTGTTATTGTAAAATCTCAAGTCACAATTAGGGCAGAGTTTGAGGCCACATTTTTACCAGAGCTGTTCACTCATCTTATCCCATTAAACAGTACAGGCTGTGCCAGCATAGCCCCAGACACAGCCCAAGCCCTGGACCCAGATCAGATCTATACCAGACTTCTGAATCAGTGGCAGTTTTGGTGGCTTCCAGACCTCTCAGTTTAGACACCAAAGGGGACTTGAAAGGTCATCAAATAGGTTTATGGAACCAGGGCTAGGGAGCCTAACACAATCTCAACAAAGGCTGCACCAGTGCAGACCTGGCCCAAATCCTGACTCCAACCCACCTCAGCCTGGTTCTAGCCTCACCTGGATAGCAGCTTCATCAAGGAAAGATTTCTGAATCAGCTTCTGGACCTCTCAGCCAGGGAACACCAGTAAGGACTTGGAAGGACAATTAAGAGGGACTGTGACAATAGGATGGGAGTCTAGTAGGCAGTCCAAGTGCACTCCCAGTGCAGGTTATGCCAGTGCAGCCTTGGCCCCAGTCCCAGAGCCCTAGCATCAGCAAAGCAGAACTCTATTTATTCAGCAAATTTGATATTATAGCTACAATGGGACATGGTCACTTCTGACAGCTCCAGGGAATAAAAGAGTGCTTGTGGGCAGGGTCTTCAAAGACTCTCTGAAAACATTTGCACAAAACCCCTGGAGCTTCAGACAATTTACCCTCTGTCCTGGAAACCGACCCCTACTTTGACAAAAAGTTAAAACCCTAGTAATAATCCAGGGAAATGAGCAGACAACAAAAAATTCTAACCAATGAAAGTTATTATAGTGACAAGAAAGATCAAAACACACAGAGAAATTGATAACAAATTTGAAACTTCTGCATCCAAAGCCTCTAAGAAAAATAAGAATTGGGCTCAGCCCAAGGAAGAACTAAAAAAAATTTTGATAAATAAGAGAGACAGAAGAAAAATTAGGAAAAGGATTGAAAATGGTGCAAAAATAAATACAAAAAGCTAATGAGGAGAAGAATGCTTTAAAAAGCAAAATTGGCCAATTGTGAAAGAACATACAAAAGCTTACTGAGAAAAAATAATTCCCTTAAAAATAGAATTGAACAAATAGAAACTATTGGCTTAATCATAAATTAAGATACAATAAAGCACAACCAAAAAATAATGAAAATGGAAGAATTGTGAAATATTTTATTGGAAAAGCAACTGACCTGAAAAATAGATCTAGGAGAGATAATTTTAAAATTATTGGTCTACATGACAGTCATGATCAAAAAAGAAGCTTGGACATCATCTTTCAAGAAATTATCAAGGAAAACTTTCCAGTTACCAGAGGGTAAAATATAAATTGAAATAATCCACCAATCACCTCCTGAAAGAGATTCCAAAATGAAAACTCCCAGGAATATTATAGCCAAATTTCAAAACTTCCAGCTCAAGGAGAAAAACAGCATGCAGAAACAATTCAAATTGTTGTGTTGACTGCCACAGTCATGACAACACAACGTCTAGCAGCTTCTACATTAAAGGACCAGAGGGCTTTGAATATAATATTCTGGAGAATAATGTCACTAGGATTACAACTAAAAATCATATATCCAGCCAAACTTAGTATAATTATTTAGAGAAAAATATGATCACTCAAGGAAATAGAGTATTTTTAAACATTTGTGATGAAAAAGCTAGAGCTCAATAGAAAATTTGAAAAAGTGGTAATCAGGAAAATTGCATAAGGAAGTTAATAAGGTTTATCTGTTTACATTCCTACATGGGAGGATGATACTTGTAATTTATTAGAACTTTCTCATCATTATGACATATCAAAGGTGTATATATAAACAGAGGACACAGGTATGAGTAGAATATGAAAGAACAACATATTTTTTAATGAGGGAATAAAGGGATGAGAGAAGAATGTACTGGCAGAAAGGAAAAGAGAGAAGTGAAATTGTTGAAATAATCTGCAATAAAAAGAGTAAGAAAAAGCTTTTACAGTGGAAGGGAAGAGGGGAAAAGAGGATGAGAAAGTTAACCTTACATCATCATCAGAATTGGCTCAAAGAAGAGGTAGCATACATTCTCAGTGGGGACTATGGAAGTCTATAATTCCCTTCAGGAAAATGGGAGGAGAGGGGGAGAGTGATGGGAGAAATGGACATTGGGAGAAGGAGTAGTCGGTATGAAAACACTTGTGGAGAGAGCATGAAAGTAAAGAGGTGCAAATGATGAGGCTAGTAGTTGGGAGAATTAAGGTGGGGAATCCCCTCTGGTTGGTTCAGGTCCAATCCTAAAGAATTTGCAAACCAGAAAATGTGAGTGGAAGAAAAGGGAATTTTATTGTTCACTCCTCATTAGGAGTTTGGTAAAAGTGAATTAACTGACCACTGGTTATATGGGTAAATGTTGGCCTGGAGCTGGGAGCTGTCCAGACTAGTTGATAGAGGACCATCAGACAGAGATATCCAATTGAATAAAATCACTTAACTGGGAGTTTGAAAGCTTTTCCCAGAGTCTGGGAATTCCCTGAAGGGGATCCAAAAGATCTTAGTTTCAGTGGAGTGTGATTTGACCAAGATCTCCACTTGAATGAAACCACTTAACTTGAGAAGGGCTTGTCTGGGAAAGGTATAGTTTTCCAGAGTCTGAGTCTCCCCAAAAGGGACACAATTTACATCTGCCCCCCCAAAGGTTACATCATTTTTCCCCAAAAGATCCATTTACATCAAAAGGACAGAATAAATAGGGAAAAATAGTTCGCAATGGTAGTAGTAGGAAGAGTTTCAAAGCAAGTTTCTCTGATAGGGCCTCATTTCTCAAACAGAAGAAACTGAATCAAAGTTATAAAAAAAATGAGATCCATACCCCAAATAATGAGTAATGAAAAAATATGATCTGTGCCCAAAGAACTTTAAATTCCTATATGACCTTTGATCTAACAATGCTACTACTAGGCATACTACAAGAGATTCTAGAAATAAAGGAAAATAACTTATATGTACAAAAACATTCACAGCAGCTCTCAAGGCAAAAAATTGGAAATTGGGGGTATGCCCATAAATTAGAGAATGGCTCAAAAAGCTTTGGTTTGTTGTTTGTGATGGTATATCAATTTTCTATGGGAAATGAAGACCAGGATTCTTTCAGAAAAAAATAACAAAACCTGGAAAATCCTCCCATGAACTCAAGCAAAGTAAAATGTACTGTATACAAAATAATAGCAATTTCCTGGGATGACTAGCTGTGAGTGACTACTATTCTCAGTGTTATAATCATTCATTAGTACTCTGAAGTCCTTATGATGAAAAATCCTGTCCATACCCAGAAAAAGGATCTGATTGTGCCTAAATACAGATTTAATCATATTCTCAATCTCTTTTTCTCTCCCTCCCCCTCCCTCCCTTCCTCTCTCTCTCTCCTTCTCTCTCTGTATGTATGTATATATGTGTGTGTGTGTGTGTGTGTGTGTGTGTGTGTGTAAAATTTATTTAGTTTGGTTTTTATTATCATTAAGGAGGGATATATATATATATATATATATATATACATATATATATATTTCCCCCCCACAACTTGATTTTTAAGGAAATGTTTTCCATATCTTCACAAGTGATTCCTTAATTGTAGGTGAGCATAAGGAGAAAAAGTATAACTCAAAAAAGTTTAAAAATAAATGTAACTTTTTTTTGTTTTCAATGTGACTGTAGGAATACACTAAATAAATAAAAAGAAAAAAAAAGAATTATTTGGACATGAGTCAGGGACAGGATCTCCTTTTACATTTTTTTCATAAAGCTTTTTTATTTTCAAAACATATGCATAGATAGTTTTCACTTCCACCCTTACAAAATCCTGTGTTCCAATTTTTTCTTCCTTCCTTCTACTCACCCCTTCCCCTAGATGACAAATAATCCAATATATGTTAGACATGGGCAGTTCTTCTTTATATATTGCCACAATTATTATAAAGCACACAAAAACAGATCAAAAAGGTGAAAAATGAGAAACAACAAAATGCAAGCAAACTATAACAAAAAATTGAAACTACTATGTTGTGATCCATATTCACTCCTCACAGTCCTCTCTCTGGGTACTGAAGGCTCTCTCCATCACGAGAGCATTAGAACTTGACAGAATCAGCTTGTTTTTTAAAAGAGCCATAAGTATCACAATTGATTATTGTATACTCTTGGTTCTACAAAACTGACTTAGCATCAGTTCCAATAGTTTTCTCTAAGTCTTTCTGAAATCATAGAACAATAATATTCCATAACATTTATATGCCATAACTTATTCAATCACTTTCCAATTGATGGGCCTCTACTCAATTTCCAGTTCAGTTTCTTGGCACTACAAACATTTTTACACATGTGTGTCCTTTTCCCTTTCCCTTTTAATGATCTCTTTGGGATACAGGCCCAATAGAAACACTCCTGAATCAAAGGGCATGCACAGTTTTATGGTCTTTTAGGCATAGTTCCATGTTGCTCTCCAGAATGGTAGGATCAGTTCACAAGTCCACCAACAATGTATTAGTGTCCGAGTATTATCACATCCCTTCCCCACATTCATCATTATCTTTTTCTGATACTTTTGCCAACCTCAGAGGTGTTTAGAGATATCTCAAAGTTTTCTTAATGTGAATTTCTCTGATCAATAGTGATTTAGAGCATTTTTTCATATAAGTTATTTTAATTTCATCATTTGAAAATTATCTGTTTATATCCTTTGACTGATTATCAACTGGAGAATTGCTTGTATTCTTATAAATTTGAGTCAATTCTCTATTTAGTTTAGAAATGAGACCTTTATCAGTACCCATGGATGTAATTTTTTCCCAGTTTACTATTTCCCTTCTAATAAGGATTTTATTTTACTGAGAAGAGAAAACATGTAATATATTTTTTCTGAATATGTATTAAGTCTACTTTTTACTTGAGAGTCAAGACTATAAAAATTCTCTACATTTAGGATTCTACCTACTGTACAAAAAACACCACAGAATCAATTGTATAAAGCTTCTTTTAATCCCTAGACTATAAAGGTTTTCCCATTCCCTCCAAGGTCATTTTACTTCAGTGAATTATGACTTACATATTATGCTTACCCTCTTCTTCATAGAGTGTTGTGAGAATTAATGAGATAATCAGCTCAATTCACATATTTCTCCACACCTCTGTGGATATCATCCACACCCCAAGGAGCACTTTATAGGCATCCTTTACTGGTATTTTAGTATGCTCAATTAAGGAAAATTTAATTAAAAATTTATTTCAAAAATAACATCAAACTCCCCAATGCTTTCAAACTTACAAGCGTTACTCTCTGTAAAACACATATTAATTAGGGATCCCAGCTACATTTGGTGTTCTCTGGATGTCTTGAACTATTTATCCAAGCATTTCCCCCTTAATTTTAAAAATCAAGTGTAACTGAGGGGAAATTCTGAACCAGATTAATATGTGTCATGTATTCTGCTCATTACTTTTTACATGGATTTCTCTTTGCAATTAAATAGAACTCTGAACTCTGATAAAATGTGCAGGTTGCAAAGGGGAACACAAATTGGGCCCTTAACTTTTATGCTTCTGATTTATTTACACTTAAATCATTAAGATGCTATTTTTTAAATTTTTTCTATTATTTTATTATCAATTTTGATAATTATAACATTTTTGAAAGTACATATGCATAGGTAATTTTTTTTTTACAATTATCCCTTGTACTCCCTTCTGTTCCAAATTTTTCCCCTTCTTCCCTCCACCCCATCCCCTAGATGGCAGGCATTCCCATACATATTAAATATGTTATAATATATCTTAGGTACAATATATATGTGTAGAACTGAATTTTGTTGTTGTTGTTGTTGTTGCAAAGGAAAAATTGTATTCGGAAGGTAAAAATAATCTGGGAAGAAAAACAAAAACAAAAACAACAACAACAAAAAGCTCACAGTTTACACTCATTTCTCAGTGTTCCTTTTCTGGATGTATCTGATTCTGTCCATCATTGATCAATTGGAAATGGATTAGCTAAGATGCTATTTTTAAAATGTGATTTAATTTTCAATATTTATAATGGTGTATATATATTCAAATGCTTCTTCAAAGGATGGAAGATTAGTTAAAGAAATGAAAGAGACCAAGTAAGAGCTCATAAAGGAAGGAAGAAATAAAGGAAAGAATGAAGAAAGGAACATAGGAAGAAAGAAAGGAAGGAACCAAATAAATGAAGAAAAGAACATAAGAGAGAAAAAGAAAGATGGGGGGAAAAGAAAAGAGGCAGTTTCATATGAAACTATCTTTTGCCAAGAGGAAAATAATCTGATTTTTAAATAAATTAAGTTCTTCATTCAAAACTTTAAACCCACATGATTCATTAAGAGCAGTGAAAAGAGTATTGTACTGGAGGTCATGCATTCTAGAAGCTCTTCTTTTGCCATTCAATGTGTATCTCAGTGAATCAATTAACTGCTATATGGTACTATTTTCTTAATTATAAAAATTAGGAAGTCAAATTAAATGCTCTATGGTTTAACTTTAAAATTCTGTAATTTTATGCTATATTGTTAATGTTTAGAATAATGAAAAAACTACCTGAAACACAGAAATATACATATTTGTATGTATGTGCCAGTTACAAAATAAAGTAAATGAGGGAGACTTCCTGATAGTCAAATTGGTAGAACAAACAATACATCTATATAATTCTCCCAAACAACCATAAAATGGTGCCACAAAATAAAATTTGAAATAACAAAATCAACAAAAAGATTGGGTGAAAGAATCTTTGAACCCAAAAAATTCGGGATGATTGACAAGAAAAGTTTGTCACACTTAGGTAAAATATCAACATAGTCCAAGACAGGAAGTGCCCCAATAAAGCAGTAACAAGTCCTATCTCAGAAACCAGAATTAGTACGTAAGCCTGAGTGCAATGGAGTAAGTAAACACCAACCCTTGGACCCCATAATGTGCCTCAGGATAACCAAGGGAACAGGGAGACTTCAGCTCTGAATATCTCTAGATACTTCAACCTAGCTCTGGGCAAATAGATGACCTTCAGCATCAAAACCTCCACTCACTTCAATGTACCTCCAACAAAAAGCTAAATGCCAATCCTAAGCATGATCAAGAACACAGGCACCCACCAATGCTAGGTCCTCAGTATGTGCTTCAGAATAGCCCTGAGCAAACAGGCAGCTACCAGCAATAAGATCGCCATGTGCTTTGGTAGAGAAAAACTCTACTGGTTTCATACACACTAATTAGGACCTTAACTCAGCAACAGATTATCTGCCAGGTTCCTATAGCCCCAAGCAGCACTGCTCATATGTCTAAAACAGCTCCTCCACTCAGCATCAGGCACAAAGTCCCAGAGGATATCAGGACTACATCAGGTCAGCAACAGGTAAAAAATCAGGACCTATACCCCTTGAGACAGGGCCCCTTCCACACTGTGAGCACCTGAGACAGAGCCCCTTTCACACTGTGTGCAGAGAAGAAAGAAAGAAAGAAAGAAAGAAAGAAAGAAAGAAAGAAAGAAAGAAAGAAAGAAAGAAAGAAAGAAAGAAAGAAAGAAAGAAAGAAAGAAAGAAAGAAAGAAAGAAAGAAAGAAAGAAAGAAACAACTTGACTGAAGAAAACAATTTCTTAAAAATAAATTTAGTGAAATGGAAAAATTATATACATATATATATACATATATATAAACATATATATATATATGCATGACTTTCTTAAAAATAATTTTATTTAAATGGAAAAATATATGTACTGAAGAAAACTTTTTTTTTTTTAATTACAGCTTTTTATTTATAAGATACATGCATGGGTAATTTTTCAGCATTGACAATTGCAAAACCTTTTGTTCAAACTTTTCCCCTCCTTCCCCCCACCCCTTCCCCCAGATGGCAGGTTGACCAATACATGTTAAATATGTTAAAGTATAAGTTAAATACAATATATTCATACATGTCCAAACAGTTATTTTGCTGTACAAAAAGAATTGGACTTTGAAATAGTATACAATTAGCTTGTGAAGGAAATCCAAAATGCAGACAGACAAAAATAGAGGGATTGGGAATTCTATGTAGTGATTCATAGTCATCTCCTAGAGTTCTTTGGGTGTAGCTGGTTCAATTCATTACCGCTTTATTGGAACTGATTTGGTTCATCTCATTGTTGAAGAGAGCCATGTCGATCGGAATTGATCATCATATAGTATTGTTATTGAAGTATATTATGATCTCCTCATTCTGCTCATTTCACTCAGCATCAGTTCATGTAAGTCTCTCAAGGCCTTTCTGAAATCATCCTGCTGGTCATTTCTTAGATAACAATAATATTCCATAATATTCATACATCACAATTTATTCAGCCATTCTCCAATTGATCTGGCTGCCACAAACATTCTTGCACATGTGGGTCTCTTCCCCTTCTTTAAAAAATCTTTGGGATATAAGCCCAGTAGAAACACTGCTGGATCAAAGGGTATACACAGTTTGATAACTTTTTGAGCATAGTTCCAAATTGCTCTCCAGAATCACTGGATGTATTTATAATTCCACTTACAATGTATCAGTGTCCCAGTTTTCCCACATCCCCTCCAACATTCTGCATTATCTTTCCCTGTCATTCTAGCCAATCTGACAGGTGTGTTGTGGTATCTCAGAGTTGTCTTAATTTGCATTTCTCTGATTAATAATGACTTGGAGTATCTTTTCATATGGCTAGAAATAGTTTCAATTTCTGAAGAAAACTTCTTAAATAATAATTTGGCACAATAAAAAAGAGAACAACTTAAAAACAAAGTTGGTGAAATGGAACAAAAAATACTACTGAACAATTCCTTTAAAAGTACAACTGACCAAATACAAAAGGAGGCAAAAAAGTTAACTGAAGAAAGTAATTCACTAAAAATTAGAATTGGGTAAAAGGAAGTGAATGACTCAATGAGACATCAAGAATCAGTTTTTAAAAATCCAAAAAATGAACAACAACAACAAAAAAGAAAATGTAAAAAAAAAATCTCATTGGAAAAACAAGTCACCTGGAAAATAGATCAAAAAGAGAGAAACTAAGAATTATTGGTCTACCTGAAAATCACAATGGGGAAAAAAGAGCTTGGACATCTTTCGAGAATTATCAAGGAAAACTGTCCTAATATCTTAGTTAGAAGATAAAATAATCATTGAAAGAATCCACTGATCACTTTCTGAAAGAGACCCCCAAATGAAAATTCCAAGGAAAACAGTAGCTAAATTCCAGAATTATCATATCAAGGAGAATATAATGCAAGTAGACAGAAGCAAATACTTCTAATATCAAAGAGCCACAATCAAAATTACCTGACATAGCAGTTTCACTATTAAAGAACTGAATGTTCTGGAATATATTTTGGAGGACAGAGGAACTTGGACTACAAGTAAGAATCAATATTCAGCAAAATTCAGAATTATCTTTCAGGGAAAAGATTGACTCCAATGAATAGGGGATTTTTATGCATTTTTGATGAAAAGTACAGAGATGATCAGAAAATTTAATCTCCAAATACAGGACTCAAGAGCAGCATAAAAAGGTAAATGGAAGAAAAAAAAACCTGTTTCTTAAAGGTTGAAATGTTTATATCCCTACACGGGAAGATGATACATAAAACTCTTAAGAACTGTATCTTTGTCATGGCAGTTAGAAGAGGTATACCTAAAAGATGCAGGTATAAGTTAACTTTAATGTGATAAAGTATAAAAAAAAAATTAGGAGTGAAAAGGATTGTACTTAGGGAAGAGGAAAGGGTAAATTCAATAACAAAAGACCTAATACAGTTGAGTGAAACAAAGGAGGAGAATGAGCATTGTTTGAACCTTAATATCATCAAATTTGGCTCAATGAGAGAACAATATGCGTACTTAGTTTGGAATAGAAACATCTCTTTCCCTATAAAGAAGTAGGAGGGCAAAGGAAATGGGAATGCTATTAGAGATGAGTGCTGAAATAGAAAGAGAAAAGGATTGGAGTAGGGAGGAGGAAAAAAATTGACTCAAAAAAAATCAGCTAGTAATATTAACTGAGAATGTGAAAGGAATGAACTTTACCATAAACCAGAAATGGATATTAGAGTGGATTAAAAGTCAAAAACCTATGATATGTTGTTTACAAGAAACACTTTTGAAGCTGTGAATTATATACAGAGTAATGGTAAAAGGGTGGAGCAGAATTTAATATGCTTCAGCTGAAGTTTAAAAAAAAAAAAAAAAAAAGGTGGAGCAATCCTGATCTCAGATAAAGGAAAAGCAAAAATCTAATTAAAAGAGATAATGAAGAAAACTACATCTTGCTTAATGGAACAATAGATGATGAAGTAATATCAATATTAGACATAGTGGTACAGCACCCAAACTCCTTGAGAAGCTAAGTAACTTGCAAGAAAAAATAGACCCAAAAAACCTATATTAATGTGAGACCTCAACCCTTTTCAATTAGAAGTAGATAATTCTAAACACAAAATAAATAAGAAAAGTTACAAATGTGAATAGTTTTAGAAAATTTAGGTATGATAGACTTTTGGAGAATTTTGAATGGGGATAGAAAGGAATATACCTTTTCCTTCAGTGGTACATGGCACATATGCAAAAATTTAATCATGTACTAGGGCATAAAACTTCACAATCAAATGCAGAAAAGCAGAAATATCAAATGCATCCTTTACAAATCATGATGCAATAAATTATATATAATAAAAACCCATGAATAAATAGAACAAAAATTAAACTAAATAATTTAATCCTAAAGAATGAGAGAGCCACACAACAAATCACAGAAACAGTCAATTTCCTAGAGAATGACAATAATGAGACAACATACCAAAATATATGAGATACAGCCAAAGCATTTCTTAGAAGAAAATTTTATATCTCTAGATACTTACATGAATAAAATAGAGAAAAAGGAGATCAATGAACTGGGCATGCAACTAAAAAAAAAAAAAAAAAAAAAAAAACTAGGAAAAGAATAAATTAAATACCCAATTAAATACCAATTTAAAAATTCTTAAAATCAAAGGGGAGATTAATAAAATTGAAAACAAAAAATCTATTGAATTAATAAACAAAACATGGTTTTGGTTAACTTTGGTCAGAAAAAGAAAAAAAGGAAATGAGATTACCAGCATTAAAAAAATGAAAAAAAAAAAAAGTTGAACTTATAACTAATGAAGAGGAAATTAAAGCAATAATTAGGAGATATTTTGCCCAATTTTATGCCAATAAATCAGATATTCTAAGAGAAATGCGTGAACATATTCAAATTATAGACTGCCCAGGTTAATAAATAAGAAAATAAATTACCTAACTTGTCCTATTTTAGGAAAAGAAATTGAAGAAGCCCTTAATGGAGTTTCTGAAGAAAAAAAAAATCTGTAGGGCCAGATGGATTTACAAGGGAATTCTACCAAACCTTTAAAAAAGTAATTAATTCCAATACTGTATAAATTATTTGGAAAAATAGGGGAAGAAGGATTCTTACCAAATTTCATTTGTCACACAGATATGGTGGTGATTCCTAAAATAGGAAGGGCCAAAATAGAGAAAGAAAATTATAGAACAATTTCCCTAATGAATATTGATGCAAAATTTTAAAAATCGTTAAGTAAAATAGTAGCAAAGAGATTACAGCAATTTAGCACAAAAATAATACAATAAAATCAAGTGAGATTTATACCAAGAATGCAGGGATGATTCAATTATAAAAAAAAAAAAAAAACTATTATCATAATTTATCATATCAATAACTAAACTAACAGAAATCATAGTAGAGGCAGAAAAAGCATCTGACAATATACAATAATAATCCCCACACTAGAGAGCACAGGAATAAATAGTTATCCTTAAAATGATAAGTAGCATCTATTTAAAACCATCAGCAAGCACTATAAGTAATGACAATAATCTAAAGCATTCCCAATAAGATCAAGGGTGAAATAAGTTTGTCCATTATTACCACTACTATACAATATTGTACTTGAAATGTTAGCTTTAATAATAAGAGAAGAAAAAGAAGTTGAAAGAATTAGAGTTGGTAATGAGGAAATAAAGCTGTTACTCTTTGCAGATTATATGATATATTTAGCCATAAATTCCTCCCTTCTCTACCAATCTGAGACTATACGTTGTTCTCCTAATTTGCAGATAGTGTCACCTTTTATTTCTAACTCATGAACACATTTTAACTTTATCTTGGAATAGAGTGTTAGGTGTTGGTCAATGTCTACTTTCTGCTTTATTATTTTCCAGTTTTCTCAGCAAGTTTTGTCAGACTTCATATCTCAGAATCTGGAGTCTTTGGGTTTACCAAACACTAGATTACTGTAGTCATTGACCATTAAATCTTGTGAACCTAATTTATTCCATCTTATTCCACTGATTCACTTTTCTATTTCTTAGTGAGTATCAAATAGTGTTGATGGCTACTTTATAATATAATTTTAGTTCTGATACAGATAGGCCATTTTCCTCTACATTTTTTTTTCATTCATTCCCTTGAAATTCTTGATGTTTTGTTCTTCCAGATTAATTTTATTATTTTTTTTCAAACTCTTTAAAGTAATTTCTTGGAAGTCTGAGTGTTATGGAACAGAATAAGTTTATTAATTTAGGTAAAGTTGTCAGAGGACATTATGAAATGCAAAATCGATATTAAAATATTTTGTATAAGCAAAAACAATGCACCTAAGATTAGAAAAGAAGTACAAAACTGGAAGAATTTTCTATTCAGTGTTTCTGATTAAAGTGTTTCTAAAATAAATAGAGAACTGACTAAAATTTTTAAGGATATAAATCATGCCTTAATTAGCAAACGGTCAAATAAAATGAATAATGTTTAGGCAAAGAAATAAAAGCCATTTTAGTCATATGAAAAATTACTCTTAAATCACTATTGATTAGAGAAATGGAAAGTAAAACAAATCTGAGATATCACCTCTCACCTATCACATTAGCTAAAGTGACAGAAAAAGATAACAAGGCATGTTGGGGGAAATGTAGGAAAACTGGGATGCTAAGGCATTTTGGTGGAGTTATGACTTGTTCCAACCATTCTGGAGATCAATTTGAAATTATGTCCAAAGGGCTTTCAAACTCGTCCTACTCTTTGATCCAGCAGTGTCTCTACTGAGTCAGCATCCCAAAGACATCATAAATGTACAAAACAGTGCTTGTTGTGCTGTCAAGAAATTGGAAACTGAGTGAATGTCCCTTAGTTGGATGATGGCTGAATATGTTATGGCATATGAAGGTTATGAAATATTATTTTTCTATAAGAAATGATCAGCAGGATGATTTCAGAAAAGCCTGGAAAAACTTAACAGGGACTGATGCTAAGTAAGTGAGTAGAACCAAAAGAACATCATACAGCAAGATAATATGATGATCAATTGTGATGGACATGGCTCTTTTAAACAATGCTGTGATTTAAAGAAATTCCAATAGATTTGTGATGGAAACTGCCATCCACATCCAAACAGACAAGTGTGGGGACTGAAAGTGGTTCAAAGAATAATATTTTCACCTTTTGTTTTTGCTATTGTTATTGTTTAGTTGCTTCTTTTTTCTCTCTTTCTTGTTTTTTTTACCCCTTTTGATCTGATTTTGTTTTTGCACAGCATGACAGATATGGAAATGTCTTTAGAAGAATTGCACATGTTTAACCTATATCAGATTGCTTGCTGTATTAGAGAGAGGGAAAAGAACAGGAGAAAATTTTGGAATATAAGCATTGGCAAAGGTGAATGTTGAAAAAATATCTTTCCTGTATTTGGAAAAATAAAATACTATTTTAAAAAAATCCACTGTTCATTTCAGGAAACAGATCCACAAATAAATGTCCAAGGAACATTATAGCCAAATTTCAGAAATAGCACTTCAAGGAAAAAATAGTGCAAGTGAACAGAAAGAAACTATTCCAATGTTCTGATGACTATTGTTTTATAATAGAGTTTGAAATCTGCTGTTTCTAAGCCACCTTCTTTTGCTTTTCTCATCATTAATTATTTTGATATTCTTGTCCCCTTTTTCTATATGAACTTTATTTTTTTTCCTTTTTTCCAGTTCTCTCAAGTTATATCCATGGTCCATGCTCCCATCCTTCCCTTTTACATAATAAGTTTTAATGTACCTTCATGTGAAATAATTTATCCCATTCAACTTCTTCTTTCCTTTCTAAACCCATTGTATTCCTCTTATTCCTTCTTTAATTATTTTTATGTCATTCCCTCAAATTCACTTTATACAGATAAGCTCTGCTTATGTATAATACTTCTAACCAGACTTTTAGCAGAACATTTTTAAATAATTAAAAGTATTATCTTTCCATGTAGGATTATAAACAATTTGCTCTATTTTATCCCTTATGTTTTCTTTTCCCTTTTTATCACTTTACGCTTCTCTTGGTCTTGGCATTAAAGATCAAAATTTTCATTTAATTTCTACTTATGAAAGCTTGAAATCCTTCTATTTTTTGAATGTGCATTTTTCCCTTTGATGTATTATACTTAATTTTACTGAGTAAGGGATTTTTGGTTGTAGCCCTAGCTCCTTTATTTTCTGGAATATCATATTCCATGATTTCTGATCCTTCAAAGTTGACACTGTTAAGACTTGTATAATCCTGTTTGTTTCTCCATAATATTTAAATTGCTCCTTTTTGGTCACTTGCAGTATTTTTCCTTGACATGATAGTTCTAAAAATTGATATAATAATCCTTGGAAATTTCATTTTGGGATTTGGGATTTCTTTCCTGAGTTGATTGATGGATTCTTTCAATGCCTATTTCATTCTCTAGTTCCAGGACATCGTGATAGTTTTCCTTGATAATTTCTTGAAAGATGTTGTCCAGATTTTCCTTTTGATTATGGTTCTCAGATAGTCTAATTATTTTGATTTTGTCTCTCCTGGATCTATTTTCTAGGCTAGTTGTTTTTTCTCAGGAGGCATTTTACATTCTCTCTCTTTTTTTTTTTTTCATTCTTTGAATTTGATTGCTTCTTATGTTTTATGAAGTCATTAGCTTCCACTTGCCCAATGCTAACTTTTAAGGAACTGTTTACCTCAGTTTGCTTTTCATTTCCTTTTCCAATTTGTCAATTGTAATTTTTAGGGAATTGTTCTCTTCATTAGGTTTTTGTATCTCCCATTTGGCCAGTTCTACTTTTTAAGCTGTTTAAGCAATTATGAGTTTGGGATTTCACTGAATTTGGTGGTTTTTCAGAGCTAGAGTTTGCCAGTTTGCTTGACTATGCTGGGGAATGTGAAGAGTCCTATTGCTGGTGTTTTCCTGCTCTATCACACTGGCAGGATCTCACACTAGCTTGTTGAGATGGGCTTGGTGCTGATTTTCTGGGGTGCTTCCTATCCTGGACTGTTCTCCTCTTTTGACCAAGTAAAAGAAGCATTTCTTGTCAATATTTCAATTTTCTTGTTTTAAAAGATTGTTTCATTCTCGCTTTTCTTTATTCTGCTGTCCCAGAATTTGTCCCGGGATACTAATTTTTGGTTGTTTGGAGGTAAATATGGAAGAGTTATGGCAATTCACTGCTCATTCTGCCAACTTGCCTCCCAGAAATCTTGGCTCCCTAGTTTGTTTTGGGTATGAAATTTTAAGATATTATTTAATCAGATCAAACATCTTGTTGGATCATATTGGAGTCGCCAAGTTTTGTAGCTACTTCACAAAGTCAATGGTTAAAAGGCAAGATAGCTCTAAAAACTCTTCAGTCGTCAAAAGACATTGATTTTTGTAGAAAAAAAATTTCTAATTTTTTTTTTCTGAAAGGGGAAGTTTATACATACACTGAAAATATTTTATCAATATTTTACAAACGCTGGCATTAAGAGAACTAAGTGTAATGGTTTTCAATAAATTATGCTTCTGATTTGATCATTGTACCTTACAAAAAAGGCATAATATGTATGGATGGATGCTTGATAACACCAAGTAACAGGATTCAAGGAGTTCTTCTGAAAATTCTGTCAATGGAGGCATTACCTGGAGCATTCTAATGGAAATTTTTTTTTTTATGACCAGTACAATAATACTGGGTATATGAGCCTCCTCCTCATTTTCTATAGATCTTCTGAAGTTTTAACTTCTTTATTTTCTCACATAAAGCTGAATTCTAAAAAATTATATTACTGATATAGGTTCCTCAGTTCATGGAAACATACTTTCAAAAAGACATAATTCTGGTCCTGATCATTTTGGAGGAATTTATTTGGTAATTTGATCAATCTATATTTTTTTTTAATTAAAAACAAAACCAATATACTGTAACACATGTAAAATGTATGGGATTGCCTGTCTTCTAGGGGAGAGAGGTGAAAATTTGGAAAAATGAATACAAGAGATAATGTTATAAAAATTACTCATGCATATGTACTGTCAAAAATTTATAATTATAAAATTAATAAAAAGAAAACAAAACAAAACCAAAACCCTCCTACCTTGACAAATTTCAACAGATTATACTATCAATAATAGAATCTGAGCCCTTTTAGCATATATATTTTCTTGTACTTTTAAAAATATACTTTCTACCAGAGCAAAGACTTAAAACATATATGCGCTTTTGATGATTCAATTACTGTATATAAAATATACATTTATTTTCCAGTCCTATTCCTAGTGGCTGAAATACATTTGTGTTGTTTCTATAATAAACAACATTATTTATTAAGAACAATAGCCCCTATTTAACTCTTAGTTGTTCCCTGCTTATATTGTCTTTATTATTTCATATAATGATAAAAAGGGAATATGGGTGGGTTTTTAACTTTTATACATACCCTTTCCCAAATCTCCCTCCCCATCAACCATCCATATAAAACAACAAGAAAAAAATTCAGCAATTCTATAAAGTACACATAATATTCCAGCAGTTTAGGAAATACAAGTTCACATGAGATTAAGTGATTATTGGTGGTCTGTAACAAAATGCTGCTTTTTCTATAATATTAGAAAGGCAACATTTTTTTTAAATTTTTTATTATATATATATATTTATAATATTATCCCTTGTATTCATTTTTCCAAATTATCCCCCCCCTCCCTCTATTCCCTCCCCCCGATGACAGGCAATCCCGTACATTTTACATGTGTTACAATACAGTCTAGGTACAATACATGTGTGTGAATATCATTTTCTTGTTGCACAATAAACATTAGAATCCGAAGGTACATGCAACCTGGGCAGACAGATATTAGTGCTAACAATTTACATTCACTTCCCAGTGTTTCTTCTCTGGGTGTAGCTACCTCTGTCCATCATTGATCAACTGGAAGTGAGTTGGATCTTCTTTATGTTGAAGATTTCCACTTCCATCAGAATACATCCTCATACAGTATTGTTGTTGAAGTGTACAGTGATCTTCTGGTTCTGCTCATTTCACTCAGCATCAGTTGATTTAAGTCTCTCCAAGCCTCTCTGTATTCCTCCTGCTGGTCATTTCTTACAGAGCAATAATATTCCATAACCTTCATATACCACAATTTACCCAACCATTATCCAACTGATGGACATCCATTCATCTTCCAGTATCTAGCTACAACAAAAAGAGCTGCCACAAACATTTTGGCAAATATATGTCTCTTTCCGCTCTTTAGTATTTCTTTGGGATATAATCCCAGTAGTAGCGCTGCTGGGTCAAAGGGTATGCACAGTTTGATAACTTTTTGGGCATAATTCCAGATTGCTCTCCAGAATGGCTGGATTCTTTCGCAACTCCACCAGCAATGTATTAGTGTCCCAGTTTCCCCACATCCCCTCCAACATTTGTCATTATTTGTTCCTGTCATCTTAGCCAATCTGACAGGTGTGTAGTGGTATCTCAGAGTGGTCTTAATTTGCATTTCTCTGATCAATAGTGATTTGGAACACTCTTTCATGTGAGTGGATATAGTTTCAATTTCTTCCTCTGAGAATTGTCTGTTCATATCCTTTGACCATTTATCAATTGGAGAATGGTTTGGTTTCTTATAAATTAGGGTCAGTTCTCTATATATTTTGGAAATGAGACCTTTGTTGGAACCTTTGTTTTTAAAAATATTTTCCCAATTTGTTACTTCCCTTCTAATCTTGTTTGCATTAGTATTATTTGTACAGAAACTTTTTAGTTTGATGTAATCAAAATCTTCTATTTTGTGATCAATAATGATCTCTAGTTCTCCTCTGGTCATAAATCCCTTCCTCCTCCACAAGTCTGAGAGGTAGATTATCCTCTGTTCCTCTAATCTATTTATTATCTCCCTCTTTATGCCTAAATCATAGACCCATTTTGATCTTATCTTGGTATATGGTGTTAAGTGTGGATCCATATCTAATTTCTGCCATACTAATTTCCAGTTTTCCCAACAGTTTTTTCCGAATAATGAATTTTTATCCCTAATGTTGGTATCTTTGGGTTTGTCAAAGATTAGGTTGCTGTATCCTTTTTTGTCCTTTGTATCTAATCTGTTCCACTGATCTACCGTTCTATTTCTTAGCCAATACCAAATGGTTTTGGTGACTGCTGCTATATAATATAGCTTTAGATCAGGTACACTTAGACCACCTTCCTCTGAGTTTTTTTTCATTAGTTCCCTTGCAATTCTCGACCTTTTATTCTTCCATATGAATTTTGTTATTATTTTTTCTAGGTCTTTGAAGTAGTTTCTTGGGAGTCTGATTGGTATAGCACTAAATAAATAGATTAGTTTGGGGAGTATTGTCATCTTTATTATATTCGCTCGGCCTATCCAAGAGCACTGAATGTCTTTCCAATTATTTAAATCTGATTTTATTTTTGTGGCAAGTGTTTTGTAATTTTTCTCGTATAATTCCTGACTTTTCTTTGGTAGATGGATTCCCAAATACTTTATACTCTCAACATTTGTTTGGAATGGAATTTCTCTTTGTATCTCTTGCTGTTGCATTTTGTTAGTGATATAGAAAAATGCCGAGGATTTATGTGGATTTATTTTGTATCCTGCCACTTTGCTGAAAATTTGAATTATTTCTAGTAGCTTTTTAGCAGAGTCTTTGGGGTTCTCTAAGTATACCATCATGTCATCTGCAAAAAGTGACAGTTTAATTTCCTCATTTCCTACTCTAATTCCTTGAATCTCTTTCTCGGCTCTTATTGCCGAGGCTAGCGTTTCTAGTACTATATTGAATAGTAATGGTGATAGTGGGCAACCTTGTTTCACTCCTGATCTTACTGGGAAAGGTTGCAGTTTATTTCTATTGCATATTATGCTTACTGAAGGTCTTAAATATATGCTCCTGATTATTCTAAGGAATAGTCCATTTATTCCTATACTCTCAAGAGTTTTTATTAGGAATGGATGTTGGATTTTGTCAAATGCTTTTTCTGCATCTATTGAGATGATCATATGGTTCTTATTAATTTGATAATTAATATGGTCAATTATATTAATAGTTTTCCTAATATTAAACCAGCCCTGCATTCCTGGAATAAATCCTACTTGATCATAGTGTATTATCCTGGAGATGATTTTCTGAAGTCTTTTTGCTAATATCTTATTTAAGATTTTAGCATCCATATTCATTAAGGAGATTGGTCTATAATTTTCTTTCTCAGTTTTCGATCTACCTGGTTTAGGTATCAGTACCATGTTTGTGTCATAAAAGGAGTTTGGTAGGACTCCTTCATCCCCTATTTTTTTCAAATAATTTATATAACATTGGGACTAATTGTTCTTTAAATGTTTGGTAGAATTCACATGTGAATCCATCTGGCCCTGGGGATTTTTTCCTGGGGAGTTGATTAATAGCTTGTTCTATTTCTTTTTCTGAAATGGGACTATTTAAGCAATTTATCTCCTCCTCTGTTAATCTAGGGAGCCTATATTTTTGGAGGAAGTCATCCATTTCACTTAAATTATCAAATTTATTGGCATAAAGTTGGGCAAAGTAACTCCTTATTATTTCTCTAATTTCCTCTTCATTGGTGGAAAGATCCCCCTTTTCATTTGTAAGACTATCAATTTGATTTTCCTCTTTCTTTTTTTTGATCAAATTTACCAAAGGTTTATCTATTTTATTGGCTTTTTCATAAAACCAACTCTTGGTTTTATTTATTAATTCAATAGTTTTTTTACTTTCAATATTATTGTTTTCTCCTTTTAATTTTTGTATTTCAAGTTTAATTTTTGGTTGGGGGTTTATAATTTGGTCTTTTTCTAGCCTTTCAAGTTGTAAGCCCAATTCGTTAATCTTCTCTTTCTCTATTTTCTTCAGATAAGCCTCTAAAGATATAAAATTTCCCCTTATTACTGCTTTAGCTGCATCCCAAAGATTTTGATATGATGTCTCATCATTGTCATTATCTTGGGTGAAATTGTTAATTGTTTCTATAATTTGCTCTTTCACCCAGTCATTCTTTAAGATGAGATTATTCAGTTTCCAATTACTTTTTGGTCTATTTACCCCTAACTTTTTACTGAATGTAGCTTTTATTGCATTGTGATCTGAGAAGAAGGCATTTATTATTTCTGCCTTCCTACATTTAATTTTGAGATCTTTATGTCCTAATATATGGTCTATTTTTGTATAGGATCCATGAACTGCTGAGAAGAAAGTATATTCCTTTCTATTGCCATTCAGTTTTCTCCAAAGGTCTATCATACCTAGTTTTTCTAATGTTCTATTTACTTTTTTAATTTCTTTCTTGTTTGTTTTGTGGTTTGATTTGTCTAAATCTGAGAGTGCAAGGTTGAGATCTCCCACTATTATAGTTTTACTGTCTATTTCTTCTTGCAGTTCTCTTAACTTTTCCTTTAGAAAGTTAGATGCTATACCACTTGGTGCATATATGTTTAGTATTGATATGGCTTCATTATTTATGCTACCTTTTAGCAGGATATAGTTGCCTTCCTTATCTTTTTTGACGAGTTCTACTTCTGCTTTTGCTTGATCTGAGATAAGGATAGCTACCCCTGCTTTTTTGGCTTTACCTGAAGCGTAATAGGCTCTGTTCCAACCTTTTACCTTTACTCTGTATGTATCTCCCTGCTTTAATTGTGTTTCCTGTAGACAACATATTGTAGGGTTCTGCTTTTTGATCCAATCTGCTATCCGTCTCCGTTTGATGGGATCGTTCATCCCATTTATATTTACAGTTAAAATTACTAATTCTGTATTTCCTGCCATCATATTATTCCCCAGATTATGCTTTTTCCCTTGACCCCCCTGATCCCCCTGCCCTATATTTAATTTACAGACCCCCCTTGTGACGCGCAACCCTCCCTCTTTTTTTTTTTTTTTTTTTAGGATCCCTCCCCCCTCCCTCCAAGTCCCTTCACTTTTTCTCCTTTTCCTTTTCCCTTTTCCTCTCCCCCCTTTTAATGAGGTGAGAGAAAATTCTCTAAAAAACAAATATGTTAATTATTTACTCTTTGAGCCTCTCCTGATGAGAGTAAGATTCACACAATGATTCTCCCCCTCACTAAGTTCCCTCAGATATGGTGTATTTTCTATGCCTCTTCCTGGTATGTAGTTTCCCTCTTTTTATCATTCCTTCCCCTTTTTCTGAACCGACCTCCTTCCCTTTACTACACCCCCCTTTTTTTATTTTATATCAGTAAAATCAAATTATCCTTGAGTACTTTTTATATACCCACAACAGAGTTACAGTTCTCAAGGTTTCTGTGTACCTTTTTCTGTTTCTCTTCAGTCTTGTGGATGTAGATAAAATTTTTTGTTTAAGTCTGGTTTTTTTCTTAGAAAAATATAGAATTCCTCTGTTTCTTTGAATGACCATCTTCTTCCATGGAAAAAAGATGCTAAACTTAGCTGGGCAGTTCATTCTTGGTTGCAGTCCTTGATCTTTTGCCTTTCAGAATATCAGGTTCCAGGCCCTTCTATCTTTTAATGTGGAGGCAGCCAGATCTTGGGTGGCCCTTATTGTGGCACCTTGGTATTTAAATTGTTTTTTTCTAGCTGCTTGCAGGATTTTCTCCTTTGTGTGGTAATTCTGCAGCTTAGTCACTATATTCCGTGGTGTTCTTTTTTTAGGGTCTATTTCAGAAGGAGTTCGATGAATTCTTTCCACATCTACTTTCCCTTCTGTTTCTATTATCTCTGGACAGTTCTCTTTGATAATTTCCTGTAAAATAGAATCTAGGCTCTTTTTTTGGTCATAGTTTTCTGGAAGTCCAATAATCCGCAGATTATCTCTCCTAGATCTATTTTCCAGGTCTATAGATTTTCCCAGTAAGTATTTGACGTTGTTCTCCAGCTTCTCATTTTTTTTGTTTTGTTTGACTGATTCTTGGGTTCTCTGTGAATCATTCATTTCTATTTGTTCCATCCTGACTTTTAAGGAGTTATTTTCTTCTTTCACAGTTTTTAGTTCTTTTTGTAAATGCCCAATTTCCTTTTTAAATGAATTATTTTGCTCTATTGAATTTTTTTCCATTTCCCTAATTTTTTTTTGAGAATTATTTTCTTTTTCCAATTCAGAAATTCTATTTTCTTGAGACTTTTTTATCTTTTCCAATTCAGAAATCCTACTTTCCTGTGTTTTTTTTAACCTTTTCTAATTCACTAATTTTGTTTCCCTGTATCTCCTGTGAATTCTTTATTTTTTCCAACTCCAATTTCAGGACGTTGTTATTCTCTATCATAGCTTCCCTTTCCTTTCCCCATTTTTCTTCAATCTCCCTTAATTTTTTAAGAGCTTCTTCTAGGAGAGAGTTATGTGATGGGGGGCAGGAATCGTTCCCCTTTAGGTTGTTATCTGCTGATTCTCTGCTGTCAACTTCCTCGGGGTTGGACACCCGCTCTTTCTCTGTATAGAAGGAATCTATGGTTTTTCTAGCTTTTTTGCTCATACTTAAAAAAATCTTTTGGGGTCTGTCCCTGGGGTAGGAAATTCTTTATTTACTTCTTTACCAGCTTCCTCCCAGACCGGATGGATGCAGTGGCCCCTGCTCCTGAGCTAAGATAGAGCTCTGGGAGAGAGTTCCCCACCCCCTCCCTGGAAGTGCCTCAGAGGTGATCAGCACTGCTGTGCGAGGGTGCTGTGTTTTAGAGGCTTCCCTGAGATTTGAGACTGAACAGTGAAGGCAGCACAAAGCCTAGTCTATGTGTCCGGGTGGGGAGTGGGTGTCTGCAGCAGGTGACGTGAACAGCCCCTGTGCTCAAACTGGAAGTGTCTGCCAGAAATCGCGGTCCCTAGTTCAAAGGTTCCGCTTCTCTGGGACTTCCTGGAGCTGAGTTCCACTCCCTCCAGCTAAACTAGGCAGTGTGTGTTGCCCTGGGCCGTATCCACCCACTTGTCAATCTCTTAACTATTTTCAGGTGGTAGCTGAGGCCTCGCCCCCTGGTGCCTAGATCTGCTGAGTCACCTCCAGGATGGGGGGGGGGGATCTAATCTGAGTTTTAAAATATTTTGGCTTTCTCTTCTGAACTGCTAAATAATTAGCAGAGAAGAGCTAACGGCCTGTGCCAGATTCCTTTACCTCAGTGGCTTCTCTGATCCCAGAGCCCTTCCCAGCGCAATGGGCGCAGTGTGCCCCACCGTCTGTGCTGGTCTCTCTTCTTCCTCCCCTGAGAACTGACCTTCTCTGTTGAAACTCCAGATTCTCTTCAGCTGGTAAGTCATGCTTCCAGTCCTTGTGGTATCTATCAGTCCTGGGCTAATTCTGAGACTTAATTTATCTAATTGGTTGCGAGGGAGTGAGGACGTTCACTGAGTCGTGTGTTTCTTCTCTGCCATCTTGGCTCCGCCCCCGAAAGGCAACATTTTTATAAAAATAAACCAAGAATGTTATATAATTCTGGCACCCTCATGAGTTTTCTCCTCATCTTTTTTCCCCCAACACAGAGTGTTTGCTTGTCTACTATACTAGGCTACAAAACATACAGCTAAAAAGGATTGGTTTGAAGATATAAATAAATTTGTAAATAAATCCACAACTGGATACAAGCTAAAGAGGTGATAAATATCCAACCTAGAAGGAAAATTGTGAGCATGTACTATACAAGTTAGGTTATATTATATGTTTCAAAATGCCAGTGCTTTTGTCACAATAAAGTTTTTTACCCCAAAGTTTTGTTTTTGCCCTTGTGCTAACCACAAACAAGTTTTAAGAAGTATGGACAAGAATCCAGCATAAATTGGGGGGTGGGAGGTAAGGGGAACCTGTGGTGACATAGAACTAAAAAGTGTAAGCTTTGAGCACATGTGAATTTTCAAATCAAAAGAAGGAAATTTCCCTCTTTTATAATATGGTGACTGTACAATGTACAATTGTAGGCTGCTCCAACTGGTTTTTCATATTTGACATTTTCTGGGCAAGAGTAATATTACTTCTGATGATGATGTGTCTCCAAAATTCTTCTTCTATCCATAGCAACCCAAAGAGATAGTTCTGGATCAAGATCAACCTATTTCAATTGAGCACAATGATTTGTTGTCTGTTCATCTGGATTGGGGTTGATCTCTGAATAAAGAGATGATGGCAGAAAGCTGGAACTCCTAAATGTATGCAAACAATGGCACTTGGAGAATCTGTTCAAAAATCATCATAAGAAATCATATGCATGAAATGGTTCTGCCTCTGCTTCCCATGATAACTTCAGCATAGTTGAACATAGGTCTTTTATCAGGGATAGACCAAGCCAAATGCACATAGAAGATAATGTAGATGTAGAATAAGTCCATGGCTCCAAAAATATTCACATATCCCATTAGTGAATATTTCACCTGAATTATATTAAAGTCCAAAATAAAAAGGCAAATTGGTGGGATTTTCAGCAGCCTTCAACTCCAAGTTTTTCTTTTCCCAGAAGACAGGATTCCCTAGTAAATTAGCCCTGAGTTCTTTTCCTTTCTTCAATTTTGCTTTGACTTAGAAGGCCTGTGTTTAAGTAAAAGGCTCTTTTTGGCACCACTATTTATTTGGGAAGAGAAGTTCTCAATTTCAGCAAATATCTAAATTGATAAAGGTCCAGAACCAAAAACTCAGAGTATTTTTTCCTTTTTTGCCTGCTTGAAGTGTGTCTGAATGAATAGTTTTAAGGTCTTCTAAATTATCATCTTCTTTTAATGCTATTCAACTATATAAAATGAAGTAGTTTGGGAGAAGGCAACTTAATATAAAGCAACTACCATTGTTTAAAGGTGTTTAATATATAGAGTTCTGTCTTTGGAAAGATAAGATCTAGAGAGGTGTTTGTAACTTTCAGACAACAAACTAAGTAGACATTCCATTTCATGTAATTCATATATCAAATTATTTGTACATTGTAGAAAAACTTTTCATTCAAAATGGAGGAAATTCAATCCTCAGTCAAGGTGTTCACCCTACACTATACTGGATGATGAACATGAAGAGCACTTTTCTTTCCATAGCCTGTTATTCCACTGCTGTACCTTTGTTATTACTGCATTCCTATAAATAAGTTTATTTTTTTCCCTTTCCATTATTTCTAGAACACATATACACAAATGATTAGTTCTTATTTTTCAGTTATGTCAAAAAGGAAGGTTAAAAAAATCCCCCTTCACCTTTTGCAATTTTTACACAAAATGCAAGAACCATTGTGGTTTACACATTTCCCCTGGGGGCGTGGGGGGGAAGATTTCATTACAGCTTCCTAGCTCCCTAAAATGGCCATTTCTACTTTTCTGACACTCCAGTAGCCCAAAGTTTCCCATTCCTCTTCTCTCTATCTTTCCTTTCTTTCCATCTCTTGCTGCTCTCTTTGTGTTTCAGCTTAGCAGTTTTAGGAATGCTCAGCACAGCAGCTGCAACAAAGATCTCAAAGGAGGCATTTTCATATGAACATGTCTAAAACAGAACTCCTTACCTTTCCTTCTACACATTCCTCACTTCCTCCCTTCCATATTACTGTAAAGAGCAATACCATCTTCCCACTTCTCAAGTTTTCACTCTTTCTTCCACCATCACCCCTATTCTATCCCATTATCACAATTGTTACTAAGGATTATTGATTTCACCTTTGTAACACCTTCTTTCCTATAACACTACATTGACAGCAATGTTTAAAAAATCTCCTATTACTTCACACCTGTATTATTTCAAAAATTTCCTGATGTGTCTGCCTGCCTCAAATTTCCCTCCATTTTACTTCCTCCTCCATTCATCCATTAAAGTGAATTTCAAAAAAAAAATGTACCCAAACATGTCACTCCCATACTTAATAAACTCCAGTGACTCCTTAACACCTCTAAGAGCAAATAAAAAAAACCGCTATTTGGCATTCAAAGCCCTTCACAGTGAACCCTGGTCTTATCTGTCCATTGTTCTTACATCTTATTCTCTGAACCTAGTAGTTCTAACACCAAGACTACATCTCTCATTCCAAGCATTTACTCTAGTTGTATCCAGGAATGGAATATTCTCCCTCCTCATCTCTGTCTACTGTTTTCACTAAATTACTTTAAATACCAACTAAAGCCTATCTTTTCTTTGAAGACTTTTCCAACCCCTCTTAATATTAATGTCTTCCCTCTGTTAATTATTTCTTATGTGTGTGTGGGTTTGTTTGCATGTTGTCTTCCCAATAGATTGTAAGCAAGTTCTTTGAGGATAATAAATATCTGTTACCTCTTTTGTTTCCCCAATGCTTAGCATAGAGCCAGGAACATAATTGGTATTTATTAAAGATTTCCTGATTGATAGATTAATAGTGAAATTATGAGGCCATGTTATCTGTCACTCTTCTTTCCTCCTTCCTCATGCTCCTGTGTATTTATATTATATATAATATATATGTATATATATATATATATATGTATATATATATGTATTCCAATGGAAACACACTCCGCCATAGGTCATAGGTCAGTGGGACTCCATATCCCTTTCTAGCAATCTCCATCCAAAATTACACATTTTTTTATTCTGCATTTGGATTCATAGTACGTATCTTGTCAAGTAGATATGAGAGAATGGAAAGTAAAATTGTGGGGAGGAAATTATTTAGAAAACTGAAAAAGGAAAATCAGGAGGCAGAAATATTGATGGGGAGAAATGTCAGATATGATGACCATAATTTTCTGGTCCCCCCAAAATAGGAGAAAGTATCATTAAGAGATATTGAAGTTTAAATGGTATAACAGGTAAACGAATGGATGCCATAGAGATAAGAAAGTGTGATACTCTTTTACAACAGTTAATAATCCATCTAATTATTTAGAATTAATGAAAATTGTGACAGCCTATTAGGGCTGATTATCTTAGTAAATACTTATTAAATATTTTAATTGAAAACCTCCCCTTCACATCATCCACAACTTACAAATAAACCAATTATTTGGGGGGGAGGCAGAGGAGAAATGAAGGTAGAGGGAGGAGATGAAAAAGAAGAAGAAGAAGAAGAAGAAGAAGAAGAAGAAGAAGAAGAAGAAGAAGAAGAAGAAGAAGAAGAAGAAGAAGAAGAAGAAGAAGAAGAAGAAGAAGAAGAAGAAGAAGAAGAAGAAGAAGAAGAAGAAGAAGAAGAGAGAGAAAAAGAGAGAGAAAAAGAGAGAGAGAGAGAGAGAAAGTTACCTTGTAACTACATTTTCCTTCTATAAAACATGACCACAATTAGCCTTGATTGCCAAGAAGTGTGAATGACCAGAAAATTTATCTATACTTTGTTGCTATGATTCAGTTGCCTGGCACATCTTGACTTTTGTAATGATACCATGTTATTTACACAAAGCCAAATGCTAAGAAAAAAAATCGATCTTTTATCTAGATGTTTGTCTTTGTACATTTAGTGTTCATATGTAAAGAAAGTAAATTGGATAGGATATGAGGAATTTGATCAATTCAATTCAACAAGTATTTATTAAATAATATTCAAGAAATAAGTATGTGCTACTAAAACAAATAGAAAACATTCGATATCTTTTAGGAATTTGTATAGAAATGTAAAATATTTGCAAAGTACAAATCAATTGGGGAAGGTATGTTACAAATTAGGGATGGGGAGAGAAGACCTCATATTTTACATTATATTTGAACTAAATTTTGAAAGATTTTAGAGATTTTAAGATACTATGATAATGACAAAGTTTGGGAAATGTAGATTAATTTAACCAAAGTCCCAATCTTGCCACTTGTTTCTCTAATAATCAGTAAGAATGCAGATATGTGAATGTATATTAATATCTATAAGGAGCTGGCCTGGAAAATATGCAAGTTCATACTTTTCTCATTAATAAGTAAGGTAACTCCTACAGTACCATTTGAATAAAAAGAACATGTAACCAAGATTATGTGATGATCAACTGTGATGGGCTTGGCTCTTTAAAACAAAGAAGTAATTCAAGGCAATTCCAATAGACTTGTGATGAACGTTCGATCTACATCCAGAGAGAAAACTATGGAGATTGAATGTGGATCAAAGCATAGTATTTTCACCTTTCTTTTTGTTGCTTTTTGTTTATTTATTAATTTTCTTTTTCTTTCTTGCATTGTTTTTCTTCTTTTGATCTGATTGTTCTTGAATAGCTTGATGGATAATATTACTTTCTGTCTTAGGGAAGACGGAGGGGGAGAGAGGGAAAAAACTTGTAATGCAAAGTTTGCAAAAGTGAATGGAGAAAATTATCTTTCCATGGATTTGGAAAATAAAATACCATTTTAAAAGTACATACATATGTATGGTATAATCAAGTAATGTTTTTTTTTTGCTTTTTTTTCCAAAACACAATAATTTGGATTTTTGACAAAGCTTATCTAAAAGAAAATCATGAAGCTAAGTAAATTTTTCCAGAATATTTCTATCTTCTCCCTTCTTGATATTGATATACATCATTCTCTGCCATCTCGTGTTTGCATCCTTTCCTGCTTCTCTGACAAAAAAACTCTAAGACAGTATCTATTTAGCTCATTTATATTTAAGATGATAACTGAAATTCGTGTAGCATTTTAAATTTTGCAAAAATACTAAGATGATATCACCTGAGGCCATAAAAACCTTGCAAAATAGGTACCACAAGTATAATATTCAGTTGTTATAAAGAGGAGGAAGAGAAAGAAATAGAGGTGAATAATGAAGAGTTTCAGGATTTGGAGAAATCTTTGTGAATATCTGGTACAATCTACTAATTCATTTACTTTTTGAAGTCTTGGTGCTTTTTATTTTTACTTTTTATAATATTTTGTTTAATGATTCTTTATTATTCACAAAATTTTGAACAAAACCCAAAAGTTGTCTATTGGAACAAAATAAAATAGTCTAGCAAAACCAAACCAAAAAAATGTTTGGATATTTTGGTAAATGCAAAATTTTTCTATTTGCTTCTCTAATATAAGGAGCATGATATTTCTTCCATTTGTTTTTCATGTTCTTGATAGATCATATTCCTTCTTTATATCTTAAATACAAAATAGGGGGAAAACATTGCCATGTACACAGCAGAACATGAGAGAATTCACAATATAAAACCATGCATTCTCATTTCAAGAAAACCTATATAATAAATACAATACATGTGGTTCAGATCTGTACATCTTTTATTTGCTTCCTGGTAGGTTTTCTTTTATTCTCTACTATGCACATTTTTGCTGTTCTTTTTCCTCTCTCTCTCTCTCTCTCTCTCTCTCTCTCTCTCTCTCTCTCTCTCTCTCTCTCTCTCTGTCTCTGTTTCTCTTTCTCTCTGTCTCTCTTTCCCACATATGAGAGCTATACATGTAGATATACACACTTACATATATATCTATAATCATATACACATATCCATATATATCCATTCATGTACATCTACATGATAGCCCTATGCTTCTTTGCCCTCTGCTTCTCTGAAGATGGATAACATCTTCCTTCACAGTCCGATCTTTCCATAATTTTCTAAATTCATCAATTCATCATTTCCTATACTGATACTGCTGCAATATTCCAACCTTATACTTTTAATTGTTTTATTTTATTTTAAAATTATGTAAAACATGTAGTAAATATCAAAAATTTATTAAAACTCTGAGAATAATTCTTTCAAAGATATTCACATTTCTCAAAGTCCTGTGTTTTCACCAAATGTATAAGTTTTCAAATGTGTTTATCTATTTCTTTAAAATATAAATACAAAATAGAAAAAAATGTCATATGAATAGCAGAAAATAGGAGAGGATTTAGTATATGCAAAAATACATTTCCTTTTCAATAAAGTGTATATAATAAATATTACCCATTGTATTTAGAATTGATCCTCTTTTCTTTGATTCTTTATAGATTATCTTCTGTTCATGCACTTTTTATTTTATTATTTTTATTGCCTTCCCTTCTTCCCAATTCTTCTGAGCAAGCTATAATTAAGCATATGCATACACACATGCATGTATAAATGCACACATTTTACCAAATATATGCACATGTATGTGTATATATGTGTATGATCACACAGGTGTGCTCATATATATCCATATTTATCTATGAAAGGTTGGATTATACTTATGTGTCCTCTGTTTCTCTAAAGGTGCATAACATCATTTTTCTTACATCTATATTTTCCCATATTTTTCTAAATCCATTAACTCATCATTTCTTATACCATAGCAATATTCCAACTCCATAGACTAAAACAAAATTAATATGGCTTACATATACTGTAATTTTCCTATTTTTCTGTTTTTATTGAATCTATTTTAACTTTAATTTTGTCTGAGATCAATGATTACTACCCCTACTTTATTTTCCTGATAAATTGTATTCCAAATCATTATTATTATGTTTGTGTGTATTTCTTATATCTTGTCTTTGCTTATACCTCTATTTCTACCAGCTATCTTGCCTTGAAATTATTTAATCTATTCCCCCACTGTTTTTTGCTCCTAGCTTCCCCCCTTTATCCCATTTCAATTAATCTATACTTCCTTCTATATGTTCTCATTTTTCTTCCTTTTATTATTTCCTAATAAATTTTGAAGATCTTTTTATATTACTATATATATATACATATTATTCCCTCTTTAATCCATTTATGATGTGAATAAAATTCAGAACTACCCGTCTTTCCCCATCTAATTCCTCTGTGCACACGCTCTCTTACCTCATGTGTATAATTCCCCTTTTTAAACTTTTCCTATGTTATTTTTGCTTTTTTAAAATTGCATGATACCTAGCTCTACCCCAATCTTTCTTTCAAACTACGCACTTACTAATGACAATCTTAGATATATGGTTTAAATTTCCATGTATAAAGCATAAACACTTTGTCCTTACTGAGTTCTTTGAAATGATGTTTTCTAACTATCTTTTGGGTCTCATATGTCAAATTTTCTATTAAATTCAGGTCTTTTTGCAGCAAAATCATGAAATTATGACAATTCATTGAATATATTTTTCCATTCAGAATTATGTCTATTTTGCTAGGCATGATAGTTTTGGCCACAAACCTAGTTCTTTTGCTTTTCATTATGAAGTCTTTTAAAATAGCCACTAGATTTTGTGTGACTCTAACTGTGGCTCTGTCACATTTGAATAATGTTGTGTTTTTTTTTTTTCTTTCAGGTAATTTTTAATCTTGAATTGTTATATAAACTTCTTTTGAGTCATATCTTTCAGAGAGTCCAATTATTCTTGTATTCTCTTGATATGTTTTCTTGTTGCTTTTCTTATGGGATACCTCACATTCTCTTATATTCTTTTCCTTCTTTATATTCTGTTTTTTATTTGTTAGTTCCCCCTGCCCAATTCTAATTTTCAAGGAGTTTTTTCTTCCTTAAGGTTTTGGATCTCTCTCTCTCTTTTTTTTTTTCCTAATTGGCTTGCTTTCTTTACATAACCCTGTTTTTCTTGGATTATGTCCTTTTTTTAAATTTTTTCCTCAATCTTTCTGATTTGTTTTTTGAAGTTTTTTTTAAAGCTTTACTCTGAAAACTTTTTGAGTAAGCAACTATTTCACATTACTCTTTGGGGTAGAAGACACTTTTTTTCATTTCCTTCTCTGAAAATGAATCCTTGTCTCATTTATTCCTATAGTAACTAACTTTCTGTGGTTCAGTTTCTTCTTGAGCATTTTGGGACAGATTGTTGATATAATCACCTCTAAGTACTACAGTATGTGGGATGGTGCCTCTACTCTCAAGTCTTCCTTCAGTTCAGCCCTCTGGCCTAGAACACAAAACCAAGAATCCCACCCTTCTGTAAGTTCCCAAAAGAACAGCATTTCTACCCCTTTGCTTTTGTACTCAACAAGAGTTTTCCAGTTCCTTCTCAACCAGGGTCACATTTCCACATCACAGATAAATCTTGAGGTTTTTAACAAGAGATTTCTTCAATTTTTCCTCACTTGGTTAATCAATTTCCACCACTGTCTAGAATGTAAAGTTCCTATGCCTAGGGAAGAGACTATTTCACAATCCAGCCAGCCCCAGGGCTTATGTGTTTATTGTTTCAGCAGAACTGGTATGGAAGTAGTTATGCTTTAATGGGGCCAAATCATTGTCCTAGTATCTTTCTCCAGTTGTCACAGAAGGACCACTGTAATGCCCAACTCTAGTTTTTTAAACCATTCTACATTTTCCCTGGGGTGTAATTTTGTAATTTTTTTGTGGGGGAAATCTAGAGAACTTAGAATTTCCCAGAATTCTTTCTCTTTACTTATTTTAATAGTAAAAAATAGTAGTGATTAATATGGCTAATATATAGTATAGTTTTTCTATTTGTCTCAATAGAGAAAATCTCTTCCTTAATAGATCATATTCTTATTCAGATATCAATCTTCCAACTCCCATATTTGACAAATGAGAAGACTGCGACCCAGAGAAGTTAAATGATTTGTTAAAGGTAATAGAAGGTGAAGATCACATCTAAGATTTGAATTCAGATCATCTGACTCTCATTTTAGAATGCTTTCCACTATATCATATTATTTTCTCATAAATCTAGCAGAGTAGACAAAAGAATTATATAATAATAAAAAACCAAAGAAATATAAAACTGAAGCATGCCTAAGTCCAACTTTCTGCACTAACTACTACATACAGATTGATAATTCAGGGATATTTAGCCCTAGAAAAAAAAAACTGCCATTTTTTTACTTACAGAAAGCTAATTAATGGTAGAATGAAGACTAAAACAGGTCTCATGCCAGAAAGAAATAAATAAAGAAAGCAACAAAGAATGAAAAAAGAGAGAGAAACAAAGAAAGAATGAGGAAAGGAAGAAAGGAAGGAAAGAAGAAAGGAAAGAAGAAAGGAAGGAAGGAAGGAAGGAAGGAAGGAAGGAAGGAAGGAAGGAAGGAAGGAAGGAAGGAAGGAAGGAAGGAAGGAAGGAAAGAAGGATAGAAGGAAGGAAGGAAGGAAGGAAGGAAGGAAGGAAGGAAGGAAGGAAGGAAGGAAGGAAGGAAGGAAGGAAAGAAGGAAGGAAGGAAGGAAGGAAGGAATGAAGGAAGGAAGGAAGGAAGGAAGGAAAGAAGGATAGAAGGAAGGAAGAAAGGAAGGATGGAAAGAAGGAAGAAAGGAAGGATGGAAAGAAGGAAGGAAGGAAGGAAAGAAAGAAGGAAGGAAGGAAAGAAGGACAAAATAAAGAAGTTCAAGGGGGAAAAGTTGCAAAAAAACTAATATAAAATAACTTTGATCTCTTACTTGGATATATCATTTATGGGGTTAAGTAAGTCATCCTCACCACCATGTGAGGTAAGTATGATGATATTATTATCCAGATATGAAATATAAAGAAATAATTAGAGATTTTCAGTAATTTTTCCAATGTCACATAGCTGCTTAACATCATGGGCAATGCTTGAATCCGCATCTCTTCTCATACAAAGACTGATTTTCACTGCAAAACAATTTTAGTGTCAAAAAACAAAAACGGGATTTGAAAACTCAGTTGTCCATGCAAAATTTATACCTTCTAAACACGTAATAGCAAATCTGAAAGGCAGAAGTTATGAAACAGTCCATGGAATACAGACTATTTTTAAATGAAAGAAAATTTGAATGCTGAACAATTTGATCATGATTTCTGATTTTTTGAATTGAACTTATTAATTGCCTGCTTGAGATAATTAAAGCATTTCGTGCTCAAAATAATTGGAGTCATTGAATATAAAGAGTTTAACCTTGATAGTAGATTCAATCTGACTGGTGAAATTCATCTCCTTGAAGTGAAGAAAAGTATTTATTTTCTCAAGGTCCTTGATATTGCCTTCTAAAACTCTAATAGCTTTCTTAACAAAATCAGCCAGGTCATTAAATATATTTAACTACTTTTCAGTTGATCAGGAGAGTGTCCTCTCACTATACTTAGGCTGTTTGTTGAATATTTATTCCAAATAATGGCAGTGAAAGCAAACTCTTTAGCAAAATTAAAGAAATGGTATTTGATAGGGGTAAGATCTCCAGATACCAGGTGCCAGGAAGGGAGCATGGTGGAAGATGAGGAGAGAAACAGATTGACAGAAATAGACACGTACAAGTACAGATAGAGACAAAGAGATACAAAACACCATAAACAGAATGAAGCAGTGTAAGTATTTCATTTATAGCAATCAGAATGAAGTTTCTCTTCCTTGATTCCCATGGATATTTAATCAAATATTTCCTCAATCCCAAATAGGAATTACATATACTTCATAAATGCAAAAAATAGAAATTCTGATTCAGAAGAACTAGTTAATATATACTTATACTTAGTATATCAGAATCGTTTGGTATAAATTATTTTTCTTGGATATCTTTGATGTTAATTCCAGGAATTATTACTTTAAACTTCAGTGGTTTAGTGCTTAGTAAGAATTGATTTGGAATAAAATCATTGCACTTGTATACATCTCTCTAATCATTGTTGGATTATTTAACTAGTCAGACTCAGTTTCTTCATCTGCAAAATGCAGAGAATAATACCTGCTATTACTGTCCCCACAGGGTTGTTGTAGAAGTACTTTGCATGTATCTTCAAACACTTCCATGTAAGTGAAGACTATTATAATCTCTACAGCCACACAAGGGCAAAAAATGGATGCCAACTTTAATGTCTGCCAATCCAATCACTATAGACACATTTTATCAGTTTCAATAAAAATCACAGTAAGAAACATAATGGATGCATCTTACTTAAAGGTCTGCTGAAATAGGAAAGAGAAGATTCAGAAACAGAAAAAAAAGAACTTAAGGGAATGATTATACATAAATCTTTATAAGGAAAAAAAAAAAAAAAAAAAAAAAAAAAAAAACAATAAAAGAGAAGAAAAAAGATTCCATTGCAGCAAGGGGAGCAGAAGAGAGTGAAAACTGAGGGAAGAAACAGTGAGTACTTATTATAACTGTATTTATTTTTCATTGTGTTTTCAATGTGTTCTGCTTTCCTGTTATTCAGACTGTATATGAAGGACTTTTGAATCTTTCCTCTGGTTTTTTTCAAAGACAATCTGGCATAAAAATTCTTTGATCCTCTCTTCTCCTACCCATTCTCTTTCTATCCTTTTTCTCTCATTCCCACCTGTTTGCCTAACAGACTTTGATCTTGAAATACTCTGAAGCTAGGAAGGTAAATGGTCTTCAGCTCCCCAAAGACAGCTCTTCTCAGTGTTTCTAACCTAGTTCAGGATTTGGAATGGATAGTACTTTGCCATTCAAAAAGGAAGTTTGAACTGAAGAAAGTTAGAATTTGATTCATTATTTACACCCCATCAAGAATGAAGCTCCGTAAACAGATTCTCATTGCTTTTCACATAAAAGTGTGAAAATCTGATGCAAAAAAGCAGGTGGTATAAGGCAATAGAGAAAGTACTGGGTGAGGGGAAAGACACCTAAATTCTAGCCTTGATTCTACACTAATTTTGAACCGCATACAATTAATCCTGGAACTCAATTGTTATAATCTCTAAAAATTAAGGGATTAGACTAGATGATTCTCTGTAACTTCTAAATGGAATATTCTATTATCCCATTATTAGAGAAGCTATGTCAACAGTTTTCAATTGATATTAATTTTCTATAAATGTTTAATTTTGGAATTTATAGGTGTATTTTAAGCAAATATAAGTCTAAACTTTATAGTAGTTTTCTTTATGTATAAATACAGCATTTATGTCAGTTTCATTCCACATATTTCAAATGATCTTAAATCTTCATAACAAGGGCATTATTATTATTGTTATTATTATTATTATTATTATTATTATTATTATTATTATTATTATTATCATTACTGAGACAATTGAGGTTAAGTGACTTGCCCAGGGTCACACAGCTAGGAAAGGTTAAGTGTCTGAGGCCAGATTTAAACTCAGGTCCTCCTGACTTCAGGGCTGATGCTCTATCCACTAAACCATCTAGCTGCCCCAACAAGTGCACTATTGAGGAAGGTCATATTCCTTCCATACACTGTCTCTCAGGTCAAAAATATTTATCACACAGCAGTCAGTGCTTTAGTAATGAGTCTATCATAATTTAGTCACACTTGTCCCCAGACAATGTATAAATCCAGGAAAAGAGCTAAAGCCTTTTTAGTTTGATGGGTCTGATCATTGTTCTCTGCTAGCATAAAAGCTTTTGACAATTCAGGGTTGCTTCCAAACTATGAAGCCGTATCAAAGTAAGACTCTTTGGGTGATAAAGTTTATCTTTTAAGGAAGATGTGATTAAACTGTGAAAACCAAATAGAATATCATCTGAACAGTACTTTGCAAACATTAAATTATTACATAAACAGGGGCAGCTAGGTGGCGCAGTGGATAGAGCACCAGCCTTGAATTCAGGAGGACCCGAGTTCAAATCTGGTCTCAGACACTTAACACTTCCTAGCTGTGTGACCCTGGGCAAGTCACTTAACCCTAGCCTCAAAAAGGAAAAAAAAAAAAAAATTATTACATAAACAGCCATTATTAAGCAGATATTGTTAGATAGAAAAGTATACACATAAGTATATTACCTAAATTGTGAATATCAAACTAGCATTATTTTATCTCAACATATTTTCTTTTTTTTTATTATACCTTTTTGTTTACAAGATATATGCATGTTAAATTTTCAGCATTGACAATGGTAAAACCTTTTCTTCCAATTTTCCCCCCACCCCTTCCCCCAGGTGGCAAGTAGACCAATATATGTTAAATATGTTAAAGTATATGTTAAATACAGCATATGTATACATATCCATACAGTTATTTTGTTGCACAGGAAGAATCAGACTTTGAAATAATGTATAATTAACCTGTGAAGGAAATCAAAAATGCAAGCGGACAAAAACAGAGGGATTGGAAATACTATATAGTGGTTCACACTTATTTTCCAGAGTTCTATCACTGGGTGTAGCTGGTTCTATTCATTATTGAACAAATGGAACTGATTTGGTTCACCTCATTGTTGAAGAGAGCCATATCCATCAGAATTGATCATCATATGGTATTGTTTCAACATATTTTCAAAACCAGAAATAAAGAATTAAGATTTATTACAACTGACCAAAATTGTATTTTAAATTTTAAGACCTGGATTTGAATTCTGGTTCTATCACCTCCCAAGTGTGGGACCTTGAAGCTGCTAGTTTGATGATGCATTGATTAGAGCATTGAATTTAGTGCAGACAACCCGATTGCCTTAGACACTTATTAGCTCTGTTTCTGTGGATAAAATTTTAAATTCCATCAGCCATAAAATGAGGAGGTTAGACTTTGAGTGGTTAAACACTCTTCCAGTTCTGAACCTTTGATCCTAGGATCCTATAAAATAAGGGTGTAGAGCAATGTGATTTCTTTCCTATATCATCACACCATACTGTGATTTGGGGCAAGTCGCCTACTCTGTTTACAACACCATTTATGCCAGGCAAAAACAATCCTACAAGTGATAATTAGTCCATGAGATTTGTCCCTCACAAAATAAATGCTCAAACTTGTCTATAGATCTAACAACCAATCTCTAGGTGACATTCTAATATTTGCACAGCAATTCTACTGGAAGCTAGGACTTTGGTCTAATAAAGACCAAACAGCTGTGTTTATGGATTTTTTCCCTAATTCATACATTTTGTCCCAGTAACCCATTCATTGTTTACTGCTAGGTAAGGAAGAGTAAAGTTGTCGTGTGTTGATAGAAGTCTTAGGATAATTATTTGGGAAATAATTACCCAGAATAATGAAATTTGGTTCATGCATTCAATCTGTGGTAGTTTGGAGGAGAAATGAAATGGGAAAATACTAATGTTGTTAGATAAATAGTGCTGGGAGAAAATAATTTTACTATAGTTTGAGGGGAAATTTTTGGAAAAGTTCCCCTTCCTTCCTTCCTTTCTCTCGTCCTTCTTTCCTCCCTTCCTTTCTCCCTTCTTCCTTCCTCCCTTCCTCCCTCTTTCCTTTCTCCTTCCTACCTTATTTCTTTTCTTTCTCTTCCTTTCCTCTCTTCCTTCCTTTCTCCCTCCCTCTGTCCCCACTTCCCTCCCCTCTTTCTTTCTTCCTTCCTATTTTCCTTCCTTTCTTCCTTCTTTCCTTTAGAAATGAACAAGGAGGGGCAGCTAGGTGGCACAGTGGATAGAGCACCAGCCTTGAATTCAGGAAGACCCGAGTTCAAATCTGATCTCAGACACTTAACACTTCCTAGCTGTGTGACCCTGGGCAAGTCACTTAACCCCAGCCTCAGAAAAAAGAAAAAAAAAAGAAATGAACAAGGATTTGAGGTAAATTTGAAGGTATAAACATCTAAGGCAATCTATTGCTTAAATGATTTGATTTATTTAAAAAAACACACAAAATAAAACAATTTTTCAAAAGCATTATTCTCTCTGACTCTTATATGTATTTCTATCTTTCCCTGTTTCTGTCCCTTTGTCTCTTTATCTCTCTCCCTGATTCTGTTTCTGTCTCTGTGTCTCTCTCTGTCTCTGTCTCTGTGTCTCTGTGTCTCTGTGTCTATCTCTCTCTCTCTCACTTAGGTGACATTTATTTATTCTCTTGGGTGACTCCCTCATTCTAACCTGATTTTACCCCAGGATGTTTATGTTCCCCAAGAAGGAGCTTCACAACTTGATTTCATTGAATTTTTTTAGGAGTCTTTGGGTTCTCCTCACAAAAGAAAATATTTTCCTTTCCAATTTACTTATCAAGTACTGAAGTTTATACTTATGTTTATTCATACAACCATACACTCATGATAAAATTATTTTTTGATTTTAAGCATAAAAGTTTATATAAGGTGACACAAATTAACTCATATATACATATATTTAAGCAAATATGTAAAATTTATGAAAATATTTCCTGAATTTTTTTTTACTTGGGGGAAAAAAAGGAATGAAATCTACTCAGAAATCATATGAGTTAAGAAAATCCATAAGAAAATCCACAACTCTAGAACTGTAAATTTCAGGGTTTTGATGTTGATGATGTGGGTTTTTTTGCATGTTTTTAGGATTTTTTTTCCTGTCCTAGAGGTTGTCTATAAATATTTTTTGATAAATATGATTTATATTTTGAATAAATAAAGTTGAGATATTATCCTCTGTGCTTGATTATACCATATTCAAAACAATTCTTAACCAAATTATTATATTAAGTGATTTCTCTTAGTTTCTGCTTTTAATCTCCACTAATCAGCTAGACTTATTACTCAAAAAAAAAAAAAAAAGAATCCATTATGGGGTGGCAATAAAATATATAATAAATATATAAAATATATTATATAAAATATAAATATAATATATAAAATAATAATAAAGCCAACTTTTTTTTTTCAAAATTTGTTCATTGAACTCTGAAGTACCACTACACACCTCTCAAATTGGCTAAGATGACATGAAAAGATAATGATGAATGTTGGAGAGAATGTGAGAAAACTGGGACACTAATACATTGTTGATAGAGTCACAAAGTGATCCAAACATTCTGGAGAACAATATGAAGCTATGCCCACAAGGCTATTTAACTGTATATACCCTTTCATCCTGCAGTATCTTTACTGGGCTTGTATCCCAAAGAGATCATTAAAAAAAGGAAAAGGACCCATATGTGCAAAATTGATTGTAGCATCCCTTTTTGTAGTGACAAGGAATTGAAGAGTAAGTAAATGTACATCAGTTGGAGAATGGCTAAATAAGTTATGGTATATTAATGTTATGGGATATTGTTGTTCTATAAGTAACAATCAATAGGATGATTTCTGAGAGTCATACATGAATTGATACTGAATGAAGTGACTAGAACCAGGAGAATACTGTACATAGCAACAACAAGATTATACAATGATAAATTCAGACAGATGAAACTCTTTTCAATTGTGAAGTGATTCAGGCCAGTTCCAATGGTCTTTTGATGAAGAGAACCATTTGCAACCCAAGAGAGGACTATGGGGACTGAATGTGGAACACAACATAATATTTTCACTCTTTTGTTGTTTGCATTTTGTTTTGTTTCTCATGTTTAATTTCTTTTTGATCTGCTTTTTCTTGTGCAGCATGATAATTATAGAAATATGTATAGAATAACTGTACATGTTTTAACATATATTGGATTATTTGCCATCTGGGGTGAGGTGGAGGGAAGGAAGAGGGAAAAATTTGAAATGAAAACTTTTGCAAAGGTGAATGTTGAAAATTATCTATGCATATGTTTGAAATTTTAAAAATTTTTTTTCATTTTTTCCTCTTTTTTCTTATGAGTCTGGATTCAGACTATAATAAAATAAATCATAGAATAGTTTTATTGCTCATATATCTTTAGTTTATTACAAATTCTTATATTCAAAATCAATAAATATTAGTCTCAGAAATATTAGTCAAACTAGCTTCCAGAATAATTTTCACTGAAAACTCTCAGTAGAGAGTTAACCTAGCAATATACCTTACAACTTTACATTTAATAGGGATAATTTGAAAAGTTTGTCAAAATTTCGGTTTGAAATATACCTTATCCTACCTTTCATAATCACCTTAAATTAAAAACATAACAAATAAAAAACATACTATAAAATAAGAATTAAGAAGATGCTTTTCAAAATTATGGTTAGAGTGAAAATTCTTTATCAAACAAGGAGTCTATAGATAAGAAGACAAAGAGGCATTTTAATACTTGGAGCTAAAAAGGGATTCCATGTGTATAACCCCTCTTAGTTCATTTTTAACTAATACTGACACTGGAAGACTTGTTCTTCTTAGGGCTCTAGAAATTGCCATGAGAGAAATATGATTTTGCTTATGAACTTTCAGTGGTGTGCTGCCCTTTCATTATTAGACACAATTAGTTTTTAAAAAGATTATTTACTAAACAATATAGTAAGGACAGTTGTTACAGAAATATTTTCTGCTTCCCTTTTAGAAATGAATTCTATCCTTGTATAGACAAGTTCCTTAAGGAGAAAGGCTGAAAGTTATAATAAAAGGGGATTAGGGAATATATGTATACTCAGCTACTGCTGTTCTGGAAATGTTGATATCAGTTCTAAGCATACTGCTACCAACAGAACTCTCCAAAATTCTTACCTTACTTTTCAAAGTTCACAAGATTGTGACTTTGTTAATACTGTCTCTTCACACATGATTTTTTGAAGGAGTAGGTGGAGAAGGACATTTTCTATTTTCTGTTGACTTTATCTTTCTCTACTCTCATCTATATTTTTTGGTAACATGGATGATGGAGTTGGAAGAAAGTAGGAAGAAAAGCAATTTCTTCTCCCAGGGTAATTCTCTTAGCATACTAATCTTCCATTTCTGATTTCTGGGTGTTGTGATAACTCCTAAATTCGCATGCTATTTTCATATGTAATTTATAAGTATCTTTTTCGACCTCTCATAAGTTTTTTTTTTTTTTTTCCTGTGTGGTATCATCTGTCTTTATCCAATGAGCCAAAACCTCTTTGATTCTTTCAAATTGATTACTTATTCATGTCTAGTTTACTTTTTATTGATTCATTTAAGATATCTAAGTCTCTCTGGAACCCCATTCTTATGCATGAATAAAGTCAATGAAGATAATTAGAAAATCAGTGAAGTGGGAAAATGTTAACATCAAATATTAATGATAAATATCTGATATCTAAAATACATCAGAAACTGGCACAAACTAATAACATTAAGATATTTTTCAATAGAAAAAAATGATCACAGGACAATAAGAATTGAAAAGTAAAAATGGCCATCTGAATATATGCTCTAATAATATAGATACAGTTACAAATTAAAATAGTATTATATTTTTACCTCACATATTACAAAAAGTTAAAAAATAGAAAAAGTGAAAAAAAATTAATGGACTAGCTAATATGGTAGAGCTATTGCATTGCAAACTCTGAGATATTTTGTTTGTGGAACTAAAAAAGGTCAACCATTTTACATTTGAATTTGTAAATATGTAAGAAAACTTATTGAATGCTCTTTAATTTAAAAAAAAAAATGATCCCACTATTGAATATGTACTACATGGAAATCAAAGACAAGAATGCAGTTCTAAGATATACCAAAATAGCAATCTTATTGGTGTCAAAATTTGGAAACAAAGTAGGAATTCATGGAATGATTGACAAAATGATGATCTGTGAATTAAATATATATATATATATATATATATATATTATTGAGCAATAATAAATTCAAAATATTCAGAGAAATACCAGAATATTTGAATGAATAAAATATGAAATAAAATATATAAAACAATTACAATTATGTTAATGTACAAATCATGAATAGAAAGTTTACTTTTAATAATGGCAAAAATTAAGGTCTTTGAGAAGAGATAATAAAACATATTGCTTCTTACCTACAACAGAAGAAAAAGAAACTACTAGGACAAAACACTATATATATATATATGTGTGTGTGTGTGTGTGTGTGTGTGTGTGTGTGTGTGTGTGTGTGTGTGTGCATGTGTGCATGTATGTATTTATGTATATATTTTCCAGACACTCTCCATATAAGCTGATTTTTATTTGTTTCATCCATTCATAGGGTGAAAATGATTGTTGTGCAATGAAAAAAGTCATAATTAAAACATGAAATATATAATTACAATTACCAAACTTTTAAAATTTGTTTCTGTTACTTAAATAAGTTTTGTATAGTGAAATCATTTTACATGTTTATTGTTGAATCGTATTCATTCTTAAATGCAATTCTCACAATGTAGAAATAAAAGAAAAGTTTAATTTAGTAATATTTTCCAGTCGTTTTTCATTATTTTTTTCAAAGAAATAAACAAAATAGACATAAACAAAACACAACATGATTTTTTTCAATGCAATATACAATGTAGCACCAATTAATTTCCCTTCCTTTTGAAGATTAAATTCAAGGAGGTTGTCTTAAGTATTTCATAAATCTCTCTGAATTACATCAGTATCAATTTTATGATGATTTTCTCCTTCATTTCACTGCTGGTTGACTGAATCATAAAAAAAGGAAATGCATAGCTTGAAACATTGATTCTCTCCCTGAGGAAAAATGGGGGAAAAGGAGGAATCTCTTAAAAGAGAGATTACTATTAATAAATGCAATGTCCTTTTTTGGATAAAATAGAAACAAAACAATCTCAATTGCTTACAATATTTTATAATACATCCTCTTGTCATTGAAAAAGTATAAGTCCGTATTTGTAATAGGACCCTAACTGTAAATTTCACATCAGTTTGCTCAAAATACAAGTATGTAAGAAATCTAAGACTTCTCAATTGAATCAATCCATCAGAGATATGAATCAGGTATGAATAAGGTCAAGATACCTGTCATGATCAATAGTTCAATGAAGCTCTTTAGAATTACCAAAAATCCTTGATCAATTTGGAAGAAGGAAAAGTCTCTCTTTAAAGTGGAATTATTCTTTAAGGTACTGTTGTGGGATTGGTCAATGAGAGTTAGGCACAATCTATGGGTCTTATATAAAATAGCAAATAAACCAGGTGTGATGGCACAGTTCTAGAATTACAGCTAGAGGGAAGGCCAAGGCAAACAAATCTTTTGAGCTTCAGAGTTTTAATCAGTGGGAGTACACCTAAATCTGACATCAATATAATATTTTTTTCAATAGGTGACCATTAAATTTCTTCAGAAGAAGTAGTTTGCTCCATGCTGGAATCATAGCAGGTCAAATTCCCCACATTGATCAGTAGTAGAAATAGGCTCTTGAGTAGATCCCTGAACTTTAGGTCAGGCAAAGAAAGAAAGAAAGACAGTTTTTTTTTTTTTTTTTTTTTTTTTTTTTTTTTTAATAGCAAACCAACTCAAAACTTAGATGCCTAAGTGTCTAGAAGTCCAATAAAGAAAGCAGCCTAGTAAAGAAAGCCTAGAAAAGAAAAAAATCACATTACTGAAAGAATTTTTTTCTGAAGAAAAACAATCTGTCTTCTCCATTTTTTTCCCACATGTTGGCCAAGTGATGATATTGTAAACTTTGAAAGTTCAGAGATTTGGATTCCTTTTCTGATGTTCCTCAAAGAAGTAAAAGAGTTGAGGACAAAATATACATATTGAAGGAAAAGTACCTTCATAATTATAAGAAGAATCCAACAGAAAGCTGGACCATGTTTGTGATACTTCTTTTTTTTCCCCATTATCTGTGAGTTTTCAACATGGACTCTAACCTTGAGTCTACTTTATCTTGGATACTGGTGTGAGACTATCTCTAGTTTGACAGTCAAGGTGAGTGTTGGAAGTAGATTTGTGCCAATTCTTCTTTCCATACCCCACCTTAAAAAATACCCATTGCTAAAAACATTGTTTTCTGACGAACTGCTATCAGTTGATAATCTTGGGAAGAAGCAGAGAATAGAAGGATTATGAATAATATCATTTGGAAAACACTCTACAACCCCTCAAGATTGTTTCTAGAATCTTGAGTGGAGATGTGGCTAGTGACAGTCAAAAGACTATCTGTTGTATAGCAGGTTTTTAAAGATGTCCCTATTACTGTGTCTAGTATAATATCATTTTAAGCCAAAGATAAAAAAAAATCTATCCAATTAAACCATTCAGTTAATATTTGATTGAATAATTGAAAACATTTTCATTTGTTTACATATTAGGGCATATTTCAAAGTTAAATATAGGAAAAAGTACAATACTACTTTATCCCTTTTTCAGTTCAAAGTACAATACAAGGACTATAAACAGAATCTGTATCCTTACAAGGGATTTTCATAATGAAAACTAAATCCCCTTTTAAGTGATTAAATAATATTTTTTTCAGAATAGATATATGGATAAATAGATAAATGGAAAAACAGATAAATGAAATAATTAATAAATAAATGAATGAACTTTGTCTAATGTTATTCATACACAATTAAGAATTTAATCATATAGTTAGAAATGTCTTAATGATTTATCCAAAGGTGTTGACAGCTCCCTGTCATCAAACACAAAATAATAAATATCTTATATGAGGCAGGGGTGCCTTTGATCTTAATCAGTAAGCTTCATTTCCCAAGAGGCTTTACTTTTAAGCCTTTCTTCACCATACCCTATCAACATCTTGATGCTTGAAAAATCATTTCATTTGTGTAAATCACACCTTGTATGTAGCTCCATTCCTGAGTCTCCACATTCTGAATGGATAGCTCCAGTAAAAGATATATTAAAAACCAGTTTCTCACTAAACTGCACTCCTTCATGCCCCACCCTGGCCCCAATCTCCTACCCATCCTTTTTCAATTTTTTTTCCCTTTATCTTTCCCATTAAAATGTTACCTTAAGAGTGGAGATTATTTTTATTTTTGCTTGTATTTGCATTCCTGGTGCTTAGCCTATGCACACTCTGCCTTCAGAAAATGATATGAAATTTTTACTTTTAAAAATGAGACAATTGACTCCTAAAGAAGTGAATTGGCAAGATTATATTGAAAAAAATGTGATTCAGTCCTTATGATCAGAAAAGTTAAAATTAATGCTTTTAAGTCATTTTATATTCTATCATTAATATTTGGAAGCACTGGGGAGAAGAAAGAAAGAAAGAAAGAAAGAAAGAAAGAAAGAAAGAAAGAAAGAAAGAAAGAAAGAAAGAAAGAAAGAAAGAAAGAAAGAAAGAAAGAAAGAAAGAAAGAAAGAAAGAAAGAAAGAAAGAAAGAAAGAAAGAAAGAAAGAGAAAATCCTTCAAGGAAAATGATTGAAGTTTTTATTCAGTGCTTTAAGAAACAAATTTGAAATTCATAATTTCTAGTAGTGTCTATGAATAGTTTTTTTTTCTTTTCTTTTTTAATACTTTGCTACTTTTTAGAGATACTTTAAACACTTCCATCAAATGTTAGATCTCTCTTTGTGTCTAGACTTTCTGCTGATTTCTCACAATTTCAGGAAGTTCCTTGTTGGATATGTCTATTTGATGAAACCTGCTCCTCCTGCCTGACCTTTCTTCAGAAGAGTTGCTTAAAATCCACCATCCTTTGTCCATTTCATTAGTAGTTTCTCTCTGAAATCACAAAGCTAGTCTCTCTTCCAGTACTCCAGTGTTACTATAAAGCAGGAAGGCCCTAGGTAAAATCATGAATTTGTTAACTTTTGTCCTCTTGTCTCACTAGCCTCTCTCCTGCTTTTCCCTATATCCTGGCTACTGTTGCATTTGTTGCATTCCCTCTTTGTAAGGATTAAGGCTTTCATCACTTTTGCCCTTACTAAAAAAAAAAAAAAAAATCAAGAAAAATCTGACTCCCATTACTGCACCCAGAATTATTTGCATTTTACAGGATCTCTAAAGTCTTAAAATAAAAGAATGAGATTTTCCATGTGAAATTGGGGACATCTGTAAACAGATGGAGGAGCCTTTGGGGGAAAAGGCAGCTGTAGTCCTAAGAAATAGCTAAAAAGTTTAGCCATTTAATTAATGCTCATATTTGCAAGGAAATGTAGTCTGGGTGAAGAGTACTGAATTGAATGGAAGTTAGGTGCTCTTAGTTGGCATTTTAAAAATATGTAATTTTAGGAAAGACTTTTAACATCTGGGTGGCTTTTTTTTTTTCATGTTTTTTTTTTTAAATGGAGTCATTAGAGTAGATGATCCCTTCAGTGGTCCTCAAACTTTTTAAATAGGGGGGCCAGGTCACTGTCCCTCAGACTGTTGGAGGGTCAGACTATAGTAAAAACAAAATCTCACACTCTGTCTCCTCCCCTCAGCCCATTTGCCATAGCTCAACAGGCCACATAAATGTCCTCAGAGGGCCACATCTGGCCCTTGGGCCGTAGTTTGAGAACCTCTGCCTTAGATCTAATACTATGAAGAAATAAAAAAAGTTTGGGAAAATGATGTCCTAATATGTCTAAAATGCATCATGGTTTGTTTTCAGTCCTTTCTAGATCCCACCACAAGCCTTAAGAGATAGAATCTATCTGACCTCTGACCCTTAAAGTAGCAAACATAAAATAAAAATAAGATGATGTCTGGATAGGAAGTGATTGGTGATTTTATACCATAAGCAAAGACCAAAGAATTGGTTGGAGGAACAAGGTAGGAGACACTGGCACCCAAAATCTTATCATCCAATTATAAATGATATAGTACTATTAATGTTACAAATGTGTTAAGGTAAATATTAATAAAAATAAAATTTGTTAGCAGGTCTCATTTTGTAACTATGTTGGAAAAGCCTTACAATTAACACACTTCCTTCAAATAAAGATCCATGCACCTTCTCAAAGCTCAAGTTGAGAGGGAGCTGAGATGTTTTCCTTCTTTTTTAAAAAAGCCCCTTACTCTGTAGTAGTGAGGAAGTAAGCCCTAGTTTCTGAAAGATGCAGTAAGTTTTTTTTAATCAATTTGAATTCTTTTCAATTTTTTTTTTATAATAGCTCTTAATTTTTCTAAATACATGCAAAGATAGTTTTCAACATTTCCCTTTGTAAAACCTTTTTTGAACCTTAGGAAGCAAATCACCTAAAGTTTCATTTTGATACCTATCAAAAGTCTCTTTGAAAGGGAGTAGAAAAGTGCTGAAAGTGCATTTTCTGTGAGGATATGCAAGAGATGTAAAAGGATGTAAAAAGGAAGCCTTGCAATAAATTGGTCATGGGAAATGAGAGATAGTAGGAAGCAGAGTATAACACCTAGGGTCAGAATTTATGGAATTGAGAAAATGGTAATACCCAAACTTTGAGGTAATACCCTCAAGTGAGAGAATGGTAATACTTTCAAGAGTAAATAGCTAATAATATAATAGAAAAGGTCTGGGGTCTGGGATGTAGATGAAAGGAAATGAGTTCAATTTTAAATATGTTGAATTGAAGATGTTAGAGTAACATGAAACATCCTATTAAAGATGTCCAACATTCATTCGGAGATGTGTGAATGTATATCAACAGAGAAGTTAGGCCTAGATCAATAAATTTGAAGATCATAATCATGGATAATAATTGAATTTATGGGACCCACTGAGAAATAATGAAGAATGAGGATGAATCAAGTGAAGGCTTTTTGAGGATTCTGGAGATGGAGGAGACAGGTATTTTTGGAAGCATTAGGGAAACAGCCAGTAGCCAGAGAAAAATTAAAGAAAAGTGAGAGAGAATTGGAATGACAGAAGAGACAATCTGCTGGAGAAGACAGAATGGAATGTTACATTTGTATTATAGTTATGCCTATCTTTTAACTAGTCAATCAGATTGCAAACTCCTTAAAGTGAGAAACTTTTATCTGTACATATTTATTATTTAAGCTAAAGGGTTTTTTTTACCAAACCTTATTTGTTTTAATTCTAATATATGTATGTAATTTGTAATATATTAATATTAATTAATATATAAACATAATTTAATATAATTTTATGTATCACAGGCCCCATTGGCAGTATGGTGAATCCTATGTACATCTCAGAATATTTTTATGCATAAAATAAAATGTATTATATGGAAAAGAAAATTGATAATATTTAAATATAGTTAGGTATATTTTTTTTAAGTTCACAATTCCCAGATTACAAATCTCTGATCTAAGAAGTGTTTCATAACTAAATCTTTGAACAGTAGGTAGAGTAAACTGGAAAGAATTTGAAATGCCATTCAAGCTAACCCTTATCAGAAAGAGGAATTTTTTTCAAAAATATGTCCCAGAAGTGGTTATTCAATCTTCACTTGAATACATGTAGAGATAAAACCAATATCTTATGCTTCAGAGACTTCCATTTTTACATCTAAAATCTGCTTCTGCAAATCTTATCCATTGTTATTATTTCTATCCTCTGGAGCCAAATTGAACAAACGTAATTACTCCTAACCATGACATTTCAAATATTTAAAGACAGAAATCATGTGTCTCCTAAATTCTCTCAACTTCATTAAAAATAGTCTTAGTTCTTTGACCATTGTTTACATAATGTTGTTTCAAGTCTGTTCATCATGATAGTCATAGAATCTACTATTTAAACTTGGAAGGAAACTTATAAGTTTCCTTTATAGGTGATATAGTCTAACCTCCTTTTTTTAAAAATCAAGCAACTGAAATCCAGCTAATTGAAGTGACTTGTCCAAAGTAACATGTGTAATAAATAGTTCAATAGTCAAATGGTATTTAAATATAAGTTTTGATAAAGCTTTGGAATATTAAGAGTTTAATAAACAGGAAGTTCATAGGGTTTCTACAGAAAATAAAGGTATATTGAATTCCTCAATCTTAGCACTGGGTTTGAGTTGAAGAGAAAGATTGCAAATCAGAAATAGAAGATCTTGAGAAAGGAAGGTGAGAAATGGAAGCTGGTAGATCAATTCAACAAGGACATGGAAAAAATAATATAGGGTTTTAACAATTACCAAAGGAGGAGAGACTGCTAAATTTTAATATTGGGGGAAGGACCTATACATACAAATGGATAGCAATGATTATGTCGACCTCTTCTCTAGATCCAGTGTGAGGAAGGATATAAGAAAAACAAACAGTAATAGAAATAGTCATAAGAAATATTCTATTTTAGTGTCTGTGTATCTCTTCTGAATTCTTTGCCTTCAATTATGAGCACACTTCAATAATAAGCACTTGACATACTAATGTTCTTAGTTTCTTGCAAAAGACTTCATCAGCTTTATCATTGTTTTTTGATATTAATATTTGCAACCATATAAATCACTAAAAGTAGACAGCCATAGTGGCAAGCCCACCATTCTTTCTTGAATTTTAGGTAGTGATTGAGGAAAATCAGAGTTTATCATTTTTTACAAGATCAAATGCTGTTTCATCAAACCCTTAACAGAATGCTCCTCATCATTCATTATAGCTTCTTCCTCTGACAGTGGGTGGTCTCCTACATGACAGCACCAGTAGTTCTGCATCATCAAACAGCTACTTCCTCTTCAGGCAGTCCAGCTCCTGAACTACTTTGGGAAGAGTTTCCTGTTGATTACTAAATTCCAAGTGTTTAGTGATTTTTTTTTTAATTTACATTTTTTTCTTCTGATCAATTTGTTACTCCCATCACATGTGACAAGATCTTTCTACATCTCCATTCTTCTTCAAATGCCTCTTCTCCTTTTTTGTTTTCATTGAAATGATTCTGTTTTTTAATAGTAATTCTTCATTGCTCTATAAGTTTGTGAAAGCATTATAATCATTCTCCTTTTGCAGGTGAGTCTCAGAGGAAGTGAAATCACTTTCTAGGATAACATAACAAGTATGTAATAGGGCTGGGATTTTAATCCAAGGTCTTCAAGTTTAAATTCAAGACTCATTCTGTTATACCAGAGCTAGTAATTATGTCCTTCAACATTTTTCTCTGTGTGTGACTGAAGGGGAAACAGAAGGAACTTAGTAGAATTAAAAGGAGGGATTGAAATCTACTTTCCTTAATTTCCTCCAATATACAAAGAGTAAAGCATTTTATGATGTTTGTTATTCTAGCAGGAACTTAGACCTCACAATCTAGTTTTTTTAAAATATAAATTAAAATTTGTCAGGAGAAAAGTAACCCATTTTGGGTGAAGTATTCAATCTGGATACCAGTGGGTATCCTTGATTTAGGGAATTAAGAATTAATCTTATTAAAAATCATTACCTTAAAAATGCAAAGTATTGAAAGTTAAATGATTTTTAGCTTTAAAAATAATAATCATTTAATGTTTTACCAACTATACCTTTCCATTTTATGCTTCAGTGTTGGGGGGTCCTTATTCATTTACAAGGTTCATAATTATATAAATTATTAAACTTATAAATTTATTTTTAAGGAAGTGAGCCCTACCACTTATTATCATAAGAGTTGCAGTATATTTACAAATAATACATAGCAATGACTGCAGAAAAGGATGAATCCTATCAAAACAGCATAGAAGTAAATGCTGCATTGATATATAAGAGAGACTGTTTTAATTCTATTATTATTATTATTACCATTTTTTAAAACAGCAATACAAGTACAGAGCAGTTACCATAATTATTGTCATAGGTTGGAAAGTTACAGGAAGCAAGAATATTTTTATAGATTAACAATCTCTTGAGGCTGTAGAGAACCAAATGTGTTTTTACTCTCTTAGGGGGGAAAATTGAGCTGAAACTGATTAAATCTCAACAATCTCAGCTCTAGCATTGAGAGCCTAACGAGGAAATGCGATTTAGAAGCTGTAAAACTCATCCAGTTCAACCACAGTAAATACTGCTTTGTGGCAGTGAAATCTTAATTAGTATTTGCTGCTAGTTAACTATTCCAGTGGTTAAGAGACTCTGAGCTAGCATTATTTGCTTTTCCAAACATGCCCTTCCATTGTCCTACTCTTTTGCATTGCTCATCTTCTCCCTTTAAGTTTCTAGGTATCCATAATGGTATCCATAAATTAGAAGTAACTGACCACAATATTATATAATTATTGGCTAACTGCAATAGATTCATCATCTTTACTTTTTCATTTCCTATTCACAGAATTATATTAAATACAATATCAGAACCTATTTCCCTCAGGTCAAATAAAGTGAGAGTGTTTATTATACTTGATCTTCCTCATACAGTAACCCAACAGGAGCTTATATTACATTAGTCAATGTACCTTTGATTCTTTTAATTGTGTGTGATTACAGTTTGTTTTTGAAAAACTAGGACATTTTTCATTAACCATTTTATGACTGGTACAATCAGCTAATTATGTTCCAAAGTGTCTTTTTAACTGTAAGAGTAATAACTATTGTTATTCCTCTTATAACAAAGTAATGATAAGTAAAGTTAACTTTTTAAATCTCATTACCGATATCTTGAATCAGCTGGTGGATAGAGGGACATACCTATAGTTAAAAAGACCTGAATTCAAATCCTAGCTGGGCAAGTCAATTAACTTGTTTTCCTAAATCCATTGGAGAAGGAAATAACAATTTACTCAAGTAATTTTGTCAGGAAAATCTTGGGGCATTATAGGCATATTATGATTCACATGGTCATGAAAAGTCAGACTCAGCAGAAACACTGTCAACAACAACCAAATTTGTAGGATGAACCAAAGAACTAAAGGCATATTTGTCATTTTAAAGGTCCTCACAAACTAGTTAAAATAATCGGACACTTTTGCCTTCCATAGGAGTATTGCTTTACTTATTCTAGAACAATATATAAACATTGACAATTTGGTGGCCTGAAAGAGTAGTTTGTCTAACTAACCATCTAACCAAGCTTTCCTTTATAATTCTCCTTAAGGGAACCAGAATGAACACATGGATTCACCCACTTAGGAAGCACAAAGGATATTATCTGGTAATATTCTTGTGCCATACTTCAGGGCATTATCTCCTATTATTTTGAATGGTACTCCCTGATGAGGAGTAAATTTGGAGGCTCTAAGCAGAGATGGAAAAGCTCTTCTTCTTGTGGTCTAAGTAACCTCTCTCTCCTTCCCAAAGTAACCAAGGGCAGGTCCAATAGCGAATGAATTCGCTACTCAAGGCTGTATCAAAACAAAGTCTTTATTGATAGTAAAGGGATAGACAGGCATTTGGCCTCCAGAAAGGCCAAACTGCCTGGCAAGAGCATGCCAGTTGGTGGGCACAAGGCAGGTGTAAACCGAGTGTGAGGAAAACAATTTTAGAACTTCATTTTATACATAACTAGGGTCATAAAACAACATTTGCACAGAGATGTTATCCAAGAGGTTCCAGAGATATTTGTAAATAAGACAGGAATTTCTCTTAATCATTTGTATCTCAAGTTATCTCCTTTTACCTCTCCCAAGACAAGAATTTTCCTGTTAATTATTGGGCTATCTCTTTTGACTTTATCACTCCCTTCTTCCTAAGGAGTATAATTTCTCTTTTTTCCTTATATATGTCTTATTATTACCAGGTTTCTCTCTACCCCTGAATTCCAGAGTTTCTCTCTTTATGACACCTGTTGACCATCTTAATCCCCATCTGTTACAGTACAATAATTAGAAATTTCTTCCTTAGGTTAAAGTAAAAGTTACATAGACATAACAAAGTTTATGTGCAACTACCCCCAGCCAAGGGTCTTGGACCAGTAGCTTTCAAGAAAAGTATTTCCACATTGAGATTATCTATTTTTAAATCTCATTTTCTCTTAACAGTGGGATTTGTGTTCTAAATTGCCTTAGAATTAGAGACCTATTTTTTAACATCCCTCAACTTCTGATTGCCCATCTGCATCTTTTCTCAAATTATTTTAGGGCTGCATTCCCAAAAACCAGTGAAGGCCTTTGTTCATGGAAGCAGTGAGGATCATTTATTTTGCCCCCATACCTTAGGTCATTTAGGTCTTTTATGTAATGCATGAAAGGAAAGAGGACAAGAACCACCAAAAAAAAAAAAGTGGAGATGAAATCCAATGTTGATCTCTAATTCAAATTTTCACTTATAAACCAAAGCAAATTTGGCTGGTAATTAGTCTCCTAAATATTTGTTCTTTTGTCTTTGCTTTTTAAATTTGAAATAACATTGTACAAGTCTGATATATTTCTTTTAATTCTTATATTACTTTCCCTCCAAATCGTCCCCCAAATTACTTTCCCTATTATTGTCCATAACAACAACATCCTTTCAGTACCTCAGATTCACAACCTAATAATCATTCAGGACATTTCACTATTTATTACTGCCCTATATCTGAGCTGTTACCAGGGACTTCTCTTCTTTGACAACACCAGCACTGTAGTTCATGCCCCTCTTTGATTATTGCAATAACCTGGTGATTAAGTGATTAAGGGTTGGTAAGAAATGAGTAAGATAATGGCCCCTTTTTGCTAGTCAAAATCTTCTTACATTGAAAGCCTTAGTCCTAGCCTACCTTCCCAGGCTATTTATAGCTAACTCTACCCATAAACAAGACATTATATTTCTCCACTCAAGGCATTTTCTTGAACTGTCTCTTTCCCACTTGATCTTTGACCACTCAACTACCCAAAGTCCTTTATATCTCAAAAATAATGTCATCTTACACAGATTGGATATTTCAACTCAATCTTTTCCAATGCCTCATGATTCCAGTTCCTTTCCTCTGTTTTTTATTTATCCTTTAGATTGTTTCTTTAACATGTTTGCATGTTCCTTCCTTCCCTCATTAAATAGGAAGCTACTTAAAAGCAGGAATTTATCTTTTGTCTCTTTTGGTATCCCCTGTGTTTAGCACAGTTACTTGGTAAGCACTTAAAATATTTATTGTTTGATCAATTGTTTACTTAGTTCTTATTGCATTAATATCACATAATATTACACTCTCAGACTATCATCTGTTTAGTTTGTTCTCAATCATTGGGTACATATTTCATGTCCAGTTTTTTGCTAAACTTTTTTCTCCCTGAAGTTAATATAAACAAAAGCACCTAGAGTCTTGAGGTTTTCTTTAACACAATAAAATGGCAGACTTTCTGTAGCCTAGATATTAAGGAAGGAAGCTATACAATATTTGGTTAATAATAGCAGCAAAAAGCACAGGATTTTTTCCCTTTCATTTCTAGAGATCATAATGTTGAGGCACTCTTTGCATTCCCAAAGGATACTCAATGCAAATCTTGTAAATCATTATGCTAATAAAATGGGAACCAGTCCTCTTGAGCTATTGTGGATGTCATTACAGTCCTCTTCAGTAGGGAGAAAAAAAATAGTTGTGAAGTCCAAGCCCATGGGATCCCCCTGAATAAGGACATCAGTCAAATCTCTACTTGTACTTTCCTTCCTAATATGAGTTTTATTCTGGCCACAGATTAAGAGGTAAAAATACTGTCCTGTATGTTAAATCATACTCTACTCTTATAGCAATCATTGTTGCTATTATTGTTGTTAATAACAATAATTTCAACTTTTATTAAACTTTATTAGGACCTTAGAATTTAGCACTGTTCCTTGCAAATAGTGGGTGCTTCATAAATATTATATAATTTGATAAAGAGAATCACATATATATATATATATATATATATATATATATATGTGTGTGTGTATGTGTGTGTGTGTGTGTGTGTGTGTGTGTGTGTGTAAGATAATATGAATACCTTTTTTCTTAAATGAAGAAATTTAAAGAATAGCAAATGGAATGTTCATTAATTAAATTAAAATTATTAAGCAAAATTATATATGGAAAACTGTTAAGCACAAGAGAAGAAACAAAGTTTAAAGATAGTTTCTGATAAAACTTAGAATCTTGTAGTTAGATGGCACAGTAAATAGAGCACCAGCCCTCTCCAGTCAGGAGAACCTGAGTTCAAAACCTATCTCAGACACTTAATACTTAGTAGCTATGTGACCCTAGGCAGTCACTTAATTCAAATTGCCTAAGCAAAGGAACAAACAAACAAAAACAACAGGAAACCGGAATCTTGTAAGAGAACAAGATTAAAAACTACAATACACTATATAATATGGTAAATACAAGTAGTGAGTTGGTAGGGGAAAAAAAAGATTATATGAGATTAAAAGAAAAAAGTCATCACACAAAATAGGAATCATGAAAATCTTCATGGAGGAGATAGCATGTGAAATGGACTTTTAGAGGAATCTGATGATAAAAGCAAAGCATGAAACTGAAAATCTTGGAGCTGAAAGAAGACAGAATATATTGGGGGCAGTGTGGTCTAGTTTACTTGAATTTTAGAATGACTTGAGCTACTTAATATAAGAATGGAAAGGTCAGATAATGGAGGGCATTGATCTTTATCTAACTACACTTTAACCTTACTTCCAAACCCCATAATAAACCTCTTTTATCAATCTAAGTTTTCAGGTCTGTAAATTCCTTGACAGGGGACTCTTGAGCCACTACTACACTTCATTTAACTCTGTATCCTTGCACCGAATCCAATGGGATTGCAGGGAAGCTCGATTTGCCTCCCTGTACCCTGAACCAGTCACTAGACCCCAATTAAACCATACTTTCATTTGGATACCCCAAATCTAGACCTCATCACTTTAAAGGCAGTACAAAATCCTGTTTTTGATTCTGGAAGTAAGAGGGAGTCATGAGAGTTTATTGAATGGAAAAAAGTGGGTGGTGATATGGCTAGAATCTCACTTCAGGAAAATAGGCTTGACATGTTAGACATAGACATAGAATTGAGGGAGAAAGCATAACACAGAGGCTATGGCATTTGGTGGTGAAGGCCTGCACCAAATAGCTGGAAATATTGAAAAAGATAAAGAACTATTTGAGAGATGTTACAAGGTAGAAATCACAAAATGTGGGGATAAGAGTGAAGAGTCAAGGTGTACATGTAAGTGTGGTGACTGAGAGGATGGTGATACAGATAGGTGTTTAGACAGATGGATGAAAATCAGGAAGAAGTGAGCTTTTGGGGGGAAAGATAGACAAAGACATTTGATGATGATGAAAATGAGGAGGAGGAAGAAACAAAAATACATTAGGGTTATTAGGATATTTTACAGCTATAGCAAAGGTGAGATTTTTTTAACAAAATATGCAATGTAGAAAATCTGAAAATGTAAAATAGTTTCAGTTACATTAAATTGAGCAGTTTTGGCAGAAATAAAATTAGTGAGAATAAGGAGAAAAAATATGTATAGGGACAATTATTTGCATAGAAGATTTCTAAAAAATTGCCTAATATTCAAGCAAGTAATAAAGTAACCAAAATAAAGAGGACTAAGAACCATTTCCTAGTGGGATCTCCCTACTAAATAAATATCTCAAAAAGACAAAGCAAAATTCCACATATCCCAACTTATTTTTGGTAGTAGCAAAGAAGTGGAAACTATCAATCAATGGAGGAATGGATAAGCAAATTATGAAACATTAATGCAATGCCATTTAATTGCATTATAACAAACTATATGAAGAATATGTGAAGTCTTGCAAAGATATGTTTATACAATACAAAATAAAGTAAGCAGAAATAGGAAAACAATGTCTTTAATTATGTAACTTGAAAGAGCAAGAAAAATTAAAAGTAAATTTGTGTATTTTCAACCTAAGTGACCCTGAAAAACATATAAGAATGTCTAGACCTCTCTTATTTGCAGAAGTAAGGGGATTACCATTGATTAGTTCAGAGATTCATCAAAAGTATTAACAACTCATCATATTTTTTTGATCCTTATAATTTTCTTTCCTCATTCCTTTTTATCCTCTCACCTCTATTTGTCTCTCCTTGGCATTATATTATTTCCTTTATTTGTTTTTTTACTTTAATAATGACTTGATTTTAAATATATATATATATATATATATATATATATATATATATATATATATATGTGTGTGTGTGTGTGTGTGTGTGTGTGTGTGTGTTTCAGATACACATCATTGCAAAATCAACATATTCCAAACAGATATCATCAAACAATTGCTTGCTTAAGACTATCTTGGTTATTTGGTTATTCTTCTTTTATTTTCCCTTTCCTTCATGCTCTGTATAAAAACAACAATGAAATTCTATCAATTATTTTTTCAGAATTGTTTTCATATCTAACCTTAATGAGTGTTGTCATGGCTGTCTCTAAAATTAAATCATAACTAAATCATATTCAATAGTCTTTTTAACTTGTGTCTCTCATTCTGTTTTATTCCTTTACATTCAAATCAACAAGTATTTATAATTGCTTAATATGTCCCAGGCCTTATGCTAAGTAAAGAACATTTCTGTATGCAAGGAGTTCACAGTTTAATGAGGGAGACAACATGAAAATATGTGCAAACAAATATGTGCACACACACACACACACATATGATAACTTGGAAGTGATGGCATTAGCATTAAGGGAGAATGGAAAAGGCTTTATCATGCACACATTCATCTCCTGAAAATACTATATTCAACACTGCATTTCTTTTTGTGCACAAGCACATATGCCCAACTCATGCTCCCATAAGTGTACAATTCAATGACTTCCTTTTGCCAACAGTGAAAAATCCAACTCCTTGGCTTCACATTAAAGCTTTAAATCATCTGTGCCTACTCTACCTAGACAATTTATCATGCACTATTTATCCATTCAAATCTTATGTGCTCCCCATTTGTGGCAAAAGAAAAAGGATATATATATATTACTTAGACACCTAACTTAAGTTTTCTTTTCTGTAAAACATTAATAATAATACCTGTATTATCAGTCTTTTAGAGTTGAAATAATAAAATATTTTCTTAAAAACTGCTTAAAATGTAAAAAATAAAAAGCTGTCAAATACTATACATATACATATACATATATGCACATATATGTATATTTATTTATCTCCCCTTTCATTATTATTATCGATATCATTATTAGAGAGAATATGGACTAGGGGATGGAGAGCTGGAAGTTAGGACAGCCTACATTCAAGTACTTATGCTGATACTTCTTGCCCCCAAAGAACTGAGTAAATCTCAGAAGTCCAGCAATCCTTTATGACTTTCTATCAGAGAGTAGCTGCCCATCTGTACTGAGAAACTGACTTTTTTTTTCAGTCATTCTTATAATGACCTACAAAAAAATTATCTTTTTTAATCACATGAGATTGAGCACAAGCTCAAGTGATTAGCCATGTTGTATGCCTTGTTAAGAATTCTATCCACTATCTTCAACATAAAGAAGATACAACTCACTTCCAGCTGATCAATGATGGACAGAAACAACTACACCCAGAGAAGGAACACTGGGAATTGAATGTAAAATATTAGCACTACTGTCTATCTACCCAGGTTACTTATACCTTCGGAATCCAATACTTAATGTGCAACAAGAAAATTGGATTTACACACATATATTGTATCTAGGTTATACTGTAACACATGTAAAATGTATGAGATTGCCTGTCATCTAGGGGAGGGAATAGAGGGAGGAAGGGGAAAATCTGGAAAAAATTAATACAAGGAATAATGTTATTAAAAAAAATTACTCATGCATATATACTGTCAAAAAATGTATAATTATAAAATTAATTAAAAAAAGTTTAATTTCATCTGAAAATTGTCTGTTCATATTGTTTGACCATTTATCATTTGGAGAATGGCTTGAATTCTTGTAAATTGGAGTTAATTATTTATATGTTTTAGAAATGAGACTTTTATCAGCACCCTTGAATGTAAAACATTTTCCTAGTTTGTTGCTTCCCTTCTAATCTTGCCTGCACTGGTTTTGCTTGTACAAAACATTTTTAACTTAATATAATTAAATAACCTATTGTGTAATCCAAAAAAAAAAAAAAAAAAAAAAAAAGAATTCTATCCACCCCTATTCTCATTCCTTAGGTTTCAAAATCAAGTTCAACCTCTCACTTGAGGTCTTCTTTTCTCTATGGACAATTACAGCCCATGTTAATCCCCCATTGTGTTTGCATAATTCTCCTTTATTTAGGATTCTCTGTGAGAAACAAAAATCAATGTGCATGAATAATGTAGCATTGACAATATCTTTGATACCATGTAAATATTTTGTTGTTGTTGTTAAAATAGGAGTTGGAAGGGTGCAAAATCTTCTTTGCTGTCCAATAGTTCTTAAATAAAAAAGTTTACTTTGGATGATTAATCAATCATAAGCATCCTGTTCACACACCTTTATCATAATATTTAAATCATCTTCTTTTCATTGAGTTGGTATTGAACTGATTTACAATTTTAATATCCAAGGACCCAGTTAATATTGAAATCAATAATTCTGATGTGAAAAGGGGTATGTGTGTAGTATATGTGTGCCCTCCTTTCTTTTCTTCCTCACTTATTCCACATTGTTTCTTATAATGGCTTTAGGCAAGTAAAATGCATTAGTGAGCAATCATGGTTTACAGGTTTTTTTAGATTTTTAATTGACATTTTTCTTTTATTATCAGCTCCTAGAAGTAACTTGCTAGACCTTAACAAGAAATATTTTCAAAAATATATATCCTAAAACATAGGGTTGAAATAGATATGAAAAGATCATCAAGTCCATCCCTCTTAGGGAAGAATTGCATCAAAATTTGATCATAATTGAAAATGAGTCCTTCCTAGAGAAAATATATGAGAAAGATAGATAATGCAGCTAATTATAGAAACTGTAGGAACTAGCTACATTTTTAAACAAATAACTAGAAAATATTTCCTTGAATCACTCATGAGACCTTCTCATTGCCATTGGTGCTTTTCTGTGTTCCTTAGTATCTTTATTTCTCTACCAAAACTTAACTTTTACACTATGTAACACGTATTTATTAAATACTTCTCAGTACATGTTATAAGAATACAAAGACACAATCAAAAACTATTTCTGCACAAAGACATTACATTTATATTCTATATATATTCATTCCAAAGTCATTTACAATATTCTTATCACTAAAATTGATAACTTTTTATTTTCTCATGGAACTTTCTTTACCATTTCATAGGATTTGAAGCTAAAGATTGACACTTTGGTTTCCTTCTTTAGCTTCCATGATAATGTACTCTTAGCATCTTCTTCCTTTCTCACTCCTTTCTCTCCACCTCCTTTTTGTTTTTTTTCTTCCTCTCACTCTTTACACATGTATATGTCTCATGGTCTGATGTTTTTTTTTTTTTTTTACCTTTTCTTTGTTCTTATAATTTCATTCTCCCTTTATGTTATAACACCCAGTTCCATTGCCTCAATTGTCACTATTATTCACATTGTGTTCTAGCTCCAATTTCTAGTCTCTATACACATTTTCTACTAAATGTCTACATAAGGATATCATGCTGTCACTTTAAGGTCACCATTTCAAAATGGAAATCATCATTTCCTCTCAAAAATCTGGCTCCCAAGCTTTCCTATTGTACTGATGTCATCATTCTCAAAATGAACTAAGCTTATAAATAAAAATCATCTTTGTTTCCCTCTCCCATCTAACTCAATTCAGTTATAGATAGATGATAGGGAGTGACACTCCCACTGCTCTGCAGCTCTTTGCAGGGCAGTTCACCTATCCCTGTTCTGTAGAGGAAGCTGAGAACCTCTTTGCCCTGAAGGCAGACTCCAAGGGCTTTTTCAAAAATGAGTAAAAAAGCCAAGCAAACTCTAACTATAGGTAGTATCTATACAGAAAGAGAGCAGATTTCTAACTCTAAAGAGACTAATAACATACGATCTTCAGACAAAACCCTAAAGGGAGATATAACTGATCCCTATCACACAAAGCTCTCCTAGAAGAAATTATAAAAAATCTTAAAAGAGAGCTAGAAGAAAAATGGGGAAAGGAAAGAGAAGCTCTGCAAGAGATTATGGAAAAGACATATAACTCATTAAAAGAAAGATTTGAAAAAGAAAACAACTCCCTGAAATGTGAAATGGAAAAGGTAAAAAATTCCAAGGGAAACAGAATTAGTGAATTGGAAAAGATAAAGAACTCCAAAAAAAGTAGGATTTTTGAATTGGAAAGTAAAGTAGGATTTGTGAATTGGACAAAGAAAATAACTAATTAAAAAAAATTAGTGAAATAGAAAAATATTCCATAGAGCAAAACAACTCATTTAAATACTCAATTGGACATATACAAAAAAGCAGTAAAAAAAAGCTAATGAAGAAAATAACTCAGTAAAAATCAGAACTGAACAAATAGAAATGAACAATTCATTGAGACATCAAGAATCAGTCAAGCAAAACCAAAAAAATGAAAAAAAATAGAAAAAATGTTAAATATCTACTTGGAAAAAACAACTGACAGGGAAAATAGATCTAGAAGAAATAATCTGAGGATTATTGGACTTCCTAAAAATTATGATGGACAAAAAGAGCCTAGACACTATTTTACAGGAAGTCATCAAAGAGAATTACCCAGATGTAAAAGAATTAGAAAGCAAATATATATATTGAAAGAATTCATCAAACACCTTCTGAAAGAGACCCCAAAATTAAACCCCAAAGAATATTCTGGCTAAATTTCAGAACTATCAGACAAAGGAAAAACTATTACAAGCAGCCAGAAAAAAAGCAATTCAAATACCAAGGAGCCACATAAGGATCACTGAAGATCTAACAGCTTCCACATTAAAGGATCTAAGAGCCTGGAATATGATATTCCATAAGGCAAAAGAACTTGGAATGCAACCAAGAATAAACTACCTAGCGAAGCTGAGCATTTTCTTCCAGGGAAAAAGATGGACATTCAATGAAGCAAGTGAATTCAATTTATTCCTAATGAAAAAAAAAAAAAAAAAGAGATAAACAAAAAAAATTGACTCCAAATATAAGACTCAAGAGAGGCATAAAAGATAAAAAGAACTCCTGAGAACTATATTTCTATTAGAGGCATACATAAAAAGTGTGTGTATAATTTGATTTTATTGTTACAATATAAAAAAGAAAAGTAGAAGTGGAAAGGGGATTGTATCAGAGAAAGGGAAAAAGGTAAATAAAAAGAGGGAAATTGCATCCCATGAAGAGGCAAAGGAAACCTATCATAGTTGAGGTAATTAAGGGGGAGGGGAGGATATTGTGGGAATCTTAATCTCAGCAGATTTGGCTCAAAGAGAAAATATTAAATATATTTGGTTTACAGAGAAACCTCTCTCACTTCATTAAAAAGTGGGAGAGGAAAAGGGAAAAGGAAAAGAGTAGGCTAAGTAGAAGGGAATACAAAAAAAAAAAATAATGGAAAGGTATAAGAAAGGAGGAGGGACTCAAAGAGGGGGGGAAGAATTCTAAAAAGGGAGAGCTGCATGATGCAAGTGGTACTCATAAAGTTTAATACTGGGAAGGGGCATAAGGAGGGCAAGAAAAAGAAAAATATAATCTGGGAATAATAAGATGGCAGAAAATACAGAATTAGTAGTTTTAACCATAAATGTGAATGGGATGAACTCTCTCATAAAACTGAGGTGGGTAACAGACTGGATCAAAAGCCAGAAACCCACAATATGTTGTTTGCAGGAAACATATTTAAATCAGGATGATACATATAGAGTAAAGGTAAAAGGCTGGAGCAGAATCTATTATGCTTCAGGTGAAGTAAAAAAAAAAAAAAAAAAAAAGCAGAGGTACTTATCCTTAACTCAGATCAAGCAAAAGCAAAAAGGAAACAATGTCTGCTAACGGATAGCATAGACAATGAAGTAATATCAATACTAAACATATATGCACCAAGTGGTACAGCATCTAAATTTCTAAAAAAGAAGTTAAGAGAGTTTCAAGAAGAAATAAACAGCAAAACTATAATAGTGGGAGATTTCAACCTTGCACTCTCAGAATTAGATAAATCAAACCACGAAACAAATAAGAAAAAAGTTAAAGAAGTAAATAGAATATTAGGAAAATTAGGTGTGATAGATTTTTGGAGAAAACTGAATAGAGACAGAAAGGAGTATACTTTCTTTTCAGCAGTCTATGGAACCTATACAGAAATTGACCATATGTTAGGACATAAAGACCTCAAAATTAAATGCAGAAAGGCAGAAATAGTAAATCCATTCTTTCAGATCATGATGCAACAAAAGTTACATTCAACAAAAAGCTAGGGGTAAATAGACCAAAAAGTAATTGGAAACTAAATAATTTCATCCTAAAGAATGAATGGATGAAACAGCAAATCATAGACACACTTAATAATTTCACCCAAGAGAATGACAATGCAACAACATATCAAAATTTGTGGGATGCAGCCAAAATGGTAATAAGGGCAAATTTTATATCAGTAGAGGCTTACTTGAATAAAATAGAGAAAGAGAAGATCAATGAATTGGGCTTGCAACTTAAAACGCTAGAAAAAGACCAAATTAAACCCCCCCCAATCAAATACTAAACTTGAAATTCTAAAATTAAAAGGAGAATTTAATAAAATTGAAAGTAAAAACAAACAAACAAAAAAAAAAACCTATTGAATTAATAAATAAAAATAAGACTTGGTTTTATGAAAAAAATAAACTGTTGGTAAATTTGATTAGGAAAAGGAAAGAGGAAAATCAAATTGTTAGTCTTAAAAATGAAAAGAGAGAACTTTCCATCAATGAAGAGGAAATTAGAGCAATTATTAGGAGTTACTTTGCACAACTTTATGCTGATAAATTTGAGAACCTAAGTGAAATGGATGACTACCTTCAAAATATAGGCTGCCCAGATTAACAGAGGAAGAAGTAAATTGCTTACATAGTACCATTTCAGAAAAAGAAATGGAACAAACAATAGTTATATAGTAACGATAGATAGATAGATAGATAGATAGATAGATAGATAGATAGATAGATAGTAATCAACTCCCTAAGAAAAATTCCCCAGGACCAGATGGATTTGCATGTGAATTCTACCAAACAGTTAAAGAACAATTAACTCCAATGTTATATAAACTATTTGAAAAAATAGGGAATAGAGGACTCCTGCCAAATTCCTTTTATGATACAGACATGGAACTGATACATAAACCAGGAAGGTTGAAAACAGAAGAAGAAAATTATAGACCAATCTCCATAATGAATATTGATACAAAAATCTTAAATAAAATATTAGCAAAAAGATTACAAAAAATCATTCCCAGAATAATACCATGGCCAAGTAAGATTTATACGAGGAATGCAAGGCTGGTTCAATATTAGGAAAACTAAAACTATTAGCATAATTGACTATATCAATAACCAAATTAACAAAAACCATATGATCATCTCAATAGATGTAGAAAAAGCATTTGATAAAATCCAACATCCAGTGCTATTAACAAACATTTGAGAGTATAGGAATAAATGATCTTATCCTTAAAATAGTCAGTAGCATCTATTTAAAACCATCAGCATCATATGTAATGGAAATAAACTGGAACCATTCCTATTAGGTTCTTACTAAGTGCTAATGACATAATGAGATATTAGGTTCTTACAAAGTGCCAAGATGGTACTTAACAATTCTCTAGTTCTGCCCTTTGGGGGAAGTTTTACCCCTTTGAACTTCTGGGTAGGACCTTGCATGCTTAGGAGGAGCACATTCATTGGTTGAAGTATTTTTTTCCCAGAAGCCCCTGAGTTATTCCATGCCCATTCTCTGGGAGGATAAAAGAAGTGACATTGAGCAAGGGAGAGGAGTCTCTACTCTAAGTCAGAGCTGGTGGCTTGATACAGGAAGAAGAATCTGGCCCAGAGATTGAGTTGAGACAGCAGAGAGTGATCAGCAGTCGCTGGAGACAACAGAACTTTACACATTCTCAGTAAGATCAGGAGTGAAACAAGGTTGTCCACAATCACCATTACTATTCAATGTTGTATTAGAAATGCTAGCTTCAGCAATAAGAGTTGAAAAAGAGATTAAGGAATTAGAGTAGGCAATGAGGAAACCAAATTATCTTGCTTTGCAGATTATATGATGATATACTTAGAGAATCCCAGAGATTCTACTAAAAAGCTATTAGAAATAATCCCCACCGTTAGCAAATTTGTAGGATACAAAATAAACCCACATAAATCATCAGCATTCTTATATATCATTAACAAAAGCCAACAGTTAGAGATGATACAAAGAAAAATTGCATTTTAAATAACTGCCTATAGTATAAAATATTGGGGAATCTATCTGCCAAGGGAAAGTCAGGAACTATATGAGTAAAACTGCAAAACACTTTCCACAACAATAAAGTCATATCTACCTAATTGGAAAAATATTAAGTGCTCTTGGATAGGTTGAGTGAATATAATAAAGATGACAATACTACCTAAACTAATCTATTTATTTAGTGCTATACTAGTCAGACTTCCAAAAAATTATTTCAATGACCTAGAAAAAAATAACAACAAAATTCATCTGAAAAAACAAAAGGTCAAGACTTTGAAGGGAAGGAATGGGAAAAAAAAAATCAAATGAAGGTGGCCTAGCTGTACCAGATCTAAAACTATATTATAAAGCAGTAGTCACCAAAACCATTTGGTATTGACTAAGAAATACACTACTTGATCAGTGGAATAGGTTAGCTTCACAGAACAAAATATTCAATAACTTTAATAATCAAGTGTTGACAAACCCAAAGACCCTAGCTTTTGGAATAAGAATTCACTCTTTGACAAAAAATGCTGGGAAAATTGGAAATTAGTGTGGCAGAGACTAGGCATTGGTCCACACTTAACACTATATACCAAGATAAGGTAAAAATGGGTTCAGGACCTAGGAATAAAGAATGAGATTATAAATAAAATTAGAAGAACATAGGATAGTTTATCTCTCAGACCTCTGGAGGAGGAAGGAATTTGTGAGCAAGGAAGAACTAGAGATCATTATTTATCACAAAACAGAAAACATTGATTATATCAAACTAAAAAGCTTTTGTACAAACAAAACTAATGTAGACAAGATTAGAAGGGAAATAATAAACTGGGAAAACATTTTTATAGTCAAAGTTTCTGACAAAGGCCTCTTTCCCAAAATATATAGAGAACTAACTCTAATTTATAATAAATCAAGCCATTCTCCAATTGATAAATGGTCAAAGGATATGAACAGACAATTTTCAGATGAAGAAATTGAAACTATTTCTAACCATATGAAAAGATGCTCCAAATCATTATTAATAAGAGAAATGCAAATTAAGACAACTCTGAGGCACCACTACACACACCTTTTAGATTAGCTAGGATGACAGGAAAATATAATGCTGCATGTTGGAGTGGATGTGGGAAAACTAGGATACTGATGCATTGATGGTGGAATTGTGAATGAATCCAAGCATTCTGGGGAGCAATTTAGAACTATGCCCAAAAAGTTATCAAACTGTACATACCCTTTGATGCAGAAGTGTCACTACTGGGCTTATATCTCAAAGAGACCTTAAAGAAGGGAAAAAGACCTGTATGTGCCAAAATGTTTGTGGCAGCCCTTCTTGTAGTGGCCAGAAACTGGAAATTGAATGGATGCCATCAATTGAAGAATGGCTGAATAGATTGTGGTATATGAATGTCATGAAATAGTATTGTTCTGTAAGAAATGACCAGCACGATGATTTCAGAAAGTCCTGAAGAGACTTGTATGAACTGATGTTGAGTGAAAGAGCAGGACCAGGAGATCATTATATACTTCAATAACAATACTATATGATGATCAATTCTGATGTACTTGTCTCTCTTCAACAATTAGATGATTGAAATCAGTTCCATTTGCTCAATAATGAAGAGAATCAGCTACACCCAGCAAAAGAACTATGGGAAATGCGTATGAACTACAACATAGCATTTTCACTCCCTCTGTTTTTGTCTGCTTGCATTTTTTATTTCCTTCTCAGGTTATTTTTACCTTATGTCTAAATCTGATTTTTCTTGTGCATCAAAATAACTGCATGGATATGTATACATATATTGTATTTAACATATGCTTCAATATATTTAACATGTATGGGTCTACCTACCATCTAGGGGAGGGGCTGGGGAAAGGAGTGGAAAAGTTGGAAAAGAAGGTTTTGCAAGGGTCAATGTTGAAAAATTACACATGCATATATCTTGTAAATAAAAAATTTATAATAATAAAAAAAGAATTAGAAATCAAAGAAATGTGGCTTAACAAACTGTACAACAGGATTGTGATGGAATATTCTTGTTCTATAAGAAATTACAAGCAGGATATTTTCAGAAATGAGGGCAATATTATATGTAGTAACAGTAATAATGTGCATTGAATAATTGCGAGTGACTTAGCTATTCTCAGCAAAACTATGATCAAAGACAATCCCAAAAGATCAGTGATGAAGCATACAATCCACCTCTAAAGAAAGAAGTGATACTGTTTGAATACTGACTAGAGAATCATATTTTTTACCTTTTTTTTTTATTAGCGTCTTGTACAAAGTGAATATGATGAAAATGTTTTACATGATTGCATAATATCACCAATATCTAATTGCTTGCCATCTCAGAAAAAGAGGGATGAGAAGGATGTAGGGAGAGGTAGAATTTGGAACTCAACATTTTAAAAAGGATTCAGATAGGGAAGTGGACTTAAAATGGCAGAGTAAAGGCAGGAACTTACTCAACCTCTCTCCCAAACTACTCCATATTTCTTTAAATAATGACTAAACAAATTTTCCCCCCATCTGAAGGCAACTTAGAAGCTGAGCAGAGAAGGTCTTCACTGGCACTCCCAGATGCTCTGCCTGGCTCCAGGCAGGGCCTCTGAACCAACAGTAGTACTGGTGACTTATAGATTTTTTAGCCCAAGGACACCAAAGAGAATGCAGAAGGTTAATGGAGAGAGTCTGTGGCAACAGGGTAGAAACGTAATATGCAGGCCTAGCACAATTTTAGTCAGTGGAACCCCAGCCCTGGACAGTATACTAGATCTTACAGCTATAGTAGAGTTGGGAAACTGCTCCAGAAAAGAATGCTTGTGGTCATACTTCTAGAAGGATTTCTGAAAACAGCTGCACAGAACCCCTGTACCTAGAGATAATGCACTCTCCACCTTGAACAGAGCCCTATTTCAACAGAGTTAAAAGCCCAGTAATAGGCTTGGGAAAATGATCAGAAAACAAACAAACAACAACAAAAAAAAAAGTTTTTGGCCACTGAAAGTTATTATGGTGCCAAGGAAAATCAAAACACAGATTAAGAAGATGATAATGAAGTCAAAGATCCTACATATAAAGCCTCCGAGAAAAATATGAATTTGGCTCAGGCCATGAAAGAGCTCAAAAGGAACTTTAAAAATCGAGTAAGAGAGAGAGAGGAAAAATTACAGAGCAAGTTGAGAGGTGAAAAGGGAAACAAAAAACTAATGAGGAGAAGAATGTCTTAAGCAAAATTGGCCATTTGGGAAAGGAGATACAAAAACTCACTAAGGAAAATAATTCCCTAAAAAATAGAATTGAGCAAATGGAAGCTAATGATTTTATGAGAAATCAACATACAATAAAGCAAAACCAAAAATGAAAAAAAAATTAAAAATTAAAAAAAAAAAGAATATTTCACAATGTGAAATATCTCATTGGAAAAACAACTGACCTGAAAAACATATCCAGGAAAGATAATTTAAAATGATTGGTCTACCTTAATGTTAAAATAAATATTAAAAAAAAAAAAGAGCCTGGACATCATTTTGGAAGAAATTATCAAGGAAAACTGTCCTGATATTCTACAACCAGAGAGTAAAATAGAAATTGAAAGAATCCACAGATCACCTCCTGAAAGAGATCCCAAAATGAAAACTCTCAGGAATATTATGGCCAAATTTCAGAACTCCCAGATCAAGGAGAAAATATTGCAAACATCTAGAAAGAAACCAAGTATAATGGAGCCACAATCAGATAACACAAGATTTAGCAGCTTCTACATTAAAGGATTGGAGAGCTTGGAATATGATTTTCTGGAGAACAATGCAGTTAAGATTGCAATCAAGAATCAACTATTCTATAAACTGAATTATAATCCTTGAAAAGAAAAGGTGGTCATTCATTGAAACAGAAGATTTTAAAGCATTTGTAATGAAAAGATCTGAATGGAAAAATTTATTTTAAATACATAATTCTGGAGAAGTATAAGGAGATAATCAATAAAGTGATAAGGGACTTTATAAGATTTATCTATTTACATTCCTAAATGGGGGTGGGGGTGAGGATGATACTTGTAAACTCATTAGAATATTCTCATTATTATGGCAGTTAGGAGTGTAATAGACAGAGGGCATGGGTATAAGTTGAATATGAAGGGATAATATCTTTTTTAAAATTATGAAATGAGAGAGGAATATATTGGGAGAAAGGGAAGGGAAGAAGCAGAATAGTGCAAATTATATACCATTTAAAAAAGACAAGAAAAAGCTTTTACAATGGAGAAGAAGGTGGGGGGTGGAGAGAATGAGTGAACCTTACACTCATCAGAATTGACTAAAAGAGGAAATAATATAGACTCAATAAGGGTATAGAAACTTTTCTTACCCTGCAGGAAAATAGGGGAACAAGATATGGGAAGAGGGGATTAGTGGTACAAGTGAGGACATATTGAGGGAGAAAGTGGTCAGTAGCAAAACACTTTTGAGGAGGGACAGGGAAAAAGGAGAGAGAGAATAAATGGGGGGGGCAATAAAATTAGCAATAGACATTGTAAAAAAGTTTTTTTTCAAAGCAACTTTTTCTGATGGAATATTATTGTTCTCTTGTTCACTGAGAAATGATGAGCAGGAGGCTCTCAGAAAAAAAAAAAAATACTTAGGAAATATTCCATTAACAAAATGAAATAGATAGTAATAGCAATGGTCTGGTATCAACATCTGTAAATTACTTTGTTCTTTTCAATAGTACAATCATCCACATCTACTCTGAAGGACTTATGATTAAAAATCACCCTTTAAATTATAGTACCTTAGACTTTTTTTTTTTTTTTAATGGGCAATTGCACACTTTCTGTACTGATTCAATCCTTCCAATTTACCCCTTCTATACTAGCATGTTTAACATCCAAGTAAAGTAATATCATTATGCTTTTATATCAGGATTGATTCAGAGTCCAATGACTATTTTTTTTTGAGGAAATATACCCATACCCCCATTCACTAGCCTTTACTCTTGAACCCTAAATGAAATTCATCCTTGAACAAAAACCCTGTTCCAAATTATATTGAAATATTTAGGTAATAAACATAAGCATTTATTTAACAATAAGACAAAGAAAGTAATAATATGTTTAAAATAAGGAAATTAGTAACAAGATATATCACAATTCACACATATCTGTATGATGGTCTTCTGCTCATGTACACAGTATTTATGAGAAACAGAGGGTACAGAATTATATAAACCAGGCAAAAAGGAAATGAGGAAATCTCATGTAGTGAGGGTAGCACACAACTATAGATCTGTGCATTTCACTCTTCTCTTTATTATATCAAGGTATCCTTAATAATGGAATCCATATCCATGAGTTAGCAGTATATCATGACACATAGAAAGGGTTGATGTAATCTTAAGTTGTATTAACACAAATGTGGAAACCTGTTGGTTTTTGTCTTAGCTTTATCATTTATCATTTATTATCATTTATTAATTTATCATTTATCATTTATCATTTAGTTTCTCTCTTGCCTCAATTTCCTTATCAGCAAAATGCAAGGAATGGACCAAGTGATTTCAACAGTTTAGCTCTAAATCTATAATTCTGTAAATTTCTGGAATGATTTCTTCAACTTTAGGTGCCAAGTCTTACAGTAGTCTATTGTTATTATTGCTAATATGACATATTTTCATGTCCAAAGTTGCCTTGTTGTAATGGAAACTGCCAGTTCGTGTTGTCTTTTAGAGCCAGAATCCTGTGTATTTGCTTATTTGTCTGGTATACTTCAGCACAGTATCTAAGCAATTCTATAACCCAATTACTCTAATTATAAATCAGGAAGGGAGAAGAGCAAATATCTCATTTTTTTTCCCACAACTGATCGATGGTGACAGATTAGTAGATCCACCAACTCAAACTATTTTTGAGCATTATCAACTTAATTATAGCAAAAAGCATATGAATAATATGTCATGTTTAATTAGTCAATGCCATGTTCAAGGAGTGAAAAATCTGCTTAAATGGATCTGGATATTTTCTTTATGTATTTTTGATATTCACATCAATCTATTCTTATCTTCCTTTACTAGGATACATTTTTCAGTTCACTCTTTTTATTATACATAGAACTTGGACTAAACAATTTCATGGGTCTTGACTCTAAAATATTGGCCCATATGATTGCAGCCTATTCTGGATGAAAAACAGTCTTAGAATAAGAATTAAGGTTTCAATCTCCATAACACAGACCCCAAATCTAAAGGTATCAAAATGAGAATTCTCACATACTATAACTATATTATAAAATGTCACTGTAAGTCAATTAGTTAACATGTATTAAGTGCTTATTTAATACCAGGTAGTATACTAAAAAAAAAAAAAAAAAAAAAAAAAAAATTAAGCTGAGACTTGGAGGAAGATATGGAAAGTTGGACAATTGAGGCATGTAGAGACAATATTTTAGGCATGGATTACAGCCAGTGAAAATGGTTGTTATTAAGAGGTCAAGTATTGTGTGAAAAGAATAGTCAAGAGTCTAATGTCAGTAGACTGCAGAGTATGTAAAGAAGAAAAGATATAAGAAAACTAGAAAGCTAGGAAAGAGTAAAGAATTCAAGGACTTTGAAAGCAAAACAGAGATTTTTATTGTAGATGCCAGAAGAAAGAGGAAGCCATTGAAGTTTTTTGAGTTTATTTCTTTTTCTTTTTTTTTTTTTTTTTTTAGGGGAAAAGATATATGTGATCAGACATCTGGATAGACTGAATTGAAAAGTGACTACAGGGGGCAGATAGGTGGCGCAGTGGATAGAGTACCAGCCTTGAATTCAGGAGGACCCGAGTTCAAATCTGTTCTCAGACACTTAACACTTCCTAGCTGTGTGACCCTGGGCAAGTCACTTAACCCAAGCCTAAAAAAAAAAAAACAAAAAAAAAAAAAAAAATGACTACAGGAAGGAAACCAATGAACCACTGGAGCCTATTCCAGAGTGGATTAATTGTCAGAAGAGAGAAGGGAGAATATTTAAAAGGTGTTACAAAGGTAAAATAGACAGTCCTTACCAACAGTTTGCCTTATGTGAGTAAGGATTAGAAACCTGAATGTCTGTGAGAATGGTGATACCCCATAAGGAAGTAAAGAAGAGAAGAGATTTTGGAGAAAATGAATGAGCTCCATTTTTATTGAGTTAGAGAAATTTATCTTCAAGATATTTTAAAATGCAGTTGGAGTTGTGTGACTGGAAGTCAGGAAAGAACTTAGGCCTGGATAAGTAGATATGAAAAACATCTACATAGAAAAGATAATTGAAAACCTGAATCTGATGAGATTTTTTTTGTTTTGTTTTGTTTTGTTTTTTTCATTTATTTATGTGTTTTTCTTTTGAGCTAGTATAGAGGGAAAAGAAAAGGGAGCCCACAACAGAGACTTGGATCATCCCTCTTCTTAACAATGTGACATGGATGAAGGTCTCAGTATGGGCTGATTAGACAAGTAGGAAGAGAACTAGAAGATAAAAGGGTCATGAAAAATGTAGAGAAAATGATAGTATTAAAGTGACAAAGACAATTGACAGTGCCAAAGTTTTTGGAAAGGTCAAGAAGAATAAAGAATGAAAAAATACTGTTAGAATTGCCAAATGTCATAAGATCATTAGTAACTTTGGAGAGAAAAGTAAGTTGAATGATGGGATCAGAAGTCATATTATAAAGAGATAAGAAAAAAGTAAAAAAAAATAAAAATAAAGGAAATGGAGTCACTATAATTGGTCTTGTCAAGAAGTGTAGTCTTGAATAAAGGGAGAAGAGAGAAAATGAAAGCTAACTGGGAAGAACAGATCAAGTAAACAAGTGGAGTGTTGATGTGCTTGTTTATTTACATATTGGCAAAGCATAAGCCTATTGTAGATAATAAAGATAAACAGCTAGTAGAAGCAGAGGGATTGAAGATTATTGAGAGATCAGAGATGATGGAGGAAGCAATCTGATAGAGAAGGCTGTGAGATGTGATCATTTGAGGTTAATCTTGTTAAGGAGAAGGCCATTTAATAGAAAACAAGAGATAAAGAAAGAGATAGTGACAGAAAGTATCTAAAAGATGCAACTTGAGGAAGGAGAGAGAAAAAAGGACTTTTAGTGAATGCCTTTTTTTTATTCCAGTAAAATATGAGAAAATGTTCTCAGTTAAGAGAGTGTAAGAAGAGCTATGACTAATTTGAGAAGGGATGGAAATTTTTTGAAAAAGTAACTCTGGTGAGTGGGATAATGAATCAATTAGGGAGGAATAAAATTGCCTGACAATAGTAAAATAAAAAAAAAAACAAACAAACAAACAAACCAACAACAACAACAACAACAAAAAACAGTTCAATCAGTCATAGTTTTTTTGATTTTCTCTAGTTTTGTTCAGTAGCACATAAGTATGAGCCAAAGGTAATAGATGGCAGAAATAATATATGGCTAGAATGTGGAGTGGTAAAATCTGCAATAGATAACATTCAGGACAATGTAAAGTTTAACTGACTTACTCGATGTTGAAATGGTAAAGGGGGAAAAGTATATCTGGTTCAGAATTGATAGCTTAAAAAAGAACTAAAGAGTTAAGGATTTGGTAATAATGCTGAGGATAAAGAGAATTCTTTATAATTAAAAGATAGATGGAGAGATGGAACAACAAATGGAAGGTCAGAAAAAAGAAAACTTCAGAGTTCATGAACATAGATATGGAATACTTAGATGTGAAGGAAAAAATCAAAGGATTGACCATCTCTGTGTGTAGCTGTGGTGTGTAGAATGTGGTGTGCATTCAATCATGAGCCCCAGAAAGCTGATACTCCAATGTATTGTCTGCTACTGTAAAAGGCTGTAAAATCTATAAGCAGATAGGTTGAAGAAGCTTTTTACCCTTGGAACTTTCCCCAAGGAAATCTCATGTTATAACTAAATAGAATAACATCACACTCACACATTTACTATTTAATAACAAGAAACTTGAACACCAATTCAACAGAATAACTAGAATAGAGTTACATGTATGGTGCATTATACTTGAATTAGCAGATTCTGTGTTGGAATCCTACTTCTGACACTAGCTGTGTGACTTTGGACAAGTCTTGGTTTCCTCATTTGTAAAATAGGAATAATAAATGTAGTATCTGCATCACAGGATTTTTATAAAGTCAAGATGAAATAACAGAAATGATCTTGCATATGTTAAAGTGATTTTAAAATATCAGTTATTATTATTATTATTGAGAGAGTTAGAATATTGACTCTGAATCCCTGGTTCTTTTCACTATATAATAATGATAGGGATAAAGATAAAGTCTAAACTTATAGGTTTTTTTTAGTATAGGGAACTTCCTCAATGATGAAACTCCTTGTACAAAAGCAGCTAAGGCTTTAACAATTTAGTGTTACAAAGCTAACTGGATCATTTGGATATAAAGGGACCAGGGTCATATGGGCAGTATGTATCAGAGACATACCTTCAATCAAAGTTTTCCTGGTTTTGAGTCCTGCTATTGATCCACCATCCATACTGCCTCCCAACTATTATACTATTCCATCTCATAAAGATTATATTTTTTTGGCACATTCTGAGATTCAAGGTTCATCTGTGTAAGGGGAATGGGCTATGGAAATTTAGGACATTCACAGCTGTAAATGTCTTACTAACAAATAAAAGTTAGGTTTTTGTTTTTGAACATTTCAATATTTAATGTTTATAATAAAACCAATTATGTTGCAATATGCTGATTAAAAGTGAAATATTTTATTTTTGTTTCCATAATTTATCCTTCCACTTAATTTCTATGTATATAGAAAGAAGTGAAATTTTTTATTTTTGTTTGAACATTCACTACAGATTTTTAATTTAGTAATATTCACATAATCAGTGCCTATATATATATATGTATACATGTGTGTATTACACTCAATCATATGTACATATATATATATATATGCCTTATATATCCATTCATGTACATAAATGTACATATATAAATATATCTATATACATGCTTACAGATCTATATAGAGGTAGATATAGAAAGTCAAAATTGTCATATAAGGTTCAAAGTTATTTTGTTTATTACTACATTATGTTCTGGCTTATTAAATTGTTTTGTTGTTAATTATTTTATGATTTGCATACATTTCAGGAAACAGAAAAATACATGTGTTGATGGATTTTGATAATTTATATGAAATATTTTCATCTACGATCACAAGATAAATTCTTGTTCATGTTTATGAAATGTATTAGGTCTATAAAACTCTTAAATTAAAAAAAAAAAAAATGCACTGAGTTTTGAAAGGAACTGGTATGTGTCCTTTTGAAAACAACCCCACAAGTTGAGTGATAATCAAATTGATTATAAACAAGTAAAATAGAAAGAAATTGTGAAATGCAGTTCAACAGATATTTAGAAACACAGTAAAAGTAATATTTTAACAAAAAAGTTCAATTGCATGTCATTTTCTAGGAAAAGCTATTAAAAACAGAAACAATAACAACCCTTTGTTTGATGCTCTATAAAAACATTCAGGAATAATCTAGGTTCAATATCTAGTGCCCTCTCACCAGATCTTTTATTTTACAATGTTATTTCATTTTTCTCTGGCACCCATTCCTGTCTGTCTGAGCCTTTACATTCAATCATGAGCCCCAGAAAGCTGATACTCCAATGTATTGTCTGCTACTGTAAAAGGCTTAAGAGAAAATCTATAAGCAGATAGGTTGAAGAAGCTTTCTACCCTTGGAACTTTCCCCAAGGAAATCTCATGTTAGAACTAAATAGAATAATATCACATTCACACATTTACTATTTAATAACAAGAAACTTGAACACCAAATCAACAGAATAACCAGTGATTTCCTTTCCTCAAAAACAAGCAAGTATTTCCCATCAAAATTTCCTGAAGGAAAGTAAACTGAGAATCTAAAAAAGGATAGGGTTTTTATGCAGGATGATAAATGGACTTGCTAGGAAGACTTATTATTGCTGCCCTTTTAAAATCCTGGAAAATCTTTTTTCGTAAATTTCTAACTCAACTCAAAATCAGATTTTTAGTATTTTTCTAACACTAAAGTATCTTAAAATATAGAGTAGATCTGAGATAATCATCTTATAAGTATCATTCTCTACTCCACTTAATAGATCAAATAAAAATAGCTGGAAAAGATGCTATTAGCATTTTTAATTGTCAGTGGGAATTGAACATATTAATAGCTAAGCAAGAAACAGTAAAATTATTGTTTGAGGAAAACACTCAAACATAAACATAGCTTTAATTGCTTCTCATTTTTAAAGTCAGAGACCAAAAATCGAACAATCATTTTGTGTTGCTATCAAATTGTTCATTTCTAAATTAATTGTATTCAATTGACCATTGATGATAATTGTTAATGTGTAGATTTAGATCAAGTTAATCCAGTGAAGCTGAGTCACTGTACAAACTCTGTCTCTCTGTGTCTCTGTCTCTCTCAATCACACACGCACACACACACACACACACACCAACCTATTTCCATAAAAATACAACAGAATTTCAAAGTCACTGCAAAAAACAATTCCAAGGGCCAAATACAAACATTGCATCATGAAGAAGTCTTATACCTTTTTTCATTTCTTCTAGAATTACAAAATGAATCTAGTAATACAGATTCATAGAAACAAAAAAGAACTATGGGAAAAATAGACAAACAATAAAGTATATGTCTAAATATGATTGTGAAAATAATGACTAAAAGAGAGTACTAATATTAGCCTTTTGGGAGCCATAGGTATCATCTATTTTTATTTTCCAAACTATCTAATTCTTATGAAGTTATTTTTCTATGAAATGACTAGAATCCTTATTTTTAGGTAAATTCTAAATATAATAGGTACTTTATTCTACTGAGTAAAAAGCAGGGATATTATTCTTTGCTTAGAAATAGTCATTAAGATGATTTCAGAAAGGTCTGGAAAGACTTACATGAACTGATACTGAGTGAAATGAGTAGCATCAAGAGAACATTGTACATAGCAACAACAAGCTTATATGATAATTGATTCTGATGGACATGGTTCTTTTCAACAGCAAGGTGATTCAACCAGTTCCAATGATCTTGTTATGGAGAGAGCCAACTGCACCGGGAGAAAGGATTGTGGGGACTGAGTGTGGATCACAATGTAGTATTTTTGCCTTTTTTTGCTTGCTTTTTTTTCCCTTTTTCCTTTTTTTTTCCTTTTTGATTGAATTTTTGCAGCATGATAATTGTAGAAATATATATAGAAGAATTGCACATATTTAACATATATTGGATTGATTGCTGTCGAAGGTAACGAGTGGGAGAAAGGGAGGAAGAAAGAATTTAGAACACAAGGTTTTATAAAGGCAAATATTGAAAACTCTATGCATACATTTTGAAAATAAAAAGCAAAAAAAAAAAAAAAAAGATTGCTTTAGCTTTATTCCCCCCCCCCATCTAAAAAAACAGTCCCTGTATACAGAATTTGTTGCTCAGAATAAATAGGCACTGTGATTTATAGTTCAGTTCATTCCAGCTTCTATGGACAAGATGATAATCTAAGACCAAGATTAGCAAACTTCCATGCTTCTGAAAAAACATTGTTTGCTACTGAAAGACTCACAAGTCAGAAAGAAAGGGAGAAGTGAAAGAAAACAAAGAGAATATAAAAAAAAAAGAAGGAAGAAAAAAGTCAGAGGGGCAGAGAGGAAAATGGCATACTTGAGAAAATAGTGAGCTATTATAAAATGGGGAGTGATAAAATATTTCTTCAGGCAAAAATTATTTGTTCTTGATACACTACATTTATGTATCTACATCTACATGTATATTTATGTAAATATATTTCTGATTAGAATAACTAAAATGATTTGGATTAGTAACTTATTCTTTTAAAGACATGCTTTCTATTTCATCCATTACCTTTTCTAACAATTTTTCTCTTTTAAAATGGAAATCTTATAAAAGATTTGCTATTTCTCTTTCCCTCCTTTCCTCTTCCCTCCTCCTCTCTTTTTTCCAGGAGTCTTGGTCCAGTTCCATCTCTGTTGATTTCATTTTGCTTATCACATCCCTGCTGTGCTTTAATTAAAAACACAGTTCTTTCCTTTTCTGCCTTAGCTTTATGGAAAGAAGCAGCAAAGGTATGATGATGCTTCTACTTCTACAAGAAGCTGCATTCTAGGACAGTAGTGTGGATACTGACTTCTTTCAACCTTGATCAAAGTTGAAATCCACAAAGTAGGAGTTCTGAAGTCAATAGTCTTTAATAGTAGGAAAAATTATTTATGTCAATCTCCTTCAAATTATTTATGCTCAGGGTTAATGACCTGTAGTATGCATTTATTGAAAAAAAATCTCTCCTGACCTTTTGCTTGATGTCTGTAATTCTACTGTAGCTTTTTATCCCTTAAGCTTAAGACTTTGATCCGGGTCAAAATGCAAATACCCTTGGGAAAATGATGCTTCTAGCTAGCAGGAATTTGTTTCTCATTGTGTCTTAATTTTAGAGATTTTCCTGAAACCAGAGTTGGGTAGGTGAAAAGGAGGATATAAAGACATTAGGTCTAAAGAAGCATGGAGAATGTGGAAATATTAGACTGCTTCACATTGAGTCTTCAGGATGACTTTGTCAACAGCATTTTTTTCCAGATGAATGTATACTCTTAAAATTAGGCAAACATAATTTATTGTCAGAATTGGCCAAAACTAGCTTGTAATGGCTATTAAAATCTGGTTGGTAAATATTCAGTGTGAACTCATAACCTGGAAATTAATGCTACAAATTAAGCTCTATTTAATTGTTTTGTTGGCTGTTTAGATTTAAGAAATCTATAAAAAAATTGATAAACTTTAAAATGTCATTTTTACATATTGCCCTGGAGATCTAGTTGTTAGATATTTAGCAGTATATCCCTGATTTACTGTATATACCATCCAGAGGGTACCCTGAAAATTTAGGCTTCCTCTTTCTGTTTTTTATCTGAAGTTCCTGAAGGTTGGAAGGGAGTAGAGAGTCAAGATAAAAAGAATAAAGATTGTGAAGGGTGAGAATTTTTCCACAGGCCTCTGATCATTCTTGGCCTACAACTAAATAATACTAAAAAAAGAAAATTTCCTCTAATAGTTCACATAAAAAGGAATTCATAGAAATGGAGGTAAGACAGACCTAGCTGGCAAAAGTTACTTGGAGTAGGACTTTTGAGGAAGTTATATCTGTCTCTTATAAATACAGTCAAAACCTCAAAAACACTCATTTGGTTCAATTATTTGTCCAAAGCCCTTGAAATCATCTGAAAGAAAAGACGATGATGTGCTTTATTGAACATTTTGTTTGTAGAGGTTCAGAAGCAGAATAACTACAGATCCTCCCCAAAGGAGAATAGAGCCCTCTTGCCCTTATTTGATCCCAACTGAAGTATAGCTCCAATGTGTTTTCAGCAATGCTTTTGGCATCTATTTTCACATCTTCAGCCAAAATTTTAGGCATTCATTCTTTGATGAAGTACTAAATTCTCTCTTTGTCTTAGCTTTTCTTGAACCTAAATAAATGGGAACTAAATGTATTAAATAATTCTCAGTTCATGAGACTCTATTCTAGAATTAGAAGAAGTCCTAAATCATTTAAAAAAAAAAAAAAAAAAAGAGACTTTCTAGCATATGCTGGAGGTTTGGCATTTTAATTCATTCTTTTATCTTGCTTTTCTGCTTTTGATGTTCACTGAACTAAAAAGGACTATAGCGTAGGGCAAATGATACTAACCTCAAAATCAGAAAACTTGGGTTCTAGTTAGAGTTTTGTCATTAACTAGTTGTATGACTTTGGACAATTAATCTATTTGACCTTTCCTCACCTCAGTCTTCTCATCTGCAAAATGAGTGGGTTGTACTAAATGCTCTATAATCTTTAGGTCTTTCAGTTCTAAAATGCTATCATATTTTGAAAATTGGAAAGATAATTATGTGCAAAGTAATTTAATCTTCTTTGACGAAAATATATTAAAAATAAAAGTACCAATGTTCCATTCGTCAAATGTGAAAAATGAAACATTAAGAGGTTAAGTGACTTGCCCGAAGAATAACATTTAGTCAAAACTAGAAATGGGTTTTCTATATTGAATTCTTAACTTTCAACTCATTGTTCGCTCATAAGAACAAACTCCTTTTTTTTTTTTAAATTTCAAATCTCATGCTTGAAAAATTATATTTAATTTCATTTGGAAATTGCAAAAGCATTAAGTGTACAAATCTGGTAATCAATTTATTATCTCCTAAATATCATAGAGGGGGAGTTTTTAAAAATATATATTTTAGTCCTTAATTTGATGTGAACATGTTCTATCAAAATTAATATCTTCCAAGAAGTTTATATAATGTTACTTTAAAATACAGTTTGACTTTCACAACTCTCTATGTCTGAACCCTTTCCTACATTTCCAGGCTTCTTACACTTTTCATATAATTCTATCATTTCCTATGCTTTGGGAGGTATGAGCCAACTTGCTGGGTTTTTTTGTTTGTTTTTGAATAAGACATGCTATCTCCTGACAGGGGCATATTCACTGCCTTCTGCCTTATACACACACACACACACACACATACACACACACACATACACACACACACACACACACACACACAAACACACATACTATTTTCTTTCTTTCTTTCTTCCTCTTCCTCCTTTTTCTTCTTTTTTTTCTTCTTTCTTTTTCCTCTTTCTATATTTGTACCTCTAGTGCTTAGTCAAATTCCTGGATCATAGTATGTACTTAATAAATTTACTTATGTGATTACATTATATTAGATTACCTTTTGCTAGATTCATACTATTTTGTTTTCAGACAGATATCTGTATCTGGAAATACAATGAATTCTGTTAAAGACTAAAAGTATCAATGTGTTTATGTTTTTATTCTTATCATAAATAATTAATTGGAAATTTTTGTTGATTGTATTTGTCTATTCATAAAGGTGCATGTATATAGTATATTTCAGTTTTTGTTTAATAAGAAAAAGGTACACTGATGATAATATACATATATATATATATATATATATATATATATATACATATATATATATACACATATATATATATATGGCTATATAAATCAAGACTTTCTTCAATTATTGATTCATTGTCCCATATTCAGAAAACTGACTAGAACTGAATACCTCTACACTCCCTCCCTCTATCTCTCTTTCTGTCTCTATCTCTCTCTGTCTCTCTGTCTCTGTCCCTGTCTCTGTCTCTATCTCTCTCTTTCTCTGTCTCTCTCTGTCTTTCTCTTTCTCCTCTCTTCTCTCTTTGTATTTAGCATAGTGCCAGGAACTTCATAACCCTTAATAGCCCTTGATGAATGGATGTTGATTGAATTATTGAAAAACATTTGTGGATATAACTGAAAACAGGGAGAAAGAGACAATTCTGTCTGTTAAAACTGTTTATACTTGTTGCCTCTGCTTCTCCTCTCAATGACTTTTTAATTTACAATTCAGTCTCTATTCTCATAACTGAACTAAAATTTTTCTCTCCAAGATTATCAATACCTATCACTTTTCAATTCTGATGAACTTTATTTAATGACCTTTTCTCAACCTTTATACATCTCAGCCTCTCTGCATTTGACCCTACTGATTTCTCCTTTTGGCAATGTTCTCCATTTTAGATTTTCATGACACTATTTGCTCTTAGTTTGACTTATACTTATCTTACTGCTTCTACACAGTTTCCTTTGCTAGTTTATTATCCATACCATTCTTCTTAACTGTGAGTTTACCCCTAGGTTCTGTCCTGGATCCTTTTTGGTTCCACCTGAACTCTTTTATTTGGTAGCTTCATAAACTCCTATGGCTTTAATTATCATACAGATAGCATACCATGCAGATAACTCTGGGATTTATTTACCAGTTCTAGTGACTGGTCTAAGCTCTATTCCTAGATCACCAACAACTTCTTAGTCATTTTGAACTGAATGCTCTCCCAAATTAAACAGTTTGGAAAAAAAAAACAAAAACAAAAACAAAAAAACAGCTTTATAATAGATGTTTTTGTCCAGAACTCACCCCCCCCCCCCCCAGCCCTCACTTTCCCAACTTTCCTATTTCTCTGAAGGGCACTATTATCCTTTCAGTCACACAAGTTCAAAAGGTTGATATTAATCTCCCTCTAAAACACCTCACATATCTCATCAATTGCTAAGTTTTGCAATTTTTATCTCAACAATATCTCCAATATCCTTTGCTCACAGAAGGGTTAGGCCATCAGAGGCTGGTGACCACCACCTTATTTCATGCCTTCATTAGCTTACCTTGGGCTATTGAACTACCTTCCTAATCAGACTCACTATTTTAAGTCCCTTTCTATTCCAACTTATTCTCTATATAGTTACATGATCATGATATAATAAAATTATTATAATAAAGTTATTTTCACAGTGGACTAGATAGACCATAATACTGTCATGTTCAGAAAACTTCAATGGCCCCACATTACTTGGAGGATCTAATACACACTCTTTCAAAATCTGATGCTAGTTTATGTTCCCAACTTTGTTATACATTGCTCTCTAAATGGCAATCTAGTTGTTGCTCACACAGTATACTATTTCCCGTCATTGTTCCTTTGTGCTAATTGTACCACAAACCTGCAGTCAGGAATGGGTTGGAATGAGCTCATATAGCAAATTGTTAAATTTTCAGTATTAACATTAAATCTAAGAAATAGACAAATACTAACAATTAGGACTTGGTTTATTGTTTTATTGATTGTCTAAACTTAAAGTAATGGAGAATATAGCATACATTAAAATTAAAAGTTTGTTCTGAGTACATTTATTCTTAGAGAATAAAATGTTACAGATTTACCACTTTTCATGGTCTCCCAAACCATTAGTGTTCCTCTCTATTGCTCTGCATTGATTTTACAAATAATTATATAGCTACATACTATTTCTCCTTTTCCTCACCCAATAAAATGTCAGCTCCTTGAGGGTAGGAATAATTTTCTTTTTTGTGTTTACATCTGCAGTGCTTAGCAAAGTGTCTGCCACATAACAGATTTTGCTAATGAGATCTTACTATTAAAAAATAGTCTCCTATTCTATGAAGTTATATTCACATAAGTAAATAACCATAAATCAGAGATTATAATGACAGGCAGTGGATAGGATTGTTTGATAAGGTTACAAAGTAGTCATAAATTGACCCAGACTATTATTTAACTAATTAATGACCTAATACATTCAAGGTATAAATCTTGAAATTTAGCCAAAATATAATACTGAAGAAGAGGGAAGAGGAGAGTTAAAGTATAAAAGCAGAAAGACTGAACCATAATAAATTCTATCTTGCCTGATAGACTACCTTCCTATGTTTTTCTTGGCATAGATTACACTGGTTTAGAGAATATAAATGTGATGAGGATTTGAAAGGTTTATTTGAGGAGACCTGACTTTTATGGAAGATACATTCTCAAAACATTATTCAATTCAACATAGGCAAAAACTCATTATTGTATGAACTACATGGCTTCCACAATGATAGGACCACAAAATTTCTCTGCTTGAAGATCCTATAAGCAAGAGTGATTGATCTCTCAATTTAATTTATCATATGTTCACCATAGCACGTGCTCCTTTCAGGCCAGTGTAAAAACTTTTTGGTAGTCACAAATATCCAATGACTTCTTTGATATTTTATATTATATTTTTAAGACTCTTTACAATAGACTTGGCTCTTTTCAACAAAGGTGATTCAAAGCAATTCCGAGTGCCATCCATATACAGAAAGGGAGCTATGAAAACTGAATGTGCATCAAAGCATAGTATTTTCACTTTTTTGTTGTAGTTGTTAGTTTCCTTGAATTTTTAAATTTTATTCTTATTTTTCTTTTTTTTTCATTTTGAACTTCTTTTTCTTATGAAGTATGACAAATATGAAAATATGTTTAGAAGAACTGTACAAGGTTCATCAATATTGGATTGCTTGCTGATTTGAAGATAGGGAAAGAAAGAAGAAAATTTGTCTACATTCCAGTGAAAAATAAGCATTGCTCCTAGGTTGTAGCAGGGTTCTTAAACTTTTTTCTACTCATTGCCACTTTTTGCCCAAGACATTTTTACATGACAGTAGTTATAGGTATATAAAATAGGTGTGCAAATCAAACAAATCCTGGTAATATATCATAATTTTGTGACTCCTACATTCAGTTACTAAATTTCACATGAAATTGTAAACACAGTTTAAGAAACTTGGAGTCACATTAAATCCTGAGCATTTCTTTCTTCATTTTTTAAAATTGTAGGATTAGAATCTTAGCCACATAATTATTTTTTTCTGACATTTATCGCTTACTCCAAAATTGATTTACAAAAAGATGCTGAATTTTTCACCATCAGTGAAGATATACATTTCTCCTCAGACCTTTCAATAGTGTCAATACTATATTGAGCAATTTCTCATTGGTGGTAAGTTCAACTTTTATTTTTATTTATTTATTTATTTAGTTTTTTTGATACTGGTAATTTTTTTTTTCTTTCCTTTTTTTTCCAATCAAATTAACCAGAAGTTTGCCTATTTTATTGTGTTTTTTTTTTTCATTAAAACCAACTCCTTTATTAATTAACTCAATAGTTTTCTTAGTTTCAATTTTATTAATCCCTCCTTTGAATTTCTGGATTTCTAATTTGGTATTTAAGTGGGGGGGATTAATTTGTTCATTTTCTACTATTTTAGTTGCATGCCCAATACATTGATTTCCTTTCTCCATTTTATTGGTATTACTATATGAAGATATAAAATTTCTCCTAAGAACATCTTTGGCTGCATTCCCTAGGTTTTGTTATGTTCTCTCATTATTGTCATTCTCTTGGATAAAATTATGGATTGTTTCTGTGATTTGTTATTTGACCCACTCATTATTCAAAATTAGAGTATCTAATTTCCCATTGGTTTTTAGTCTATCTTTATTTGTCTCTTTATTGAATATAGTTTTTATTGTGTGGTGGTCTAAAAAAGAATCATTTATTATTTCTGCCTTTCTGCATTTGATTGTGAGGTTTTTATGCTCTCAATACATGGTCAATTTTTTTTGTAGATGCAATGTCCCTATTCAATTTTTTGTACAAAGCAATTTCCCTCTATGTTACTTTTGTACCAAAAAAAAAAAAGGAAATTAAAAAAGAAAAACAAATTAAAATTTGATAAGATCATAAATTTAGGGTTGGAAGGCACCTTAAAAGTCATATAGCCCACCAACTACTTAATACTTTACTATGAATAAAAGTGAGGCCTAGAATAAACCAGCTTTCCCATGGTCACAAAAATAGTAACAGAAGAATGATTTAAACCTAATTTTCTGAAAATCAATGTCCATTCTACTCCAATCCCTTTAAGTAAATTTCTTTCTTTTTATTTTTTTGGAATATCTGTGTGGCTTTATATAAACATAGAGACAGAAATTTCTAATTTTTGTAATTATAATAATATATTTTAATTATTTAATCTTGCATAAAATAATATGACAAAGTACATGAAGTTACATATGTATCTTCAGTCTCTATATATCTACATTCATATAGATAGATAGATAGATAGATAGATAGATAGATAGATAGATAGATAGATATAAACATTTGATGTCAATAAAACATCTGCATTTCAGTGTTATATCTAGGGGTTATTGTCTGGGTGATATTACACAAATCACTTAAATGTTCTGAGCTTATTTTCCTCACCTGTAAAATGGGAACAATACAATGCAATCAGGCAGTCAACAAGTATTTATGGCAACTATGGGCCAGGTACTGTAGTAAGTACTGGAAATACAAATACAAACCATAAAGAAGGTAATGACCACCCTCAAGATGCCTAGATCCTAGAGGGGAAAACTACCCATAAAAAAGAGTTTAAAATGGAGGGATGAGGGGAAGAGAAAGGGGAAGATACCCAAGTGTGATTGATCATAGTAAAGAATCTTGTAGACATGAGTCAGGAGTGCAAACTGGAGAAGAATGAAGGGATAATTTTGCCCTCAATCTATATCATTAGGGCTGTTGTGAACAATTTTAAAGTATCATGTAAATGTGAGTTATTCAGAAATTATGAAGGAAAATAACACTTACAGTATAATAGATTGAGTACTGAAAATACCTAAGGCTATTCTACTTCATCTTCACTTTTTCTCATTCCTCCTAGCTCCTCTGAAAGATCCATTTAAAAGGCAAGTGAAAACGTTAGCATTTTGTTTAAAAAGAAAGATTCCTCTTTTTAGCTCTATGTGTGTGTGTGTGTGTGTGTGTGTGTGTGTGTCGGGGGATGTTTTGGGGCTGGGAAAGGGAATGAAAAAATAGGGATTTTTGCTTGCACAATTATAATATACTGTATGTACTTAATAAAATTCATATTGATTAATTGAAATAGCAAGACAGACATAGGATCTGTTGAATATTGTGTGAAAAATAATTTCTTCTTCTCTATTGATGGATACAATTTTGTCTATATCACCTTTTTTTTTTTTTTTTTTTTTTTTTAATGTTAAACAGATTATAACATGAGACTTGAGAGTTGTTACAAATTCAGGGAGAGACCATATGATAATTTCTGGACTAGCTCCCTGGAGGGCCTAAGGATCAGCCAGAATGAGGATAAATCAAAGTCCTTGGTCTTTAGGGGGAGACAAGAAGGAGGCAGGCAAGCTGCCACGTGGCTTGCCAAAGTTGTATCTTGGATTCTGGAGTCCGGTGTCTCCTCCTCATCCTGCTGCCAAGTGACTTTGACTTCCTTCCCCCAACCCTCCAATCCTGGCCTACAATTATCTCACTACCAAAACATTCAGCAAGCACCAATAGTGAGGAGAGCCATCACATGACCATCTCATCTAAATATGTATATAGAGCTATTATTTCACATCAAATAGATAATTAGCCTTAAGTGCTCTTTTGCCTGATTCAAGAACACCTTTTTCAAAATTTCTGCTCTCTACATCTCCTGCTTTCTTTTGTTTTAGAACACAGGTGCTCATGACCTCCCTGACTTCTCAAGAAAGGGAGTGAAAACAGCAAAAAGGAGGTGATCACCCCCTCTGACTTATCAGGAATAGAGATGAAGAACACCAAAGGAAAGTGGGGAATCAAGCCAGATATTGTTAGCAGATTTCTGGGCTGAAGGATCTTTCTAGAAACAGGTTTGAACAAACCCATCAGCATAGGAGGTATTGCACAAGAATATAGCAATAATGCACAGGCTATTAGTGATGCCTCTCCCCACAGCCAGTGCAGGCTCAATGTGGTGTAACAAACAGGAATTGTACATGAAATTAGTGATATAACAAACAATATGAATTAACATGGTCTTGTATAAGATTTCCAGAAGTCCTAGAAGAAGAACATAAACAACAATCACACATACACCTTCTTCAACAGCCAAGAGATGGTCTAAAACCAATCTATTGTCCACTACTTCAAGTGTCAGGAAATCCAATGATCCCTGCAAGTTTTTGAAGTCCTTCAATAGTCTCATTATGTGTTAGGGAATCCAATGATTCCTGAGAGTTTTCAAGTCCTACAACAATCTTATTATGTCTCAGGGATTCCAATGATTCCTGTAGGTTTTGAAGTTCTGCATCAGTCTCATTAACAATTTTTGATGTCCAGAAGTCAATTGCCATAACTGCCACACTCTTTCAGTGGTGAGCACAACCAGCAATGGAAACACCCAATGTTTCCTGGGTCTTCTCCTTTGTTTCCTTCTCTCTCCAATGGACAAGGTGAATACAGCTTGTTGGCACCCATCTGATTCCTTCTCTATCTGTAGAGATACAAGCAAACCCTCTCTCCCAAGCAGTTAACCTATCTGGTCCCTTCCATTTACCACTTTCTAGATCTCTCCACATCATGTGACAATTATCTAAAGATAGTGAAGCTGCTCACACTGGGCACTGCCCTTCCAATGGGTTATAAAACCTGTCTGCTGGAGCCAGTGCATCTTTGTCAAAAATCAAGAAGTTAATAGCATAAAAGGCTAGATTTAGAAGTTCTCTAGGATTACCTGTGGCTTCCCCTTTCTTTTGTTTTTGGAGGAGAGTCTTAATATCTCTGTTTCTCCTCTCTATTATTGCCTGACCTTGAGGATTAAAAGGTATGCCAGTGGTGTGTAAAATCTTATACTGTTCACAAAAGTGTGCAAAATGTTTAGAAGTGTATGCAGGTCCACTATATGTTTTTATTGCTTATGGCATACCCATAATTGCAAAGGCTTGTATAAGGAATTCAGTGACTATTCAGGTCATCTTTTTTGCTGCTAGTATTACAAAAATAAATCCTGAAGAGATGTCTATTACAACATGGATAAAAGACAGACGATTTATAATGGGGCATATCTATTTGCCAAATTTCATTGGGTCTCAAACCATGAGGGTTCTTCCCTGGAGGGAGTGTAGGAGCATGGAAAGGAAGGCAAGCTGTATAGGCTTTTACTATGCTCCTAACTTCCTCTCTTGTTATGCCAAATTGCAAACATAAAGCTCAAGCAGCCTAATGATATTTAGAATGAGATTCTTGGTCTGCCTGAAATAAAGGGGTATTGGCTAACATGGTTAGAAGACTATCTGACTTTGAATTACTATCAACAATAGCACCTGGAAGTGCACTATGTGAGTGGACACGCAAGATATAAATCTTACCTGGATGCTTTCTCACTTGCTCTTAAAGTTCCTTAAAGAGCTGATATATATTGGAACCTACAAATTTTATTTGGGCTATGGCAATTCTTTGTATCACACCTACTGAATAGCCCTAATCAGATATTATATTTATATCTCCTGGATAATAAGTAAAAGCTAGCATGATTGCATACAATTCATTCTACTGAGTGGACTGAAAAGGAGTTCTGACTATTCTCCTTATAGTTAAGTCATGAGAGTATACAACACCAATGTTATGTTTGGATGCATCTGTAAAGATAGTTGGTCCTTTAAGGGGAACTTTAGAAACCTTTTCTTCAAGAATCCATGGCCAATTATATAGTCGGGGTATCTTTAATGGAGAATTGTGTGTAAAATTTGGAGCTGTGGCCAATAAAATTTGCCACTCTGGGATGGTTTCACAGCACATATTAACTTGTGCATTAGTATAAAAGACATATGTTTTGTCAGGTCTTATCCCAGATAATTGTACTGGTCGTTACATGGTCTTTAATAAAATTCTAGCCACAAGCACTGGGTAAGGAGTAAGGCTTTGTTCTGACTGTGCTGGGAGGTTCACCCACTCTATCACACTGTCTCCTTGATGAAGGGCTGTGGGTGCCTCTTTTGTAGCAAAAACTGATATTTCCAAGGGTTTTTGAGTCACTCTTTCAACCACAGTGGATAAAACCAGTTCAACCTCTCCCTCTCTTGAGCTTCCTTTGTAAGCTGAGTGGTGAGTTTAAAGCACTGTCTCCCCTTAAAATGTTATATAATGGTTGCAATTGATAGGTAGTCCAGCCTAACACTGGAGGCATCCATTGAATATCTCCTATCAATTTCTGGAAGTCATTTAAGGTGTTTAGCTTCTCTGTTCTTAAAGAAAGCTTTTGTACTGTAAGCATCTTACTATATATAGTTCATATCCTAAATATTGAAAAGGAGCATGTCTTTGAATTTTTTCTGGAACTATATGCAATTTATAGTTCCTTAGTGGTTCTATGGTTTTTTGTAGACATGCTTCTAACATTTTCTCCTCAGGTGCACACCCCAATATATCATCCATGTAATGTAATAACATTACTTTTGGAAATGCTTTTCTTGCTGGAGTAGCAGCATCAACATACATTTGGCACATAGTAGAGCTGTTTTTCATTCCCTGAGGCAAAACTGTCCATTCGTATTTTTATAAGGCTCAGCTAAGTTAAAGCTGAGCACTGAAAAGGCAAATTCTCCTTATCTAGAGGAATAGAATAGAAATAATCTTTAATGTCTATAACCCAAAGGGTTCTCTAGGCAACTGGATTAGGAGATGGAAGTCCAGGCTGAAGAATTCCCATAGTTTCCATCTGTTCATTTACTTTTCTTAAATCAGTCAACATCCTCCATTTTCCAGATTTCTTTCTTACAACAAATACAGAGGAATTCCAAGGACTTAGAGAAGGTTGTAAGTGTCCTTGGTCAAGTTGCTTCTGTACTATATCTAATAAGACCTGAATCTTATCACTTGATAAAGGACATTGTTCTATCCACACTAGTGTATCAGTTTTCCATTGAATATGAACAGCCCTTCAACAGCAGCCCTGACATAAAAACCAAAGTACTCACTTGTAATCTCTTTTCCACAGATTGATGGGGATTTTTTCAACTATAAAAGGAGTAAAAACTCCTGTTTCACCTTCAAATGTCCATCTCAAAAGGGTAGCACTAACTTTGGCTGCTATTGATCCTCCTACACCAGACATGTAGGCATCTGCCTTAACCTTTGGCCAGTGACTAGGCCAGTTGTCACTTCTAAATGACTGTATGATCTGAATCTTTGTCTACCAATCCTTCTAATGGTATGCCATTTATATAAATAGTGAGCATACAATGGTCAGCTGTCACGGCTGCTGTCCAGATTATTCCTGGATCTGTTGATGGGAATTAGAATCTGGACAACTATCACCAGATTGCCTATTAGGAGTCTATCAATAAACCCAATGCTACTACTTCTCCTGGTTGATAAGTCACTCATTGTTTACCTGTATTAGTGATGGGGATATTATTTACACATTCCCCAGTGGCCCTCATCAATGTATGGATGAACAATGTTTTGTAAGTACTCTCAGGAGGTGAAATGGTCAAGCCTTCTGTGCCTGGAGACCCAGGATTGACAGACTGGAGAGGAACAGATTTCACCTTTCTAGGGAATATCTCAGTAGTCCTCTGCATACAACTCTATTCTCCTCAACTATAATCCCTTTATCCCATCAGATTGCTTCCTGCCTGATTGTGTAATCCTTTTCTCCCATCAGATTGCTTCTTGGCTGACTGGTCATGTCTGAATACTGAACTTCTAAATGCTCTTTGGGTGTAGCATCAGCTGTTATCATGCTCCAAGTATTTTTTGCTGTGGGCCCTGGAGCTGGGCTCCCCATCCCGTTTACCTGAATCAATCTACATTCTGATGCCCAATGAAAGCCTCTGTTGCATTTTTGACATGGGGTTTTGGGTCTTGTTCTCCTACCCTGTTTTTATCCCAACATTGAGCTTTTAAATACCCTACTTTACTACATTGAAAGCATTGATGAGAATCTCTGGAAGTTCCTTGCCAAAAGGGACCCTATCTTCCCATGTTTGGATCCTGGGAAGCCTGCACCATAACCTGGCTATAAAAGGTATTTGTGCCCACTGTGTGACACAGCATCTTATGATCTCCTCTAAAGGAGCATCCTTGTATAGTCCTAATATAATTCTTCTACAAATCTCATTAGCATTTTCATTAGCAAGTTGTCTTATCATAATTTTGGTTGCTGCATTTTTACCAATAGTTCTTATGACAGCTATCTGCAGACAGCTATCCCACAAAATCAGCAAAAGATTAATTTGGACCTTGCTCTATTTTCTTGAAGGCCTCTCCTCTATCTTGTTTTCCTGGGAGGGTACTCCATGCTTTGATAGCAGAAGAAAATAAGTTCCCTGTTAGTCTATTTTATTATTAACCCTATTTCATGGTCACAGGGATTTCTTCATTGAAATTAGGGTCCTTAGACCAAATTGGTGCACCAAATATAATGTCTGGACTAGCTCCCTGGAGGGCCTCAGGATCAATCAGAGCCAAGATAAATCAAAGTCCTTGATCTTTAAGGGGAGAAATGAAGGAGGAAAGCAAACTGCCCCATGGCTTGCTAAAGATGTATCTTGGATTCTGGAGTCCAAAGTCTCCTGACTCTCCTCCTCATCCTGCCATCAAGTGACTCTTGACTTCTCTCCCCCAGTCCTCCAATCCTGGCCTATAATTATCTCACTAACAAAACATTCAGCAAGCACCAATGGTAAGGAGAACCATCACATCACCATCTCATCTAAATATGCAATAGAACCATTATACATTATACATTATTAACCTTAAGTACTCTCTTGTCTGATTCAAGCACACCTATTTCAGAGTTTCAGCCCTCTACACCATATGATTCCTGTGGTATGAGGCCCCATACCTGCATCCCATCATAATTGTGGTGAACTAGAGTGTCCATAGATAGCTGCATCAATCTAAGATAATAGTTTATCCATCATGCAGCATTCAACAGATTTGCAGAGAGGATTGATGATGGAAGTTGGTTTAAATCTCTTCCCATACTTAATCAGTTAATTCAAGTGAACCCCTCTCTTGTCTGTATTCACTAGGCTGATTTTCTAGAGAACAGTTATTTATTATAGTCATCAGATAAGTGACTTACTGTAAAGTTGTATGGTAAAAGTGTTTTTCTAGGCTCCTACAACCTGCAAATGTATGTCCCTAACCATTGGCAGAAAGCTTCCAGCTATATCTAAGCCACTATTGTCTCCTGATTTGGGAAAACTACATACATCTTAGGGAGAGAGGATAAGTCTTGGCCCTAGGATTTAAGTGGTATTTCCTTTACTAAAGCAGTATGGCACATCCTTGACAATATATGATTCTAAATAGTTTACCATAGCAATTAAAAGTGAAGTGACTTTCCTCAGGTCTTATATAGATTTGGATAGATAGATACATAGATAGAAAGATACATAAATGCATAGATACATAGATAAATAGATAGATAGACAGATAGATGGATGGATGGATATAGATATAGCTATAGATCAGCTAATATATATTAGAAGTCAGACTATTATTCAAGGCTTCAAGATTTTACAGCTGAGGAAACTTGATACAAATCAAAATGAAATTATCTATCCAGAATCATAAAGCTATTAAGTATCTGAATCTATATTTAAACTCAAAGCTATCCTGACGCTAGGGCTAGCACTCTATACAATATACCACCAAGAAGCCTGGGAGAGAGCTCACCCTTGAACAAGCAAAGAGAAAATAGTAGAGAGAAAAGAGAGATAGCAGATATTCTATTGTGATGATTCTTTACTAGGCTCACTAATTTCTTTTCAACTTCAGAGCACCAAAGTAGAAAATTCAATACTCTTTGGGTTGTTGTAGTCAAAGAATTAATCATTAGAAGCTGCAGGATAAGTTTCTCTGTACTTAGCTCTGCTGATTGTGAAACAGCAGATACAATCTGGTTTCCTAACAATACTCACAGCCTTTTGAGCTTAAGTGGTCTTAGACCTTGTGCTCTCCTCACAAAATCTGAAGTCAGCTTATTTGAGGAAGAGGATTTGGAGTAGACTCCAGTGAAATTAGTAAATTAAGTTCAAACAAAGCCCAAAAGAGAAAGGAAAAAGTAAACATTCTCCTTCCGGATAGTATAAGGAATGAGTTTTCCAGGGAATATATTAAATCTGAATATATGAAAAGGGTAAAAGGAATGATTCTATCTTTATAATTATAGATCTGGAGCTAGAAAGACTTCAACAGAAATCTAGTCCATATGCCTCATTTTATTATTGGGTAAACTGAGGACCTGAGAGATTAAGGTTCTTGTCCAGGGCCTCATAATAGCTACAGGAAGGACTTGACTCCAAAACTCATATTCTTTCCACTGTGTCATTACAACATCTGATTCATCTTGAAGAATAAATGGTGGGACAAATGTCTTATGGTGGTAGAGGTGAACAGTGCTAAATATTTTTTCATGTCAATTTTTCTATTCTACTATGTTGTGGAAATGCTAGTTTTATTTCTTAAGTTCAGAATAAAATAAATAAGAATGTGCTTAGTACAACAGAAAAAAGTCAATGAGATTATTTATTTTATTTGTTTCATTTCAAAAACCTCCAAATAAAACACAGAAAGCATATGCTTTACAATAAGAAAGGTCTGTGCTGAAATACTGCAGCATTCTCTCCATTTCACTGTAGCTCTCAAGACTGTCTCCATATTTTCCAAACCTCATCCAGGCTTGAAAATGCATAATATTTAATTTTTGCCCCTCTGTTGTCAATCTGCTTTTCTCAGGGAGCCTATTATGGAGAGAAATTTCAAAGTCCAAAATGTTGGAGGTGGGAAGAGACAAAACAGATTTTTGCCTCTTCCTAATGTTCTCTGCAACATGTGAAAAGCCCTGCAGGAAATAACATTTTGGACGGCAAACTCTCATTACCACATTAATTGCCTCTGTCATGACAGTTTGGGCATCAGCAAATGGCTAGGCCCCTACTGTGTTCCTCCAGAGAGCAATGAAGGGCAAAGAAAAGTGGGTTCCTTGTTCCCAAACCAGCCTGTTAAAAAAAAAAAAAAAAAAAAAAGGACTGCTCTTTGGAGAGTGTATTAAAGGAGCCTTGGCCACATGGTTCCCTTCTAGATTTAGATAAGTATACTTTCTATAAAATGCTTGGACATTATTCATACACAAAAGGAAGTGTGGGCTAGGGAGTGGGGTGAAGAATAATATCACATTTCTAACAACAGGACTCTTGCCATGAGTGAATTTTTAACGGAGTTGTGTGTCAAAACTGGAGAGACAAGGGATGGGGAGTCAAAGATAAAAGCTCCAAGTGTGCTCCCTGCTTCACTTACTTTCCATCTGAACATTCGCCATATAATCAGTGGGGCTCAGGAGGGGACAATTTGAACAGAGTAGAGAGTAAGTAGCATTTGAAGTTAAAGAACACATAGAAGAAAAATCCATTTGAACATTTTTTTCAAATATCATTACCTTTTAAATTATTCTATTTAATTAATATAGTTAACAGATTGAGTAATGCTAGTCAGATTGGTTGAAGATGTGAAGTGTTGTATAATGACTATAATTGTTATTCTCCCCCTTTTTCAGCCACATAAAAAGGAAAAAAAAATCCATTTATTCTTCTTCTGTTCTTACAATTGAGCAACATTTCTATCCTTGAACCTTAATGGGGGTGAGTCTAAAGTAAAAGTTAAGGAGCAAGACAAATGAAAGGCTGAAGACCATAGGGGAAAAAACAACAGAAAAATGTGTAGTGGAAAATTTGCATTTAGATTTAAAGCAGAGAACTTGGGTTGAATTTTACTTTACTACATGCATGATCTGGGTTAAATCATTAAAGTTCTCTGATCTTTAGTTTTCTCATTTGCATTCTCATTGTAGTGTCATGTAAACATAGAATAAAATTGATATGTTCTTTATATGACCTTAAAGAACTGTTGAACTTTCTCTGCCTTTGTTTCTTCATATGAAAAGCATAGATATTTATCAATGATTCTAATTTTCTCATTTTTCAGGGTGAGTATCAAGTTTCTTTGAGAAATATAAAATGTCTGATACCAGATGTGACACTTTCACATGCCAAGGGGAGTCGTCTGTCCAGAGGCAGCTTTTTGAAGCTAATCGACTTATCTCTTAGTCATCATATTTCAGGAAGAGTTATGAGGGGGGAAAGATCCAATTTAATAACCTTAACTCTTTTCTACTTTCTTATTGAACAGCCAATCACAAAAACTGAAAACCAGGATCTAAGCCAAAAATGTGGAGTTGTTGTTGAGCATAACCATTAGCCATTATGAAAACAATTGCAGTAGATACAAGTTAAAGTAGATTACCCCAAGGGTTATAAATTTGTTCTTAGGCTTGGAAAAGCAATTTATCTACAAACATGTATCTTTTCAACAACAACAACAATAGCTAAAATTTATATAAACCTCTAAGTTTTGCAAGTAGTTTCATCTCAAGCTTTGATTTCAAGTCTTCTTCACTCCAAAACTAGTGTTCTCAGTCATCACACTTGTTAATATGCAATATCTAAAATAGCAAGTTGGACATATTTTGATTTTGGTTAATCACTGAATAACAATCATAATGACATTGAAGTCAGAACTACCAAAAAGCAAATTCCAAATCTGGCTAAATCAAATAGCATCATTCAGGATTTGAGCCTGATATATCTTAAAAGCATATGTTTTAAATACATCCTAGTTATAGCTATATGTACTTATATGAAGATACATGATAAAATCATATGTGAAGCTAATACATAAGGTTGATCAATTACTTCAGAATTTTAGGAGATTATGATTGAAATAAACAGCACAGTGGGGGAAAAAAAAAAACTGAGCATATTGTCAGAGATACCGGATTCAAACACTACAGTAGGGTACTTATTACCAGAATTAACTTGAGGAAGTCACAATCTCTTTGAGAAATATTTTCATTTATAAAATGAGGGAAGATGATTTTCAGGGTCACACCAAATCTGTTTTGTGATTTATGATGTGTGATTCCATTGGTATGAATAATTCTCCCATGAATATTAATTATAAAACCTACATGTTTTAGTAAGGGCATAAGATGCTGTATGAAAAGGATGGGCCCAAAGTGGTTTGGTATTGGAGACAATATCTCTGGACTGACTAGTTTTAAGAGTGGACTTTAAAGGACCTTTAAAGGAATTCCTTTACTCTTTAACCCTACCACAGATGCCCAGAAAAATCATTTAAAACTTGCATTGACTCATGTCTAGAATATCCTTGTAAGGTATATAGGGAAGAAAACAAAGGGATTCAATTCATACTGTAAATCAGATATAGGACAGCTATATATTTCTTATACAGCAGAACTACCAAGCACAAAAGATTCACAAGCACACAATTGATAAAGGAAAAAAAAAAAAAAGGAAGCAAGAAAGAACTTAAGAAGCTGTAATTACAATTGTTACTATCATGTCTAGGAAAGTATTACTATTTTCAGGGGAGTTTGGATACTTTAAAAAGACCAAAGATGAAACATTTTTTTGAAAGTTCTGAATAAGTATTTCATGTTTTCTTTGCTATTATAATGTCTCCCTCAAGATCCATGGGCTTTGGCAAACCAGAGAAGGGATTGGGATTTTTTTTTTGTTTGTTTTTGTTTTTTTGTCAGGGAATTACCTTTTTCTCCAAGAAATGCTATAATGGATAAAAGGGGCATCTTTTTAGTGTAGCAGGAACTTACTGATGGACCCATTAGGTCTTGACCTCTTAAATTCAGAAAGGTATTGCTGAGGCTGGAAATGTCTAGCATAAGATTGTGGTTGTTCATTTATTTATTCTCAGGAAAGAAACAGAAAGCTGTGTCAATCTCAAGCTCCCCTAGGTGAACACAAGCTGATGGTCAAGTGGTAGAGGTATGGTATAAACTGCTAGGGTAGAGAATAATATAAACTTCTCGTGTCCACTGGGAAGCCCAGGATGATGCTCAGAATCTTGACCCAGAAAGACAGAGTTAGGTTAAGGTTGCTCCTTTTAACTTTAATGGAGTAGGATGCTCTTCCTGGCTTAATGTTCCCTTCTTTCAAAAACAGAGCACCCCCCACCTTATAGCCATTAAGGGTGAGTGGCTGGACAAGGCACCTTATTCAGGTTTAGCTTAGTCATCCCAAAGCACAAATCGTTAAACAATAATCCAACATATGTGGCTCACTTGAAAATACCAAGATAAATGAGTCACTGAAAGAGGCCCTGGTCCTTGCTTCTTCCATTGGGTATTGCTCTGGAATTTTATCTAAATGACAGTGATAAGGGAGGGAGAAGATTCCCTGTAAAGGTAATTTCTAAACTTAGCTGTTCTAGTCCACAAATGGAAGGCATAACTGATGCTTGAAGCCATTGTATTTTGGAAGTCTATATTAGCTAAACTATATAAGCATTATAAAGTAACCAAAGAGGAAACATGTGAATACCTATGTAAACAACATAATGATGGTGTTCCCAATTCAATTCTTATTCCTTTAAGTGCCTTCACAGCTGATTAGCTTGCCTCTAAACTTTGCCTACTAAGAAGAATAAAACTATCTGGCATGATATATGTGAAATATATCCTTATTATGATCCTTCCATCTTCAAAATATGTGTTTCTACTCACATAGTTCTTTCTTCCTTCAATTCTAAGAGGAAGAGACTTCTTTCATTTCAATAGCTAACCTCTCTATGTGTATTCTAAAATGTAGCGTTGTATGCTTCATTCAAGGTCAAAATTCCTCAGTTATCTCCCTCTAAATCTTCAATTATTCCCTATGGACTATTTCCCCCCCTGTCTTTAAAGGGTAAAAAAAAACAAAAACAAACAAAAAAAAAAAAAAAAAAAAAAAAAAAAAAAACAAAGGTTTTCCTGTCATAAAAACAATCATTACAATACCTCCCTTTGATTCTACAGATCTATCAAGCTAAGCTACTATGCCCCTGATTAAATATTATTAGAAAAAATAATTGTGATTTCACTCATGAAGGGAATGTTCTCTACCAATGTGGAATACTTCTCTAAAACTTATTTTTTCTAATAATATTTTATTTTTACAAATACATATAAAGATAGTTTTCAACATTCTTTTTTGTAAAACTTTATGTTCTAATTTTTTTTTCCCTCTTACCTCCCTCCTCTCCAAGATAGCATGCAATATAATACAGGTTAAATATGTGCAATCTTTTTAAACTTATTTCCATGTTTGTCATGTTATGCAAGAAAGACACTAACCAAAAGGGAAAAAAGGAAAAGGACAAACAAAAAAGGTAAAAATACTATATTTCAATCCACATTCAGTCTCCATAGTTTTCTTTTTCGATGCGATTGGCATTTTCTATCTTAAGTCTATTATAATTGCCTTGAATTGTCCATCACAGATGATCTTATTGTTAATGTGTACAATGTACTCCTAGTTCTGCTTACTTCACTCAATGTCAGTTCATGCAAATTCTTCCAGGCTTTTCTTAAATAAATCTGCTTATCATTTCTTATGCAACAATAATATTCTATTACCTTCATAACTAATTCAATCATTCCCCAACTGATCTCCACTGAAACTTCTAACCTTTAAGATTTACTTAGAGGAATTATACCAAGTGGTTATGTGACTCATACACTCATTGTGTATTAAAGACAATATTAGCACTTTGGTGTTTATGCCTTTGGAGATGGCTCTTTATCTACTTTATGCCATTAGGACACAAAAAGCATAAAACCAGAACATCACAGAATTTTATAGAGAAAGGTTAACAGCAAGAAAGAGTTAGTCCAGCTTAATGGGAAATTATTCTCAGAATCAGAAAAACTTAGGCTCTAGTCCTGCTTTTAAAATTTACTGATTATATAATCATTTTCAAACTTGTTAAAATTTTTGTGTCTTCAGTTATGCCTCAAAAATTACAACTGGCAGAGCAGGTGTCAATCTGCATTTATAACAGGAATTTCCTTAAGTATGAGGTATTCAGGGAACCTTAACACTTCTGGTATGAGAGTTTGATGACCCCTTTTTGGGGATGCTCATTCACTGTTCATGTCCACTCTTTATCCAGCTCTCTCTTGTGGCTCCAAGAACTGTTGCATCCTTGGAGGCCACACATCAGTAAATCTACCTCCACAATAGGCTGATCTGGGTTGAGAGTAGGGGACAAGCTTCAAATCCATAGGTGAGTTGGGGGAATGTCTACCCCAAATATGTGAAGTGGGTGGAAAAGAACAATTTGTTCCAATGACCATAAAACTGATTAAAACAGGTATCGTGGAGGGAGCCCTTACAGTTTGATCAGGCATCTGAGACACCAAGATCATTCACTCCACCTCAGGTTATCCCCAGCTGACCTCATTTTTGTCTTGTTCTGGACTTTGATGACTTTGGAAGACAAAGTAAGACTGATAGCTTTGTGCAACTCTACCCCATTTGAATCCAATCCATTCCCATATCACCCATGATGGCATTACTCTTTTCTGAAAACAAAGAATGGACAACAACAATTTCCTCACTAGTGAATTTCCTATGCCACTGAAAACCTCAAGTCTGATAAATATCTATCTAGAAAGGCAACTAGATGGATCAGTGATAGAACACTAAAGTTGGAGCCAAGATATGAACTCAAGTCTGGTCTCAAATATTTTCTAGTTATATAACACTAGGCAAGTCACTTAAACTTTTGTTTGTCTTACTTTCCTCAGTTATAAAATATAATAACATTTCATATTATTACTGTGAAAAATATAAAATATGATAATAACACAAGGTAGTTCATCAGATTTTTGTAATAATCAAATAAGATATTTATCAAGTACTTGACAAACTGTCTCATATATAGTAGATGTTATATAAATTTTTAATCCCTTCTCCCTCCATTCTCTATATGCATATATGTATATATGCCCATGTTGTTGTTTCTGCAAGTACATATGCAAATATATATAATATACATATGTACAGTATTATATACACATAGATATATATATATAGATATATATAATACAAACATATAACTAAATCATCTACTTTGGGCTGAACTTTATTATAGATTGGACAACTAGATGGCACAATGGATAAAGTACAGAGCCTAGAGTCAGAAAGAGTTGAGTTCAAATCCATCCAAAGATACAAGTTGAGTAGTTATGTAAGCAAGTCACTTAAGCCCACTTGTTGAAGTTTCCTCATCTGTAAAATGAACTGGAAAAAGAAATATGAAATCATTTCAGAATTGTTGCCAAGAAAACCTCAATGATTAAAAGGACTGAAAAATAGCATACAACATATTTTAAGTTACTTTAAGTTAAAACATGGTGACACAAAGCAGGTATGGAAGATTAGATCTACATGAGAAAGCCCTCAAAAGCAAAAATTTGTATTTTATTACTTTAGATTAGAAAGAAGTTTAGGGGGAAAAAATGGCCTGGAAGTTAGGAGATCAAAGGGTACTCAGTTCATTTTGGGGGGCTTCACTTTACCCATATATAAAATGATAGTGTTGAATTAAATAATCTCTCAGATACCTTTTAGAAAAAAAATTCCAGAATTTAAATCAATCTTTTAAAAAGTTTCCTAGCAAAGGAGTGGCTTGATAAGAATTTGACCTCTGTCTTTACCCCTGGGCCTCATTCCCCTACTGAATGTTTCCACCCAGAAACCTCAAGGCCAAATTTCAAATTCAATATACCTGAAAATGAAATTTATCATCTCTTTATCACTCTCTGTCCCATGCTCAAACCCTAGATGTGCCTCTACCTCTTGATTTCCCTATTCTAACAAATCTGTCATTAGTCTCCTAGTCATCAAATTGGCATTAAATAAAACAAGTGTGTCTTCTCATTTTCTACCTAACATTAATCAATCTCTAATGAAGCTAATTAAGCAAAATGAGCATCTGAAAAATAATGATACTTAAAAATGTTAATATATACTTCTCTTTGGTTGGGTCTATACATCTGAATTGAAGTATTGAAGCAATTGTCTGTATAATGCAAACTAAAAAATACTTAATCTTGCTATTCAGATAATTGAAGTAATTTTAATTATAATAATCCAGATAATAGCTTCATTTTTTGCTTTGCTTTCTTTATATCCCCATGTCCAAGAACTGTTTCTTTACTAAAAATTCTATCCATCCATCTATCCATCTATCTATTTATCCATCTGGGTGTGTATTTTTCTAATTGCCTGTATATGGCAGACTAATGTCAGTAAAGAGTCAGTTGACTCAATGAGAAGGGACAGATAAGAATATCAATAGGTCAAGGCAGACCTTGAATGACACAGTATCTATTATTCATTTCCCAGTTATATGCAGCTCTAAAGTTATGGGAAATGAATTGACAGGCAGGAAATATAGGTAAATTGCCTATTCTATGATATAATCTAATACCACAGGAACCTTTCAGAGAGGAAGAGATACCACAAAAACCATTTTATAGTCAGCATCCTAAACACTGAATTGTCCTTAGTAATGTAGGAGACGCTGTAGACCTTTTCATTTTCAGAGGTCACAAATTGGCAGAGCTTGATGAAACATTATATGCAACTGTAAAAAGATCCCACAACCACCAACCTTCCCTAGAGACTTCTGTGGTCTTTCAAATTCTCTCAGAAACCATTTCTGAGGCCCTGAGAATGAAAGGTGAAAAAGATACAACTCATCATTGACAAGTGGCTATGTCCACCACCCGCTCTTCAGGTACACTAGGACAGCTCAGAGAATTTCTCCATTGTTTAATTTGCTTCTGTGACTGCCTGCCAGATTTCTCATTCAGTAACCAACATCTATTAGTAAGTAACAATCTATGTTTTCAGTTTAAAATAAAATTTGGAACAGTAATGAATGTGTTGTAGCAGCTGTATGAAAAGATTACTGAACAGCTCACCCCCTGTTCTTTCTCTCCTGGGCTTCATACTCCCAAAGAGACCTGGATGGGCATTGTGCCATCTGAGATGGGCAATTTGTCTGTGTGCCATGTTTTCACACTTCCTTAATTAGATTGTGTATGATTTCTAAACCCGCTGATAGAATATAGAAAATATTCCAGCTTCTGAGCTTAGATAGGCTTCTGATTTTTCCTTATAATCTGACAACTTCTTGGCAAATACTTGCAGATAAAGCAGAAATGAGCCTTGGGAGGAGGGGTAGAGTCACACTATACAACAAAATATAATTTGTCTAATACTTGATCATTGGTAACTTCTAAATTCAAGCCCAAATGCAAGAAGAACTTAATTAATATAATAAATAAATAAATAATACATAATAAAATAATAATTCTTCAAACTCTTTAGAAGGAGACACTCATTGGGTGATGAGCCAGGATACTGCTGGCTTGAACCAGATCATCCATTTTTAGCTGCCTGACAGAAAGAACAATGTGCTGCATCTAGAAGCAAGTTTCTCAGAAGTGACTGATGCTGCTGCTATTGCTGCAGGAACACCTTGGTGAGACTGCATGTTAGGCATGAAGAAACAGGATTCTTCTTGAGTATATGGCAAGACATCAGAAAAATAATACTTGTTGATATGGAATAGATAAGCAATTAACCTGAAAAAGAAGAAATCACAAGCTGCTGACCTGCAAATTTATTTCCTTACTTTAATCCTTCAGGCATCTGGGACTAAATCAGTACCTCTTGATGATCGATTCTCTCCATAGAAGCAGATTGAAGCCCTTCCCTAAGAAAAAACAGATTAAAAAAAAAAAAAAAAAAAAAAGATAAGAAAAAAAAAATTGCTAGGAACACACTCATATTTTTTACGTAAACTGTTGCTTTAGCATATGTAAAATCCAATGTCTAAAGCTAACAATAGAAATGGGCTTCTGAGACTGAAAATAATCATTCTCAAGTATCTAATCTCCTAATAAGCCTCTTTATCTATTGAGGTAGGTACTCAGAAAACTGACTCACAGTTTTTTGGCAGGTCACAAAGATTTTTAAATTTCCAGAGTTTGGGCTTTCTTGAAATGTCTTTCAAGATTCCAGTGTCACATCTTGAGGAGAGTTAGAAAAAAAAAAAAAAAAAAAGGCAAAGAATGAAATCACCAGATGGTTTAAAAAAAAAAATAATAATAATAAGCCCCGAGACCCTTTATGAAATGTGTTTAAAAAACAAAAAAAAAAAAACAAAAAAACTTTTGAGTGAATTAGAAAAGGAACAATGCAAGGATTGGGGGTAAACAATGGAGGAAAGATTGGCCACACCCTTGGAAAAATTTAAGTAGCACCTAAGGTGCCAGCATTCAAGAATATATTATGAGTTCAAGTTATTCCATGCAGAAAGCATTTTGGCAAAAATATACCTTGTATATCTTGGATTGATATTTATTCAGGAGGAAACCAACCTTAGTTTTCAGTTTGAGAATCACCATTCAGGCATGAAAAAATGACTGAAGATATGAAATGTATTTCTGGAATTTAACCCTTGGCAGCAGAGAAAATGGCAACTAGGATAGAGCACTAAACTTGAAATCAGAAGACTCATCTTCGTGAATTCAAATCTGACCTCAGACATATACTAACTATATGATATGACTATAGGCAAGTCACTTAAGCTTGTTTGCCCTCAGTTTCCTCCTCTGAATAGCAAGTTGGAAAAAGAAATGGCAAACCACTCCAATGTCTTTGCCAAGTACATTCCAAACAGAGTCATGAAGAGTCAGATTCTACTGAAACTAGTGGGGAAAACAAACAAACAAACAAACAAACATACACCTAACAAGAGAGATCACATTAAGGAAGAAAAGATGTAAAGGGAAGGAAACAAACATCATGAAAACAATATTCTTCAGGCATTCTGTTAAGTGCTTTACAAATATTATCTTACTTAATTTTCACAATTCTGTGAGGAAAGTATCATTATTATCCCCATTTTACATTTCAGGAAATTGAGGGGAAAAGATTTTGAGTGACTCACAGATAAGTAAGTATTTGAATTCGTGTTTTCCTTACTTAAGAATCAGAGTTCTACCCACTTCACTACCTACTTGTCAAGGAAGAACTTGCTCTTGGCAATGGAAAATAGAGGTGAAGAACAGACTCTGGGAGCTTAGCTGAACAATCACTCCACAGAAATAAATACTGAACCCAAGGCGGAGTGCATCTCAAGTCTATAGGAGGAATATTTTGTAGCTACTATTATTTCTATGCTACTTGCATCCATATCAATGCTTTAATCTAATTGGAACCAATGGGTAATAGCTATATATTTAAAGCAAAGCTACAACTTGAATCTGGGAGGAATAGCCCCCTTTTAAAAATACAAAGCACAAATACAAGTGCAAATTGAGGGATAAGATCAGAGAAGATATTATGTATTTATGAACAGAGAATAATGACTGAATATTCATTTTTCTCATATATATAGCAATAAGTACTGAGTTTATTATTTATTTATGTAGCAAACACCCAAGTAGATAAAGGGAACCCCTCTAATCATGGAAGTTAGAACTTTCTCTAAAATTTAATCTCAAATAACTGCCTAAAACCTTGAGAGGTTAAGAGGTTAAGTTATAGGGTATCACTCAGGCAGTATGTGCCAAAGTCAGACTTAAAACCAGCATTCTTCCTGGATTTGAGTCTGACTTTTTGCCCACCATTCCACATCCAGCCTCTCTATATTCCATATCCAGCCTCCCTATACATAACTAATTAATAATAGTAAAATATTTCATATGCCTATCTTATCTCTACAAAAAGCTATCACCTGAAATTAAGGTTCTATCACTTCACACCTATTCTTTTTCAATATAATCCAGTGGCTCCCTATTTCTTCCACAATCAAATTCTCTGGCTTTTAAAGCCCTTCAAATCTTAGGTTCTTTCTATCTTTCTAATCTTCTTGTGCCTTAATTTCCGCTATATACTCTCTGATTTACTCTGGCTTCCTTTCTGGAACACAAGGCTTCATCTCCTAACTGGGCATTTTTACTGTCCCCAATGCCTGAAATGCCTTGCTTCCTTTATGTTTTATCTCCTAGCTTCCCTGGTTTTCTTCAAGTCTCAGGTGTCACCTTTGGCAAGAAGTTTTTCCTAATCCTCTTTAATCTTAGGGCCTTTTCTCTCATATTATACCCTATGTGTATATATATGCATAAGTATAAATTCAGACACATATGCACATATTTATAAACAAGATATATACACACTATATGCATATACACATATATACTTAAGCATATATTTATACATGCATACTTTTGTGTGTGTGTTTGTATATGTGTGTGTGTGTTTGCCTTGTTTATTAGACTTGATATTCCCTGAGAAATAGAACTGTTTTTTGCTTTGGAGGTCCTTGATACCAGGCACTTTTTCTTTTTCTTTTAATTTTCAGGGTTTTTCAGATTGTCTGACACATAGTAGGTGAGTAAAAAATGCTTGCTAAATGACTCCCTAATGTCCCTATATTCATTCATATTATTTCCCAACGTAGAAAGGAATAAAATCTTCCTTATCCTTAATCCATTTTTTTTTTTATTTTAAATATCATTATCATTTTGCTTTGGAACAAGTTAACAGAATTTCCTTTGATATCTAATACCAGACATTCTTTGGCATTAAGCACCACTTGTCCATGACTCCAGTATTGTTTTCCCTGTAATTGATATATCTCCCTACTCTCTTCAAAACAAGAATGCAAAAGAACTCCAAACAAGGATATATCACAGTTTCATTTTTCCTGAGTAACTTCCTGTGCAAAAGACAGGAAGTACTTAAAAGAGTCAGTGTGTCTGGGACAAACTCTTTTACTGAAGATATAATAATAAGCATGCCATTCTGAGCTATCAATAAAGTTGAATTATTTGTCTCTGTTCTGAAATGCTTCTTGCTAAATAGGAATTTATTATAAATGATGAAAAATATAGTCTTCAATTCAAATCATTAATGCAGAAATATCAGGATTTATCAGAAAAAAAAAAAAAAAAAATGCAAAAGAAGAAAAGAAAGGCTTTATACAATGACATTTTATATTGCCAAAGAGTAGAATTCAACACACTATCACTTTCATACAAAATAATAAGCAATACTCTCTTTCTACAAGCAACCTACTTAGCAGAACCCAGACCAAACTGGGAATATAGTGAGTGCTTAATATATGCATATTGATTTACTTATGGATGGGCTACCCAAATTAGATTAAAATAAAAGCAAAAGTAAGTGTTTTCCTACTGACAGCATACAGTGATGATTCTTTTGATAAAATAAAGCCCTAAAAGCAAAGCAAAGAAAAAAAGAAATAGCTAAACACTTTAAAACCAGAAACAGACCAGTATTTTCTGAGCAGCAGGCTAATTATTAATACCCAATTCATTAATTACTAATACCTCTAATACTGAAAAACTATAGTGTTTAAAAATATTCACTTGAAAATCATCTGTTGCTAAAGGCAGAAAATACACTGAAAATGACAGAACACTCAAATGTGAGAGATATTCAGTGTCCATCAGAAATGAGAAAAAAAGCTAAGAGCAATCCCCTTTTCCCCAAAAATTTGATATTTGAAACAAATGGTTCTATGATTATCTTACATTTAATACTTGATTTCAGACTACTCTTATAGACTAAACATTCAAAGCTTAAAAACAAAGAATAGGACTAGTTTGTACAGTGACATAGTATAAATTAAATAAATAAATAAATAGATTTCAGCATTATGGTCCTGTGAAATTCCTGTTGACTATAAGAACAAAATAGATGTGGTGATTTTTGTGCTCAAAATAAATAGTAAAACTTAATGCTAAGATTTTTCAACATACAAGAAATTAGTTACCTTTTTGATCTTAGGAAATCAATGTTTTTCACAACCTGTGACCTTTTACCCTATCCCCCCTTAGCTTTCTTCCTTTAATCTTTAAACATTCAGGTAATTTAATGAACACATATCATGTTCTCAGTTTCATTTTCTTGAGCAAGTGGATGTCTGAAAATGCTTTTCATTTCTACATGCCCTAAAAAGACATTTTATGAGCAAACACACTTGCATCACAGAAGTCACATATTGAGTTCAAACCTCAGAACTTGCCTTATACCCATGGGCTCGTAACTTGAGAAAAAAAAAAAAAAAAAAAAAAAAAAAAAAAGAAAAGAAAAGAAAAGGAAAGGAAAGGAAAAAAAAAAATAAGAAAAGACTCTCTTATTCCTCCTCAAAATGTGGAGAGTTTGGGAATAATAAGGTATGAGCAGGTCACTGCAAAGCAAAAGATAACATAGTGGCAACCTGAATATGTTTGCTGATGTGTTTAAATGCATTATTTTCTTTATAATACAGTATATGCAACTAAAAGAAAATGTAAAGTCAGTGATTCATGCAATGAGAAAAATACCAGTGTCACTGAAGACCAGACTGAAATGTGAGTCAAGCTGAATGATAAAAAAAAAAAAAAAAAAAAAACAGAATCATTCTATAAGATGAAGGCCCTTTCTGACTGGATTCACACAAAAATAACCATTGTGAAACTAAATGGTAACTGGTGAATTTGCATGCATATAAAATAATAAAATGATTGTTTTTAAAGAAGAAAAAAGTAAAACCACTTTTAACCAGTTAATTAAAAACAATTCAGAAAAAAGTAGATTATTAAACATTTTATAATATTCTTAATAATTTTGAAAATGTGCCCTTTTTCTTCCTTAGATTACTTCCAACTCCCCAGGCATTTTGGGGTTAAGTGACTTGCCCAGAGTTACACAGCCAGGAAGTGTCTGAGGCCATATTTGAACTCAGAGCCTCCTGACTTGAGGTCTAGGGCTCCATCCACTACACAGACTATTTGTTCCCTTATGTTACTTTCTCAATACACACACACACACACACACACACACACACACACACATACACACACACACACACACACACACACACACAATCCAAGGTTACTTTAAAAATAACATTTTATTTGCTAACCTTGTATACCAGGCTAAAACCAAAGCAAGAACAAAATACTTAATGGTTATCTTTAGAGTTTTCTACCTACATGATCTTAATTTCACTTGTTCCTTGTACATTGTTGTTCAGTTATTTCAATGGCTCTTCATGACAACATTTGAGATTTTTTTTTTTTTTTTGGCAAAAAAACTGGAGTAACTTGCCATATTCTTCACTGACTCATTTTATAGGTAAAGAATTGAGAATGATTTAAATTTCTTGCCGAAGGCTACACAGCTAATAAGCAAGTGGCTGAGGCCAAATTTGAATTCACCAAGATGAGTCTTTCTGACTTCAAAGCTTCATGCTATCCTTCTGCACTAACTGTCCCACTTGCATGAAATAGGCCCTAAATAAATGTTTATTCATTGTAAAAGGTGGGCTTTTTTGTTAGAAAAAAAAAAAAATCAGTGCTAAATGGAATTTTAGAGAAATGAAAAGAATGATGAGAAAATAGCTTTATCAGCAACAGATTATATCAAATCAATCCTGTTTATTTTCTTCATTTCTTTCTTGCTTGCTTTTTTTCTTTCTTCCTCTGTCTCTCTATCTTTATGTCTCTGTCTCTATCTCTCTCTCCATCTCTCTCCCTGAATATCAATGTTTGTCTCTCTTTCTCTGTCTCTCTCTTCTCTCTGTCTCTTGCTGTGTCTGTCTCTCCTCTCTGTCTTCTCTGTCTGTCTCTGTCTCTAACCTCTCTGTCTCTCTGTGTGTCTCTCTCTGTGTGTCTCTGTCTTTCTGTCCCTATTTCTCTCTCTCTTCTCTCTGTATCTATCTGTCTATCTATCTATCTATCTGTCTCTGTGTCTCTGTCTGCCTTTCTCTCTCTCTCTCTCTCTCTCTCTCTCTCTCTCTCTCTCTCTCTCTCTCTCTCTCTCTCTCTCTCTCTCCTTTCTTCTCTGCTCTCTTCTTTCTCCTCAAGGTTATTAGGTTATAGATATTATGTAACAGAGAAATGTTATGGAACTTCATTATTTAGATGTAAATAAAGCATTTGGCCAAGTCTCATGCAATTTGTGTGGAAACAATTTGATTACAGAGATGAATTCAGAAATGATTGAATTAAAAGATACAAAAAGTAGTCATTAATAGATCAAAACTCTTGGATGAAATCACTGCTGGACTTTTACTAGGGTTCTGACTTGTTCATTTAATATTTAACATTATAATCAATGATTTATATGAAGGTATAGATGGCTTAGTTGTCAAATTTATAATGACAAAGTAGGGAAGGATAGCTGACATGCCAAATTAATGAAAGGTTAAAAATTAAAAAGAAGATAAAAATAGAATAATTTAAATCTAAAAGCATTCAGTAGAAATAAACATAAAGTTTTAAATTAGTATTTTAAAATAAACTTTCGACTTAGACAAATAGGACAACTTTAAAAGTAACATGTAGAATTTATGATATACTGAAAGTTATAAGTAAGGATTTGGATGTTGAAGTTTCATATATAATCTTCTATTTTAGGTAGTAATATTAATTTTGGGAAATCAATTAAATTCAGTATGTTATTATTGTTTTAATAATAATATATAGTTAATATGAGAAAATATGGTTTGCAACTGAAACATTAATGCTAAACTTTGCAAATTATTGTTATTGAAAAAATGTACAAAAGAAAGGACATAAATAAAGACTAAAAAATTATACTAGGGAATTAGAAAAGATTAGAGAAATGTAAATGCCTTTTGTAAGTTTAAGAAAAAAATCTGCAAATTTTAGGCTTGATTGTAATTGCTGGGAAAATTCTAGATAGTGATCTTTAGTTAGAATCTAGAAAAGGACAAGGAATCAATGATTACTGAGAGTCAGCATTGTTATTATCAAAAAAAATTATGGTGGAATAATTTTCCTTTTTTTTTTTTTTTTTGAGTAGGTGGTTAAACTTGTGAATTCACCTCTGTTATTAGCATGAGACTTAGCTAAATGCTTTATTTAAATCTAAATAATATAGTTCTCTAACCTTTCTCTGCTCTATAATATATGTAAACATTTGATGAAATAATACATACTTTTTAACAGAAAGAATTGAGATGTAAATTTGACAAAAATACAATTAGATGGATAGTGAGACTCAAAAAATAGTTATTTAGTGTCAAATTACCATAAGGTCTCAAGTAAAGTGCCCCAGGAATCTGTTTCATTTTGTATTAAATTTTTAGTGCTTTGGATGGGGACACAAATAACTTGATTTTCACATTAGCAAATGACAAAACTGATAGAATTAACTGACCAGATAAAGCTCATGTTCCAAAAAGACCTGGATAGGTTAGATCACTGGGCTTAATTTAATAAGGTAAAACTGAATAATGATATAGATACAATTTATACTAGAGTCCAGTAGTTCAAATTCATAAACAAAAGCTATATTAGGAGACACTAATGGTTAAACATCAGTTTTTTTGTTTTGTTTTGTTTTCTTTTCTTTTGTTGTTGTTGTTGTTGTTTTTTGAGGAATGGGATGCATAAGTGTTTTAGTGTACTTCAGACTCCATATGAGATAGCAATGTGATATGGCAGCTATAAATGCTAATGTAATTTTGTATTGCATTAAGAGGCATAATTTTAAAAATAAGGTGGCAATTATCCCTCTGTGTTCTGATTTACACAGACTATAGAACAAACATTGGCTTTAGTTTTGAATGCAAAAAAGTTTAAAAAAGGATTAAAGTTAGAGGCTGTCCAGAGTCCAGAGAAGAGATCCAGAATGAAGTACCTTTGGTATATGTCAAATGAGGACTGAGTGAAACAATGGTTGATGTTATTATACCTAAGATGCAGTGGGAGAGAAAATGTAAATCATTTTTTTTCTTTTTTTTGAAGCAAATTATTTTCAAGGATTTAAAAGATATCACATGGAAATGAAATGCTACTTATTATATTTTGATCCAAAGGACAGAACCATTTGTAATTGGGGCAAGGATTGCAAAAGAGGAAAACTAAGGATTGACTTATTTAGAACTATCCAAAATTTAAAGGAATCTAATATGATGAAGGGAATAGTTTAATACCTCTTTTTATTTTTTTCTTCAATTAACCATCTTTTTCTCCCTTTTACCTATCTTTTCCCTAATGGAAGGGAAAAACAACTATAGCATCAAATATGCATAGTCAGGCAAAACAAATGTCCATATTGGCCACCTCCAAAAGAGGCAGGTAGCCTCTATAGAGGGTCTGAACTCTAGAAAGATATATTTAAATCAAGGACAGCAGGATGCTTATAGTTAAGCACCTACTCAGTGTGATTGATGGCATAATGGTTCTTTAGTTAAACATATATTTAATGTGTGATATAATGACAGTTGGTACATGCTCAATTGCTGTAGTGATGTACTGAAGTATTTAAGGGCTGAGAAGACTTGGAACTGAGAGCCTCTCAGCCACAAATACAGAGAAGACTTTAGACTCCAGACTCCATCTTTGACCAATCTTGTGGTGACTCTCCTTCCTTCATCACTTTTCCACGTAAAGACCAAGGCCCATCCAGAGATCCTCCAGAAAAATGGCCCAGACATTACAATTCTCTGTAATTATATTTAATTATTGTATTCATTGGAGTTCTTAAATATTTCAAATTGTTTTCATAATTTTGTATGATAGCAAAAATTATTTTTTGTTGTTCTGATCACTTTACTCTGCATCAATTCATCCAAGTCATCCAAGGTTTCTTTGAGACTTTCCCCTTCATTTGTTTTTGTTTATGGGACATTAGCATTTCATTATAGCATATACTATAAATACCATAACTGTTTTCAAACATTCCCCAATTCATAAACAACCCATATGATTTTAGTTCTTTGCCACCAAAAAAAAAAAAAAAAAAAAACATACATTTTTCCCTTGTTTCTTTGATTTTGGGTTATAGTAATGGTATACTGGGTCAAAACATAGTAACTTTTTAGATCAAATTCTAAATTACTTTCCAAAATGACTAGATTTGTGTGAATTTATGTCTAATTGTGGCTAGTGAATAAATGCACCAGTATTTTCCTTTCTTTGCCCAGCTCTGTCCTTGTAAGCTGCTTCTCTTCAGAGGTATCTTGCTGTACACAATCTTTGCCTAATAGCTATACTGCTATCCCAGAGCAGAACTTGTTTTTTCCATATAAGTCTCATCCAATGCTCGCTAGTACCCTTATCCCTAAAATATTTCTACTTAGGGTGCTGTTTTGTGGATGTTATTTGGTTAGGTATAATTTGACCTATATGATTTCTTAAGTTCCTTACAACTCTGATTTTATAGATTCTGTGACTATCCTAAAAAACTCTGCTAACCAATAGCTTTATGATCCTTCAAAATAAAATAAGCCTTGTACTTGCCTACTCCCTTCACATGATTGTTCCCAAGCAAAACAAAACAAAATAAAAAGACCTTTTATTGCTTATGTGTCTGCTTCCTTTAAAACTCAGGTTAAAAAGTCACTTCACTCATTTTGCCAAACCCAATCAGCCATAAACAAGGTACAAATGATGGAGGCAAAGACTAATTATCCCAAAAACCCATGTGCTTTCTGTATTCTTTTTCCTATTACAGTCCCATTATAATCTTTATTATATGTCTATATTTTATTAGTTAAGGACAAAGGTTTGATCTTATTCATCCTACACAGCCCATAGTATATCTTCAATAAATTCAATTCAGCTAAAAAAATAAGCACCTACTTTGAGTAGGATACTGTGCTCTGGGCTGAGCTATGAATAAAAACAAAATACACTTGTTCTCAACTTCTAGAATACAATTGTGTTTAACCGTGTGTGTGTGTGTGTGTGTGTGTGTGTGTGTGTGTGTATGTGTGGTCAAGCCTTCATAGAAACTTTTGTCAAGGTAATCTTTTTTCTACGCATAAAATAAATGCATTGAATTACAAAGGAAACTGAAATTTAGTGAAGATAATGACCCTTCCACCCATCCAAGTTCATATATGCCATAAAATCTATTGCTTGTGAATCCTAGGATAACAACTCTTTCTTTGGAATCTTATATTCTTTTATATGAATATATACATATACATATGTATATACATATATATACACACACATATACATACACACACATACAGAAAGGTAAATACAAAATACAAAATATTTGGAGGGTATTATGGGGAATATTCATATTCTAGGTTCAAGAAAGCCATCATAGGAAAATATATCCAATCTTAATATGAAATGGAACCAAGATTCTGAAAGGAAGAATGAGAAGGAAGAAACACTCTGGGCATGAGAAACAGTTTGTGAAAAGACATAGAGGCAATGCATGAAGAATGGTAAATAGGCCATTTTGACTGGAATACATAGTACGTGAGGGAGAACAATGTAAAATCAATCTGGAAAGAAGTTGGATTTAGATTTTGAAGGACTTTAAATGTCAAATAAAATAAATTTCATTTGATTTAATAAAAAAGCCACTGATGTTTCTTATGCAAAAAGGATTGATATGATCAAACCTGTACTTTAGGATAACAAGTGGAGTATTAAATTTACATGTCAAATTTATATTTCTGACATATATTCATTATACATTTTGGTGAGGAACATATGAACAAATGAATGAATACTGAAAGTTCTGAAAGTAAAGCTTAAAGAAGCAAAAAAAAAGAAAAGAAAAGAAAGAAAGAAAGAGAAACTATCTAAGCATTTCAAGTATTTGGTGTGAGAGGAGATATTTGAAATAATAGAGAATTAAAGTTCTTTCATATGTTCTATGTATTTGGATCTCTAGGCTATATATATGTATTTGATTTATTTTGATTTGCCCTCAATTGTATTATCTCTGGTTATCAGGCAAATTCTCTGTTTTGAGGTTTTACAATTTCTTTTTCATGATCTTATTTATTTATTTGTTTGTTTGTTTATTTATTTTGCTGAGGCAGTTGGATTAAGTGACTTGCCTAGGGTCACACAGCTAAGAAGTGTTAAGTATATGAGGCCAGATTAGAAATCAGGTCCTCCTGACTTCAGGGATGATGCTCTCTATATATAATTTTTTTAATATTCAAGAAATAAGGAGTTTTCTATTTTAAAGATATATCTTCATTTAGAATCCACATGTTTTGCAACCAGAACAACTGAGCCTACTAACTATACACAGTGAGCAAGTTAACTTCCAAGTTTCTATATCAACAGAAGTGAGTTTCTCATTGTCTAACAGCTATTTTTTTTTTTTTTTGTTATAGATAAGGCTTATATTTGGTGATTCTGACTTCAGTCAATCTTTTATTCATTTTATCATGGCATGTTTATTTTTCCATAAAAATTAAAAGAAAAAGAACTATAAGAATAAGTTTAAATACTGAAAGTTCATTTATAAAAGTAACTCAAGATTTTAAAAAATTATCATAGGATCATAGATTTAAATTTTATATTAGTAACTATCTCATCCAAGTGCCTCATTTTACAGATGAAGGAACTGAAATCCATGGATTTTAAATGACTTGACCAGATTCTATTTATGTCAAGAAAGCACACAAGAATGAGCTTCTTTCACCCTCATAGTGAAAATAATACAGAAAGAAGTCTGGAGACAGATTTTTGCTATGTGAAGCTAAGGATATTAGGATGTGAAATTAAAAGTTAAACCATTTCCTATTTAATTATTTAGAGAAAAGAGAATGCATTATGATCAATAATTGGTTAAGATTAATGAAAGTAGTACCTAAGTATTTATACTTGTTTAATCTTGCTTATAATTGAGTATCATTATTTTAAACAATAGTGATTAGCAATTGTTTATGCATGTTTATTTTAGTTTAAAAAAATATTTTTTTTATATGCTAGCCCTAATTGAGTAGTACAGTGTTTACTTAAACACCTGCATAGAAAACTAGAAGTCCTATTTCTGCTTTGTGGAGAAGAAAGTTATGAGGCAAAAGACCCTAGATGAAGAGAAAGTCTTGAGCTGAATAAGAAAGAAAAAGAAATTGTGAAGGTAATTTAAATGAATCTGTACTTGCAAAGAACAGGAGGAATTTAATTGGATGAGGAGAAATTTGGAAGAATTTGTTGGAATGTTGAAAGAGAACATTGAGCCAAAAGAGAAAACAAATGGTCCATCTTAAGGAGGAATCAATCTGAAAGGGCACTAATGAGAAAAGATTTGAAAAGGTAGGGGAGAAGGTTTAGAATAAATAAGATAAGACAAGTAAAATAAATTTCTCTAAAATAAGATGACTAGTAGAACAATGGAAAGGAAATGGATGTAGCTAATAAGTTATTCATAGGTGATAAAAAGTGTATAAATATCTCAACAGTGATTTAAAGGATAAGTTATAAACCATCATATACAATGGTTTGCAGTGGCAACTCAATATTTGTATTTCTGCCAGTGATACCTATCTATGTTCATAGAAAGAAAGAGAAACTATCTAAGCATTTCAAGTATTTGGTGTGAGAGGAGATATTTGAAATAATAGAGAATTAAAGTTCTTTCACATGTTCTCATAGAAAGCTGAAGTCAGCTAAAAGGTGATCCTGTACACAGAAAGTATGAGGTGCTCACAGTATGTTTAGAGTCTGCTCCTAGGAGACCACAGGCAGCATGGCTTGCCTAGTGACCACCTCCTAGGTAAAAACAAATAAAAGCAGTAGGAATCTAAGCAGGCTTCAAGAGAGCTCCAAGTCATTGAATGAGATTTCTGCCAACATGGTGGCTTCCAGTGAGACCAGGAGAAGATCAAAGACTAAGACACCATGGATTTCTTGGGTATGGCATTGATCAAGCTGAAACAAGAAAGAGTTGGAAATTCAAGTGAAAGAGCTGAAACTGTCTGGAGAACAATGAGATGTGGCTGGGGGAACTTCAGAAGAGTCATTACTCTCTGGCTGGGATGATTGATGAGCCAGTTGAGTAGAAGCAGTAGATGTGTCATCTTGTGGCCAGTTCTTAATGGGGTACCCAGAAGAAGCCACCATTAGTTCAAAAGCCCAAGATGCCAGCTTGAGAAGGAGGATGGCAACTAAAAAGTCCAGTTTCTCAATTCTAAAGAGAACTCAACTTGGCACTGAAGAGGAATGATACAGGGGATATCCTCTGTGGCCCCAGAGAAAGTGGGGTTCCCTCCTGGTTCCCCTTTTCTTATATGGCCAAAGAGTCATTTCTCAAGTCCCTAGGCCCTGCTGGACTTGAAAGTGAATCCCAGAACCAGGATCTTCTCTCTGTTTTAAATAGATCACAGTTTGATTTTCCCTCAGTTTGAATGTGACATATTCTCCACCCCAACTGACTCTGATTTTCTTCATAATCATTCACTTAATGGATTTCTGTGTTCAAGAAGAAGATGGGGAGCTAAGTGAGTCAAACTTATCTGTAATAAGCAAAACTCAACCCAGCAAGGTTACCCACTGTCCCAAGATAGAATCTTTTGAGACAGGTGATGCTTTTAAAATAGAGAGTTATGTCTTTTCTCTACTATTTGATATTCAGTATGTTGTCTAGAGAGCCTTCATTATTGTCAGAGAATACTTTGAGGAGGATCAGGCACTTACTTGGGATTCTGAATCTATGATTATGGCTGGGAGAAAAATGAAAGAAACATTAAACAGAATCTCTAAGGAGATTAAAATGAAGAACAAGAACAAAAACCAAAAAAAAAAAAAAAAAAAAACAAGAACAAGAAGTATATAACAAATCAAGATAGATTATACATACAATAGGATGTAGGTATAGGTCACATGTATGCTTATAGTGCTTGTATACACAACTATGAATAGGTGTACATACACACATATACATAGTTGTAGATGTACCTAAGATATATATATATATATACATATATACATATATACATATGTATATGTGGACATGTGTGCATGTGTAAATATATACCCATGTGAATGCATGCGTGTCTGTCTATAGATAGATATAGATATCTGATGTAGTAGAAGGGAAACCTCATCAATATCATGAAGTTAAGTGGGAAAGAACATTTCATAAAGGAGCAATAAAAAATATATTGAGCTAAACTGCAAATGTGGGTTGCTTCTTAAAGAAGGAACTAGAAACTCTGAGCATGATTAGCTTCTTGTTCTCCAAGTCATGATGAAGTAGATCTCCAGGTGTAGTCAACAGAGAGACCATGCAGTAAGGATCAGAGAACAAAGTGAAGATGAACAATGTTCATTTCTTCTTGCTCAGAAGTACCAAGGCAACTATTAGTAATAAAAATAAAGAGATCTGTTTTCTTCTCCAGTCATGTATATCAAAAATATTACAGAATTTCCCAAGACTTTTCAAAACAGACTACTACTACCCATTTCTAGTGATTCATATGAACACATATACTCCCAAAAGAAAATTAACAAGAATTGCCAAAAATTATGAAAACTGAAACCACAGGAATAAAGGTGCTATTTTCTTCTCATCAAAATAATGGATAAAAAAGAGAAAAGCTGATTTGGGGGAGGGAAGGGAGAGAGAAACTGGGGGGGGAAATTATGTCTCAAAATGGAATTTTGAATTTTAGACCATAAATGCAAATATATAAATTACAGGCTTTTGGCCATGCTTGAATTTCACTAATAAATGTTGTTAAGAATACATTTATCCACAGCCTTACTAATCTAATCAATTGTACTTTAAGTGATAAGGGAGGGAGAAAACTGACTATATTTAGAAAGCTAGAGTGATGTCAGTCAGATTGAAACAAAATAATAACTGAGACCCTTGGAAGCTCGAGGAGAATACAATTTAAGAAGGAAAAAAAAAAAAAAGTGATACACAAAGCAATGAACTCAAATGTCTACAATGAAATGAAATATTTAAACAATGAATAAAATTAGTGCACTTAGAGGTCTTAGTGCATGGAGGAAAATTTGATTCATGGACACCAATGCGATTTAATGGAATGAAGAATGTAACTGCAATGTGGCTTTGAATGATTATATTCAATTGGAAACAAACAAAAAAGAATCAGTATGAGGGGAGTAGGGAGTATTATTTTATATTAAGAACAAATACTAATTTGAGAAAATCTAAGAACCAGAGGGGAAAATGATAGAGACAAATTGAGTGAATATCAGTGCAGAGGAAAAAGATAAAATATTTTATCCTATGGATACATAGGTAGAAAGAAAAATAAATGACATTTTGAGAAATACATTACAATACTGATATAGGGGCATGATGTCTCTATGATAGGTGAGTTCAGTTTTCTAGGTATTTTCTGGAACTCTCACTACTGAAATGGAAACAGCTAATAACTCCTAAGTTTGGCAATGATAATTTCATATTTCAAAAGATAGAGGAATCAATAAGGAGAAATTCAATTCCAGATTTCATCCTAACTAATATGGAAGCATTAGTTGTTAGAAGACATAAATGATGAGAATTTGAGGTTGGTGCAATTGACCACTATGTCCTAGAGTTTGTGATAGAGATGAAGAGGAAATAATTTCATATGTTACCTATATTTTTGAATGCAGATTTCAATGATTTACATAAAAGTCATGCACCCCAAAATTTTATAGGTAGAATCATCTCAGGAAGTATAAGAAAAGCTAAAAAAAATGCAATTCTGAAGACACAATGGGAAATAATTCCAATTAAAAGGAAAAAGAGCACTTGCCTGATAGAACTGATTTGGATATATAGAAAACTTACTAAAGAAGTTGTGATGATTTTTCAAATTGTGAGATGCAACATTGGAAGCTGGGACAAATAATAAAGAATAAATTCAAATATTCGGTATGGTATAGTAAAAAGATTCAGATTGCTAAAGCTTAAGATAAGCTAAGTTTGTCAAAGAAAACTAAGGATAGCAGAAACTTAAGTATTGATTAACTTATTTCATTATATAGGTGTCTTGAAAAAACTAGGATCATCAAAGAAGGTATGGAAGTGTTGTTCCATATGAATGAGATGACAGCTAATGCTAGAGATGGCAGAATTGCAAATTTTAATTTTATTTCAAAATTCTAATCCAAAGAGAATGATAGCCTTTGTAATAAATTGGATATAAAAACAACCACCACCAAATAAGCTCCTAGGAAGTAAATACTTAATTAAAAAAACCAAAAAAGACCACAGTTAAAGTATAACTATCTTTTTGATGAATTTGAGTCACTAGGCTAGATAAAATAAATCCTCAGCTACTGAAAGGACTTGCAGATACAATTGCTCATTCATTGTCAGTAACCTTTAAAATATTATGGAAAAAGATAGAAATGTCATATGACCTGAGAAGGGCAAATGTCCTGATTTGGGATCCTTTTCGAAGGAATAGAGATTGCAAAATATTTAAAGGCGAGTGAGGTTGATTTTGATTCCTGACAAAATTCTATAATGTCTTATTAGAGATAGCTTAAAGAATGTCTAAAAAAAGAAACTAGTAATCAAACAGAGACAACTAGGTTTCATTAAGAGTAGGTTGTAGCAGACAATTTCAACAAAATACAGTCATTTAATTATTAAACTTGTAGAAAAGAGGAAACAATCATAGTTTATGTAAAGGAACATTATATGCTTTTAGAGACAGATAGATAGGCTCAGTAAATATAATCCTGGGACTGGAATCAGAAAAAAACAAAAAAAACAAAAACAAACAAAAAAAAAAACCTGAGTTCAAATCCAGCCATAGAAACTGACTAGTTGTATGATCCTAGAAAACACTGAATTTCTTTTTATGTTGGAGGCAGCTAGATTGCTCAGTGGATAGAATATTTGGCATGCAGTTAGGAAGAATTGAGTTTAAATCTGACCTTAGATAATAGCCATGTGGCCAAAGGCAAGTCATTTAACATCTGTTTCCATTAATCACTAAGGAAGGAATTGATAAAACACTCTAGTGTCTGTCAAGAAAACCCCACGGAGAGCATTGGTGTTCTATGGTCCACAGGATCAGGAAGGGTCAGATACGAATAACCAACAAATATATAGTGTATTGCCATTTTAGAAAAGGTTTGTAGGGGAAAAATGGAAAAGGATAATAGACAGATTAGAAGATGGCTTAATGGTTCTACTTCAAGCATAGTCAATTTGATTTTAAAAACATGCTTCAAGTGTTAGGATTTGAAATTAGGATTCAGAGAACCATAATCAATTTCATTGGCAATTTAAATTATCCTCTTCTTTTTCTCTAGTTGTGGACTTAGTTTATCCATTTGATTTCTTTCCAAGATATTTGAAAGGATACTATCTGCAAGGTTATTCCATCTAATTGTAGATTATATTCTGAATAAACATCATAACTCATCTACTTGGTGATTACTGATTGTATAGCTAGACTTTACCATTTTGAGTGACTATGATTTCATTTAAGAGATCCTCTATTTCTCTAAGGCAAGGAACAATTATAGAACTTTGCCATTCCTAAGTGATCCTTTCTCCATTTATACTCAGACTTAAACTTTCTCTATGAAAATAGAAGTACTTTAACAAGCATATATTCCCTGTATTATATCTTGATTTACATTAATGTTCATCAAAGGGACATAAGATCATCTATTTCTGTTTTAACATCTTTAAAGGAATCTTTAATGATTTTCATGTGTTTATAGAGACTCTTCATTAGAGAAGCCTTTAAGATGGGATTTTGTTCTACCAAATCACTTTTTAAAAAATTGTCACCAAGCAATTTTGTTATTGTATATATAATATAATTACCAATATTATCATAATATAATATAATTATTATTTATGTTATTGTAAAGGTATTAGCCACTTTGGAACATTTTGTGGACTACTGCCATAAAATATGACAAAGATAGAAAATGGACATATTGATTGGTAGTTATTGTTCATCTTTCAGTCATTTTATTTATTTTGGGATAAAAATTACACCAAATTTTTCATTTATTTTTAACATAAAAATAAAATATTTATTACTTAATGTGAGAATTAATTTTCATTAAAAATCATCACATTTCAACCAAAACAACTTTTCTCTGTTTAAAAAGAATAAGAAATAGAATAATTTTCCTCAGAAATGTAGTAGTATTTATATATAACACCATTGCAATTACTGAGAGACCCTGGGACAGGACTGCCTAGCAATCCACAAATTTAGAGACATCTCCATTCCTAAAGCTCATGTAGATTATTTGCACCGGACCTGTGGTAGAGCTTCCTAATCCTATAAATCTGATTAGTCACAATCAGCACAATACACTGTATCTTGACTCCAACATAGTGATACCATTTTGATCCTCTGAGTATATTACGACTATCTTTACAATACAAAAACATGGCTTTCTCAGATCTTGGATTGTATAAAATCTCAGTAATATAATAAATAATTGAAATATTTAAATTCTGAGAAATAGTTATAAGATGATCTTTCTTACAGGACAATTGAGAAAATTATTAGTAAAATTTTATTCCAAAACAGATTTATTTTTGAAAGATCAGAGACATTTTATATAGTCAAGTTAAAATATAACTATTTAATGGACACATCATATTGAAAATAATTGGAAAATCTTCAAATGGCAATTCTACTGCATTCTCATCCAAAAGACCTCAACATCTGTTATCCAATCACCTTAAAAAAATCGTTAGGTGAAAATACTATTAATAAAGACTTTGGATTGGCACTATTGATGTCTAAAGAACATTTTACTCTAGAGACCTGTTAATCACAGATGTGTCCAATTTTTTGGAGCTAGAAGGAAATTTAGTGAAATAGATCATTTAGTCTAACTCCTTCATTTTATAGATGAAGAAACTACAACTTAAAGAGGTGAAGAGATTTGACTCCAATTTAGGGAGAAGAGATTGCTATTCTAGTGAAACATATTGGTGAATCAAGGCTTTTTTATTTAATAATAATTAAAAGGAGCCAAGAAATCATCATTTGCAAGACAATTTGACAGGTCCCATTAAACAATATAATGAGTGGTAAGAAACTACAAAAGTAATGAGAACAATTATCTGCAGGTTATTTATAATGCAGACAGATTCAATAATACAAAATGAAACAACAAGCATACCAAGGATGAAAATAGGTACCATTTCTGAAAATGAAGCTTCAATTATTAACCAAGGTCTTGTGTCTGGGAACTATATTAGTTAGTATCTTTCCAAGAAAGTATCTGAACCAATTAATTTGGCCCAAAATAGAGATAAAATTGAAAAGAGCATCAGTCTATTAAAAAACATGTTATCAAGCACTATGTATCACATAGGGACAGCTAGTTGGTACAATGCATAGAACATTTGGTCTACAATTTGAACTAAAATTCAAATGCAACTTAAACATTTGTTAGCTATATAAACCTAAAACAAGATATTTAACCCTGTTTATCTCAGTTTTCTAGGCTATTAAATGTATTAGAGAAGGAAATGGCTAAGCACTTAAATATTTTTGTCAAGAAGTCCCCAAATACAGTCATGAAAAATCAGACACAACTGAAAAATGACAGCAAATGTGCCAGACACTGGAGTAAGTCTCAAGGGTGGTGGTAGCAGAGAAATTATAAAAAATTGTACCCACTCAGCTGAAATTACCAAACCTTCCTGGGTTTACAGAAAAGACAACCTAAAGAAGAGAAATGTGGCAAGGGATGGTTTCTGTAATAAGGAGTGCTCAAGAAACTTAAGATCAACACAGTGTGGGGGAGATGAAGAGGGTGGATGTGGGTTGTGGTAGAGAATAAGTGATTAGTCACTAGAGATTTGATTGACAGGGGAGTAGTGAATGACTTTCAGTTCCATAGTTAGGAAGCACTCAAGAGAGTAGGCGTGGTAGCAACAAGACATTCTCACTCAAGCTGGCCAAAAACAGTCAGTCTGAGTTAGCAGTTAAATCAATAAAGGAAAATTGTTTGCAGCTGCTCTCTGAGTATTTCTCAATAAACAAGATTTAGCTATTAAAGATGATAGAAATGAGAAATAATAAGGGTGGGCTAATAAATCACATGTTGGTCCCTTTGGTCCTAAACCCATTCACTGGCTCTAGTTTGTATGTTAATATACTATTATTTTAAGAAGTATGAAGATTTTCCCATGTAGACAATGATAATGATCAGATAGTTTAAAATTCTTTGCAACACCAAGCTTTAGTCTCTCCCCTTTTTCTCTTTTTCTGCTTGAGTTGTCTAGAGCAACAGAAGTGGACTGATAAAAAAAGAAGTATTCAAAAAGGTCAAGAGATAGATTTTCCTACAAATAAAATGTATCATTGAAAAAACAAATGACATCAATCTATAGAAAAATAAAAACTGCTTCCCCCAATTATTCTTCTCTCTCCCTCAAAACATTCACAAACACGCAAACAGTTGAAGATTGTGTGTGGGACAAGTGAAAATAAAGGGATATAATAAAATGTAAATTGGAACTTTTAAGACTTTAAGAGTTTCCTAAAAAAGATAAAATGATGAAAAAAAAAGATGAAGGGAAAAATATTTTTAACATGGTATTTCATATAGATTGTCAGAATAGCTGATTTCAAATTCCATTTTTGAAGCTTATCTACCTAGATGACCTTGATCATAACGATAATCTACCTTGGTTGAAGTTTCCTTATCTACAAAGTGAAGAGAGTGGAGGTCACTTATACATATATTTATTGCATATATATTTATATATTATATATTATTATTATTTTAACTATCTTTTGTTGAGATAGAATTGGGAATAAACTGGAAACTGAACCACACAGTTCATCATTGGGAAGAGGAACAAAGAAGCTGGAAATAAAGAAGTCAGCTCAGAGGGATTGAAAAGGGGATTCTATTCCAGAACATAGAAAAGGGCAATTCAGAGAATTTCTGTGAACAAATTCCAAGGCTTTCATCCAATGCAGCATATGGGTGACTTTGAGGAAAGTAGATTGGACCTGTTGCCAATAGGATTAGAACCAGAACTGATGGAGACAAAGACCCTGATTCTCCAAAAACCAAAGGAGAGATAGTTCAGGTCTGGGTCATGGAATAAAAGTGGAGTGAATAGAAAAGTAGGATAATAACCGCTAAGGTTTGAGACACATTTTTTTTTTTTTTTTAAAGCTTGGATAAACAAGATTGCATTGAGAGGATTTCTAACTGATTTAAAGAAATAAACTGTCAACTCCTTATTTGTCTGCATTTGTAATACATTTTTCTCAAAATAATTGATTTGTAGGTGGAACCCAATGGTAGAGTAAAAGCAAGAAACCACCCGAATTCTTCTCAAACCCCTCAAAATACCTATAAATAATGAGTCTAAACAAATTAGAGAGCAGCAGAACTTACAAAGATAGAATGAAACAATTTCCTGGCCAAAACAGCTTAGAAAGTCAATGGGAAGGGTCTATTGCACTAGGGCGAGAATGTTGCTCAGTCCAGCGCAAGCTGCACCAGTACAGGCAGGGCCCCAGCAAACCAGGAGTAGGTTTTGGGGTAAATGAATCAGTGGTCACACTAACAGGTCAACAGGAGATTTATGGAGTCCCTTTGCTGGCACAAGGGATACAAGTCTTGGCATTTCCTATAATTGGATCTGGGTCACAGTTCAGCATCTTAGTCCCAATGCTAGGAGGAGTACTAGCACACCAGATCTCATAGACTCAGGGGAGCAGGACCCAGGTCACAATTCCAGGATTGAAAAAAAAAGTTGTTTGTTGTTGCTCACAAAGAAGTGTACAATATAGGATAGTAGTTAACGTATCTTTTTCTAGATTATACCACTTTGGAAAAACCCAAAACCTACAGGTCCCCAGAATTAAGTATGAAAAGCACTGTATAAAAACATGTGAAATTTGGGACAGTGCCTCCTCCTTTTGAGAAGCAGAGAATAAAGTTAAGGAAATTGATTAGAAAATAAGATAAATTATCTTACATAAAAGAGTCATGAGAAAGTTTATTTGTGTTATTTTGTTTTTTGTGAAGGGAGAAATAGTGGAAGGAGAGATAAGAACACAAGAATCTTACTCTCATTGGAATTGGTTCAAAGAGAAAATAATATAAACACTTAATTGGGTCTAGAAATCTAATTTACCATACAGAAAAGTAAAAATGGAAGGAGATAAGAAGAGGGATGGAGGAAGCTTATAGGAGGCTGAACAAATTTGGAGAGGTAAAAGAACCAAAGCACTTCTGAGAAAAATTCAGGGTAAAAGGGATGAAATAATAGGGCAAATAAGGGTTGAGGGAAATACATAGTTGGTAATCATAACTGAAAAAAATACGTTGAATTACTCTGATAAAAACTTCATTTCTCAAGCACAGAAAATGAAATCAAATATATAGAAATAAGAGCTATTCCTTAATTGATAAATGATCAAAGAATATGAAGAGGCAATTTTCAAAGTAATCAATGATATCTATAGTTAAATTTAAAAAATGTCTGAAATCACTTTTGATAAGAGAAGTACAAATTAAAATAACCCTGAGTGACTTCGTCATACCTGTAAGATTGGCTAAAATAACAGAAAAGGAAAAGTACAATGATTCAGCCATTATGGAGATCAATTTGGAACTATTCTCCAAGGGCTATAACATCATATGTATCTTTTGATCAAGCAATACCACTGTTAGGTCTGCATCCCAAAGACATAAAGAACAAAAAGGAAAGGAATCCCTGTGTACAAAAATATTTCTAATAGTTCTTTTTGTGGTGACAATGAATTGGAGATTGAGGGAATATCCATCAATTGGGGACTAACTGAACAAGTTATTGTATGTAATTGTGATGGAATACAATTGTGTGCATGATAATCTACTATAAATAACTTTATTGTTCTCAGCAATACAAGAATCTAAGACAGTTCTATAGTATTTGTGATGAAAGCTTCTGTTCTTTTCCAGGAAAAGAATTGGTAAAGTCTGAATGCAGATCAATGATATCTTTTCTTTGCTTTATTTTTCTTGGTTTTGGGGTTTTGTTTCTTTTGGGTTTTTTTGTTTTTTTCTTTTATAGAATTACATGGAAATGTGTTTAACATAACTCCACATGTATAATTTATGCAAAATGGATTGCCTTCTCATTGGGGAGAAGATGGAGGGAAGAGAGAATTTGAAACTAAAAATTGGAAAAAAAAGTTAATTTTTTTTTACATGCTTAGAAAAATAAATATTAAATAAGAAAAAAAACCATAACTGTCAAACAGGGTATTATTAATTCTCTGAATGGTTTATCCAAAGACTGAATTGCTAGGCTTGTGAAGAATGATTAAAGCCCTAGTGTAGGGTAGATGCTGAAGGATAAGATCTGGTAGAAGCATAGCTAACTTCCCAGAAGATAAAAAATAGTTGGTATTTCAAATTGGGGAATCATAGTTTACCAAAGGCCCAACTAAAATTTTAAAACTATCTAGTCTTAAACTAATTGGAAAAGGAGGTATCAGTTGACTCAATCTTCAGTCAGAGATTGGTTGAAGAGATAAAACAAGAGGAGAATGGGTGTTGAAATGCAGTAGATGAATTTGCTTTTTTTTCAAAGATTTGTTTTTGAGGTTCTGGCTAACTTTGTGGTGATTACATATGTTTCTTTATATCCTTACAAATATCTTTAAACATTGATTTTTATTATTATTTTTTTTTTACCCATTAATGAAAGCTGGTATTCCTTCCCAAATTCAGTCTGAATTACTGAGTTTGATGTATTTAAGATAGATTCCAACAAATCCTATAATCATAAATTGATTAAGCTGGAAGAAATCCCAAAGATAAACTAGTGCAATCACTTCATTTTATGGATAAGGAAACTGAGGTCCAGAAATCTTCAGTTACTTGCTGATAATCACATAGATAGGTATTAAAAGAGATGAAACTATAAACTTCACTTTCTAAACTCTATATTTAGAGCTCTGTACCACATCAACATTATTTTTAAAAGTCAATAAAGAATGTTAGAATTGGAAAATATTTCTGTAATGCTGGAAAAACTGAGCAAGACAGAGATTAGAGAGTAATCAATACAGAATTTATTAAATGGAGAAATTTACTGGGAACAATGGATCCATGGTTGGTCCCAGGGCTGAATGAGACTATTCTCTCAAAGAATCCAGCACTGAATATCTGATACAGGATTTTTTTTATTGAGTAACAAAAACAATGACATAATGGGAAAGGTACCTGGATGGGGAAAACCTAATGGAGGGAGGCACCTAGGATAACATAATGGGAGGTACTGGAGAGGCTCCTGATGTTCTAATGATGTCTAAAATGGATAAAGACCTTTATCCCATCAAACATTAAGAGGGAATAAGTATAGCCTAAGGTCTAAGATATAAAACCTTTATCCTAACATTAAAAGGGAATGCTTATAACCTCCAGCAGAGTAACTGAATGGGACAATTAGGGAAACTGGGTCAGGACATTAAAAGAGAACTGTGGCACAACATTTCATTTTTGTCTGTGTATTATCATTTCATATTATCATATCATATAATAAGCATGTGATAAATGATTATTTACTGATTGAACAATTGTTCTGTCTCAAAGAAATGTCTAAGTAAATATAGTATAAAGTGAAAAGAAATGCTTTCTATAGTAGTCTAGCAAGTGAATTTCAAGGCATCTCATTCATTTTTAGTTGATTTAGGATTTTTTTTTCCTTTCCTTTAATCTTAAATCTACCTAATTCAATGTTTTTACTACTCATCAGATCTTTGGGGCTGAACAATTCTAAAAACTACATACACATACATATGTGTGTGTGTATGTTTGTCTACACACACATATATATAGGGGGGTAAGGAGTGAGTGTGGGTGTGGATGTGTATATATATATATATATATATATATATATATATATCCAGTATTAAAATGTGTGTGTGTGTATATATATACACACACATATATATATACACACACAAAAGTATACATATATGTGCATGTGTGTATGTATGTGCAAATATCCATACATCCACAAACATACAAATATCCCAAATACAACTCCATATATTTTAAGTTGCACTTCATAGGGTCACATATTTCAAGTTAAAAGGGACCTTAGAGCCTGCTTAATCCAATTCTATGATTTGTCCTTTGAGAAGATGAGGTTCAGATAGGTCAAATTATTTGACCAGAGTCACATAGTGAGTTTCAAAGTTGGGATTTGGATGTAGGTATAGCCCCTTTGAAATGTAGAACCCTTTCCAATAAAATATGCTTCTAGGCCATACTTTCAAGTTGTATATAGAGAGATGAACATATGATTGACTCACCATTAAGTACTACATTTACATTTGTTTACTTGGTAATAATAACAAGACCTGATATTTATATAGTACTTACTAAGTACTAAGAACTGGGATTGGCATTTTGCAATTATTATTATCTCATTTAATCCTTATAACAACCCTAGGGGATAGGTGCTTTATTATTCCCATTTGACAGATAAACAAAATTAGGCAAAGATTAAGTGACTTGGGGAGGTCACAATAAATTTGAAAGAGGATTTGAACTCAGATTATCCATACTCAAAATCCAGTACTCCATTCACTCACTACTTCACCTATCTCTCTTCTTGAGGAGGATGTGGACAACAACTTTAGTAGACATATCAAATTAAGTTTTTCCCATTAATCCTAGAAGCATACTTTCAAAATATATTGATTGGGGTAGGTAGGTGTTACAGTGGATAGAACACTAGCCCTGAAGTCAGGAGGATTTGAGTTTAAATCTCATTTCAAACATTTAACACTTCCTAGCTTTGTGATCCTGGCTGGGCAAGTAACTTAACTCCAATTTCCTCAATATATATATAAATAAATAAATAAATATATATATATATATACCCACTGATTAAAATTTATTAAAGACCTACCATAAATCAGTAACTTTGCTAATTATATTGATGCTTTTTTATTTTACTAACACAGCCATTCTGGGTGGGGGAGGGTGGAAGAATCTTAACCTTAAACTGTTGAATGAGACTTTTCTTGAGGAATGGGGAAAAAAAGATAAAGAAAATCAATATATCCATCAACCATATCTAACAACACCTAAATTATTCCAAACCCTACCTTCCCCATGGAAAGAGGTCAACTTACTCATTTCTTCTCAAGGGAAAACTATAGACATTATAAACCTTATTATAAACATTATAAGCCTTGTTGATCTTTGATACAATAACTTATCATTTTGTAATTTACTTTTCTGATTTTCTATTTTTTAAATTATGCATCAATTCAATCAATCAATCTAGCAATCAACAAGCATTAATCACTTACTTTGTGCCAAGTAATATATTAACTAATGAGAATATGAATACAAGAAAAAAGATCATCCTTTCCTTAAAATGGGAGTAATACATCTGATATAGATGTATGGTAGAGAAAGTCTTATAGAGTTAAGTCAGCAGTGCAGCCTGGGACAATTAAGTTCAAATGCATTTCTATAAATTCTCATTCTTATAATACAATAAATTTCATAACATTTATATTCTACCTTCTCTTTAGTCAATTTTTCAATAGAACAACAGCCACTTTGTTTCCAGGTATTTGCTATTCCAGTATTGCTATGTATGTAAAAAAAAAATTTTTTTCTTTTTATCTTCTCTTTAATCAACTTTGAGTACCTGTCTTAAAATAGTAATATTCAAGTTAAAAATTATAGACATTTCATGTCCCTTTTTCTACATAATTTAATGTTTTTTTTTGTTTGTTTGTTTTTTGTTTTTTTTTAAAGAATGATTATCCAATAATATATCTGGAGTATATCTTCTGATAATCAGTGTGGCATAGTCTTTTTTTTTTTTTTTTTTCCCCCAGCTTTTGTTATCTTGGACAATTTTTCAGCTATGTGAAAACCTTATAATTGTTTAATTTTGTGTATCCCTTATCATTCATATATTTGATAAAAACATAATTTTTCTTTTGACAACTGCTAGCACATATACTTTCATCCTATATCCTTTTGAGAATGTCTTTTGCTCATATATAATGTATTTTTTTCTCCACATACATTAACTTTCTTCAACCAAATACTTCTAATTTCATATCATCTTAATTATCTGTCTTACATTTTGTGATAGTCCCTACTCCTTGTTCAGTTGTGCATTTTTAACTCAAGCAATAGTTGCATAAACTATTTCTATTCATTTTTCTTCAATTATTATATAATAAGACACACAATATTTAGGCTTCATCTGCATCTGGAATTTATTTGATATATAGGATAATATGTTGGTCTGAAACTACTTTTTTGCCAAAATACTTTCCAATTACCTTAGCAGTTACAAAAAAAAAAAAAAAAAAAAAAAAAAAATACCCTTCCCAAGTATTTTATGTTCTTGGGTTTATTTGAACACTGGGCTATTGAATTAATTTATTTCTTATTCCTGTCTGTCTTCTCCAAAGATTTATATTTTTCTCCTATTTTTTTTTTTAGCCAATACCAAAAAAGTGTTTATGGTTGCAGCTTTTTTATTAAATTTGAGAACTAAAAATTCTATTCCCCTTTTTCCTATTTGTTCTTCATTGTTTCCCCTTGTGATTCTAAACCTTTTATGTTTTGAAATGAATTTTGTTATTTTTTCCTGGTCTATAAAATAAAACCTTGGTAGTTTGATTGTTGTACTACTAAATCTGTAAATTAATTTAGGATTTATCATTATTTAATAACAGTCATGGAAAAGTCATAAAAAGGGTTTTGTAATTAAAGAGAATATTTTTATGTTAAGTAATTATGTCATTGTATTATTGGAGGAATTTTTTTTTTTTTTTTAAACCTCTTCTAAAGAAAGGTCTGCTTTCTCTTCTGAGCTAAAGATCTTGTGGCTAATTTTACTGGAAAAAAAATGACAAAAATAAAATGAAATAAAATCCTTAGATCTATCATCATAAGTTCCCTTTCCTTTCCTCAAAACTTTTGAAATCATTCTTCATTTTCTCCTCCTTTAGTCGGTTATAATGTAATGGCCTTTCTCCTTGACTAAGGAAATCCTTTTCTCTGTATTCTTGATCTTAACCTTTCCTCTTTTCTATATGCAACTATTTACTGCTCCCTCAATTATCTATTTTCTCTTGATTTCTCTTCTGTGTGTGTGTGTGTGTGTGTGTGTGTGTGTGTGTGTGTGTGTGTATTCTCTGTTTCTTTGTCTCTATCTCTTTGTATCTGTCTCTATCTGTCTCTCATATTCCTTCTTTTCCCTTCTACTGACATGCATTTTCTTATACTGTGTTTAGGCATACTGAATTCTCTCCATTTAAAAAATTTTAAAACAACCAACTAACCAAAGAAGCATGAGACATTTTCTTAAGATTTCTATTCCCTCAATTCATTGCCCTTTATGTGCTTTCTCTTAGACAAGATTCTAGATAAAAACTTATCACACTCATGATGTCTTCTCCAATATATCTGGCCTTATAAATTATCTCAAATTCTTTCCTCCAAAGCTACTAGTAAAATCAGATAATTATACATTTTTTTTTAACACTCTGTTCGATACACAGTAGATCCTAAATAAACACTTATTTTTCTATGTTTTTTCCTTCCTTCCTTCCTTCCTTCCTTCCTTCCTTCCTTCCTTCCTTCCTTCCTTCCTTCCTTCCTTCCTTCCTTCCTTCCTTCCTTCCTTCCTTCCTTCCTTTCTTCCTTCCTTCCTTCCTTCCTTCCTTCCTTTCCTTTCCTTCCTTCCTTTTCTTTTTCCTCCCTAACTTCCTTCTATCTTCCTTCTTTCCCTTTTCCTTTCCTTACTTCTCCCTTTAATTGCCTGTTTAGTGATACTAATCTTCAGGTTTTTGAAGTAGGTTGTATTTAATGTTTCAGTAAGAACACTAATAACTAATAGAATACTAGTAAAAAAAAAAAAAATTAGGGAGACTAACTGCCTCATTTTCCTCACCTGTAAAATGAGCTAGAGAAGGAATAATTATAACTTCTTGAAGTAAATTCAACTCTTTATTAATTTGACACATGGAGAAAGAGATAGACAAAGGCATTTAAGTTTAAACTCTTTTTGTAAATTCCTACTCTGAAATTTTGGTGAATAGTATTATCTCAAAAGAGACAATATATCAAAGACAAAATGGCAAGATGTCATTGTAAACAGTCATCCCCAAACTTTTCATTATGGGAAAGAAATGAAAAGTGGGATTGTGTGGGATGAAATACCCCTTTCCCAAATTAATTAATCAGAGACATCTTCAGGTACAAAGAGAAAGCAGTTATTTAATCCCTGCAGGGAGAGGCCCAAACACATACCTGGGAGCCATTCCAACTCCCACCATGTGCTTGTGAAATCTGGCCAGTTTTGGCTATCTCCAGGATTTAAAAGCAAAAGATCTGAGCCCTCTCATTGGATAGACTAAAAGGATGTAATCATCCTTGACCAATGGTTACCAATGTTGGTTGCCTCCCACAGGTCCATCACTTCCTGCACCTTCACTAACTTCATGTATGCCAGGGTTCAAAGTTCTTCCCTCCAGAGATCATATTGTCCCTCTCCCCTAGGGTCCAAGCTCTGGGAACAGGGATGTGACTCAAAGCTGAGAAATACTTCATCCATTCAGTCCCATTCAGGATAGAAATAGAAATAAAAAGGAAAAGATTTACAAAATTCAATACAATGTAAAAGTATAACCTACTAGTTTCTCCATCAAAGAAAATGGAACCCTCATGGTGAACCTTAGCATTGGAATACCAGCTGGCCTTATAAAGAATAATAATAAAGAGGGTAGAAAAAAAAATAGCCAATTGGGAACCAGTAGTCAGTGCTGGTTATAGCACATTGTAAAAATGTTGAAAGAGAAGGTATAAATGAAAACTGAAAAAAAAAAAAAAAAAAAAAAAAAAAAAAAGAGAGAGAGAGAGAGAAAGAAAGATACCAAAGTTATGGGGAAGAACAGCAAAACTTGGACATTATTTTATGTTGTAGGCATTTAATGTGTTTATTGAATATTGACTTCCAAAAAATAACAGTATCAGTAACTACAAACCTATTTAACTCCTCTTCCATCTATCCAAAATATCTGTGAGTTATCTATCTATCTATCTATCTATCTATCTATCTATCTATCTATCTATCTATCTGTCTATATATTATCAGGAAAAAAATAGGTTTTTGCAAGTGATAATGATATACCATATTTTTACCATTTCAGATTAAAATTTCCCATTGTGATTATTATTTTTCACTTGCTAAAATAATAGCATCAACAAATTTGTATTTGACAAAATGAAACATCACTTTGTATTCATTTAAAAGGAGGAATTTCCCATCTGTATATCAAAATTACCAAACATTTTCGGAAATTATAACTGTATTAGGAACAGATCAAGAACTGTGGAAAATTTCAAGGTCAAACTGTCCTTTTACAAATGAAGAAACTGAGACTTAGGGAGGTCTAGTGACTTGCTTCATTCTCACAAAGTATTGAATTTGTGAGCAAGTATCATTTAGAATTTCAAATCCTATGAAAGCATATGAAACATCTATGATATAAAAGGATAGGCCAAAAGCCTCTTTTTCTGGATTGCTACTCTATTACAGGACCTTCCTTCCAGCTGTTTCCACTTATATGAATGTGCTTACAATGTGGATGACACATTATTTAAAAAAAAATAGAAAAGAAAGAAAGAAATTACTTTTCAGATTTGTGGACAGGGTGAGATTTCATGGCAAGGAAGGAATAGAGAACAGCACAGAGAAGATAATGGAGAATTTTGACTATCTAACATTTTCAAAAACTTTTGTATAAATGTAAGTATTTCAGTCAGAGACTCCATAGGCCTAAAGGAATATATCCTCTATTCTAAACACTGATGAACTCCCAGCAGCTGTTTCTGAAAGCTTAACATGAGACCAAAAGCCAGCAATTACATGCCAAATTATCTTTCAATAATTTTGATTATCTGGTTTAAGATATATAAGTCATGTCTAAGCTATTCTTTACTTTAGAATATAGCTGCTGACTTACCTAAAAAGCAACCATTTAGATATCACTTGCTGGTAAATGGTAGGTTATATTGCTACAAGATCTTAATCTTTTCTCTTGTCTCCAATAAAACAGCTGGCCTCTCCAAATACCAAACCTTCTGATACATATGTGCATTTGGAGGAGGCACAAACAGATATATACATTTCAAAACAGAGCTAAACAGTTCCCAGTGAATAATAAAAATCAGATAGAGGTGGTGATGATGTATCTGAGCTTCTGATCACTGTACTTGCAAAATAAATGTGTTTGCTATTTAAGAACATTATAAAATTCTACCCATGTTGTGTCCACAAACTATAAAATTCCCCTGCAATGCTAAGGCATGGCCCTGACATGTGGAATTTGTTTTATTGTAGATTTATTTCATTCCCTGGCTACTCATTTGTTTTCTTGAGCTGCCAATCTTAGCTTCCTCATTTATCTAAGTAAGTGTTCTTGGCTATTTTCTTCTCTAATTTGACTTCCTGTGATTTGGATACTATGCACAATAGCATCAGTGCAACTAAATATATTCCATGAGTTGCTTTTTATTTCTTTTTAAACATTTGGAGAATAGTGTAGAATCTCTGTAGTATTAACAGAAAAGAAATTTTCTAGGATTTTGATGGATGTGTCCAAATTATTAACTTACAATTTCTTGCTATCTCAATAGCAGGATTGAGAGAGAGAGAGAAAGAATTCCACACTCAAAATTTGGAAAAAAAAAATTTAAAAAGAATGTTAAATTGTTTTTACATGTAATGTATGGGATTGCCTGTCATCGGGGGGAGGGAATAGAGGGAGGGGGGGTAATTTGGAAAAATGAATACAAGGGATAATATTATAAAAATATATATATATATAATAAAAAAAATTAAAAAAAATGTTTCTACATGTAACTGGGAAAAATATGAAATCAATTTCTTTTTTAAAAAAATTCATCAAAAGGGAACAGAAAAGCACATTCTTAATTTTTAAAATCGTTTGCCTATTGCCATTGGGAGATGAAAAGATATTATCATAATCAAGATATTTCAAACTAATTTATTTTAAAATAGTGAAAGTGTATGTAAGAATTGTTAAAATATCTGAGGGGGAAAATGTATTATTCCTTCACAGCTATAGTGGGTATTATATTTATGTATATGTATATGTGCATATATGCATGGATGCATACACATGTGTATAGATTGATATAGATATCAAAAAGATATGAAAGGAAAGGAAAAGAAGGGAATCAAAGAGAAATTTGTAACAACCAAAGCAAAACTATGTAACTTTCAATCCAGAATTTTTCAGAGACAAAGTATACATCTTATATATTTGTATATACATTGTATAAACATAATGTATGTAGACATTAGTATAATATACATGTAATTCAGGTATATATCATGTACATATTATATAATATGCACATATCTACAATATGTATATTTCTATACATACATCCAAATGTGTATATAATATGTACACAATGTATATTCATACTGTATATTTGCACATGTATACATGTACAATGTATATTTTTCAAATAAATGAAATATATGTGTATGGGATAGGTGCTAGACCCTCTTTCCCAAATTAGCTAATTAGAGATGATGTTCAGGTACAAAGAGAAAGCATTTATTTAATCCCTGCAGGATAGGCCCAGGCATACCCCGGAGGCATCCCAGCTCCCACTATATGCTCATTGAACCTGAGAAATTTCCAGCTTGTCAGTATTTAAATAGCAAAAGACCCAAGTCTTTTCACTGGATAGACTAAAGGGAAGTATCCATCCTTGCTTCCTGTGTGTCATGTCACTTCTTATAACTTCCTGTCACTGAGGGTCTGACCTTTCAGCTGTAGGAACAGGGATCATATGACTTAGGTTTGGTCTCATAAATGAGAAAACTTCATCCAATCAGCCCCATTCATATGTATATGTGATGCATATATATATATATATATATATATATATATATATATATATATATTGAAGAAGGAAATGGCAAACCACTCCTATATTTTTGACAAAAAAAAGCCCTTAAGGGACTGAAATGACTGAACAACACCAGCAAAACACAACAAAGGAGATAACTGAAACACATTTAGAACATCAAATATAGCCCTCAAAAGTAATATTATAATGGTAAAAGTCAGACATTCAGACATTCAGAATCAACCTAATATCAATAGAAGCACATATAAATTTCACTACATGAAACCATATCAAAATTATTTCTTATCCCAATAAGTTCACATGCTTTTATAAGTGCTTAATATTTACTAAATGATTACTGGCCACTAAGTAGTATAATAGATAGAGCACCTGAGCTGATGCTCCATCAGGAAGGCTTGAGTTTTGGAATTGGGCACTTGCTCTGGGACACTAAACAAGTAACAAGGCTGTTCGCCTTAGAGACCTTATCTATAAAATGACAAACTACTCCAAGTATCTTTACCAAGAAAACACTAAATGTTGTTGTGAAGAGTCAGATACAACTTAACAACAAATAATTGTGAAGGTATGAAATTATATACTTGGAAAAAAAGTGAGAGAGAGAGGAGAGAGAGAGAGAGAGAAGAGAGAGAGAGAGAGAGAGAGAGAGAGAGAGAGAGAGAGAGAGAGAGAGAGAGAGAGAGAGAGAGAGAGAGAGAGAGATAAGAATGGATGAATGGTTGAGAGATGGAAAAATAAACAGACATAGATAAATAGATGAAGGATGGAGTGAGAAATAGACATAGATAGAACGCTATTCAGACAGAGATGGGAAGATAAGAGAAGTAGATAGATAGATAGATAGATAGATAGATAGATAGACAGATAGATAGAAAAATAGACACAGAGAGGGCAACATAGACAGATAGAAAGATGATAGATAAAAATAGACAGACAGAAAAATAGAGATTTTATTTTTAAAGGGCAAAGGGAGAGAAATTTCCTTTTATAGCTTTGCTATATTTTCAGTGTCCAACGACAAATGGACATGTAAATTCATCATGAATATTCCTCTTCTTTTATATGTACCCTGCCTATTCTGTATGACTATTGTACATTGCTTTCCATTAATTTGTTATGGGAGATGACAAGTAGAGTATGTTTGAAAGGGTTAATATAGTATGGCTGTTCCCTAGGAAATGACTTTTTCAGGGGCTGTTTGGAATGCAAATCATGAAAATCATCCACTGTGTGGACATTCTGTTTCAGTGTAAGTAGTAGCTACAGTAATGAAATCAAAAACCTTCTGAAGTGTCAAGATATTCCAATATAATCCAACTTCCTCTCTGTGAAACTGAAAGTTCTAAATAAACACGGGCTCTATTATCAATATTTCTCAATTCTTCAATCCTCAGGGGTGAGAAAAATAAAGTAATTAAATGTGAAAAAGAGAAGCTAATTTCTATAACATTTCATGATCCTCAGTGAAGATATTTTCTCTTCTAGCATGGGCAGTCAATTTCCCACTGATGTTTTAAGGCAGATTCTAGCCCTGATTTTGATTGTATATAGATGGAATCACTAAGTTTTCACATAACTGCTTCTGTAGAAAATACACATGGAAAAGAAAGATTTAAACTTACCTACTTAGATATCATGGTGTTTTCTGAATGAAGTATAGATCTAGAGGAAGAAAAAAAACCCTATACATTATGCTCCTATATATAATTGAATCAAGGTTCCAGAAGATTTAGAAACTATTATGTACATCAACAACATTCTAGGATTTAATATTGGGCCATATTTGCCAAACTATGTCAGGACCTGCTGGGCAATCACTACCAATGGTTCTTTTGCTTTCCCTCAGGGTATGTCTTATCTGGGTCATGCTCTGTACATATCCATGGGCTGAATGCTATGAAGAAAATATGGGAATCACAATCACCCAAATTTGAACTTTATCTTATTTAAAGCCAAAGAAAATGAGAGGGAGAAAAATCAGGCAGTCTATTATTTTATATGTAAATAAGATCTGGGAGAGAAAAGTAAGGTAAGAAAAAAGGTTATTCTTAAAGGAAAGAAAGTGGGGGAGGAGTTACAAACTTTATGCCAATTAGTGTGGTGAGTAACTATGAGGTAAACTGTATTGTTATCCTCATTTTAAAATTGAGGAAACAGAGGCAGGCAGAAGCTAAGTCACTTGTCCAAATTGACAGACTGGTTAAGTGTCCCAGGTCACATTTAAACTGAAATCTTCATGAATCTAGAACTAGCTCTCGAGCCACTCTATCCCCCCAGGTCTAGGACTTCCACTCCACCCACAATCTTCCTGGAATATGAATTTGTTTAAAGTTAGCACTTATATCTATCAATGATCTATTTGAAAATAACTCTTATCCCTTATACAGTCAACACTCACTGCTTTTCCTATTGGATACTTATTTGATGTACATGAATTCTTATAATAATGATGACCTGCATATACATGGAATGTTAAGGCTTGTAAAGTATTTACAAGTTATCTCATTTCATTCTCAAAAAATAAGAAGTAGGTTTTATTATTATTCCAATTTTGCAGATGAAGTTCAGAAAGGTTAGATGTATTAGCAATACGGTATAGTAGATAAGAGTGTTGAAGCTGACTGAATGAAGTATTTATACTTTTGGATAAAAATAGAAAAAGTTAGTCGTTGCTCACAAGACCTTACTATTTAATGTGGAAAATAATATACGTGGAAAGTTTCAGTTTCAAGTCAGATGGAATAGTTTCATGGTCCTTAGGATTCAGAAGCAAGGCAGATATTAAGGACTCTTCTTTAATGTCATTGTCGCTGACAAAATCATCTCTTTCTAATGGTAAATCATTTGTTGGCAAGAAATTTTTGTCTTCTGTAATCAGTAGCATACCTGCAGGAATACTGTCACACCACATCTCCAAAAGATTGCTTCCCAGGTTATCAGCAGGCACTAGACTGGTTACAATTGAAAAGTTTCAAAGGCAGGTTGTAGGGCTTCAGACCATGCAAAAAAAATGTTCATGTTAAGAACAATGAACAAGATTATAGGGCACCCTAAAAACCTTCCTGCAGAATGTATTTGGAATGTCTTAGAGAATCCTCAGGAGACTGATTCAAATACAGAACCCCATCTACTCTTGATACTATTCATCCCCAGAGATCTATACATCATGTTGAACAAAAGTGGGACTAACTACATACAGATCCTTCTTTATTGGAAACCAACAAACCATCTATACATCATGTTGAACAAAAGTGGGACTAACTACATACAGATCCTTCTTTATTGGAAACCAACAAACCATAACTCCCCAAGAAATGCTACCAAGACTCATTGTATATAGCCTGAAATGGCAACCACAAGATGTTTATGGAGTATTTCAAAAGAGATTCATCAAGTAAGCTTAAAACTGTTAAAAAAAACAAAACATATTTCATTTGAGTAAGTGAGTTTTCACTGACATTGGAATTTTGGTAAGTGAATATTTTGGAAGAAAAAAAAAAAGTTTCTTCCATTGCCATGGCCAAATGTCTCTGCAAATGCTTCCGCCAGTTGGCCTCCAAACAATAGGAGACCCATAAAAACACTTTCAAACATATTTCTATGGCCCTTAAAAATAAATAAACATAATGCCTCTCAATGTATCATTAACATTTGGAAATATTTTCTGGGAAAGCAGGTGTTTGTGACACATGGACTATTTAACTATGGGAAAAATATAATGGTTATTATATGTGTATGTAACCAGGTATATGTACACACACATATGTACATCCATATCCATATATATATATATATAAATATTCATAAACAACTGTTTATGCATTTATATAATCCATCCAGCTTTAAATAAATACATATATAGATATATAATACATGAACAATATTTATTATATTCTTTTCCAATAGAATATAGATAAAAACAAAAAATCTATAGTTTTCTCAGAATAAGGAACTTCCAGTATAAGAATGCCCTTCATTAACAGATACCAACCTATCAGTAACTTACTAGATTAATATTAGGGAAGTATTTAAGAATCAGAGAGATCTAGTACTTGGCCATTCATATACTGTATAACAGAGGGAGGATCAGAACCAGAACCTGATCTTCCTAACTGAAAGCCTACTTAGTACTTTAGTTACCATGACATGATGCTTTTCTCTTTTGTCTCTTCCTTATGATTTCTCTGTCCTTTTATGTATATTATATATAATATATATATATATATATATATATATGTGTGTGTGTGTGTGTGTGTGTGTGTGTGTGTGTGTATAAATTATATAGAATGTTTGCCTTAATTTTATTTCTTTTCTTAAAATTAGCTACAGTATGTCACATCAAGTGTCATAAGGGATAAAATATATTGGCAAGTCATGTATAATTAGCCTTCAAACCTCTCTTCATTTTTAAAATGAAATAGATAATAAGCTTTGATAGACATTAAAGCAAATAGAGGTAAATGCAAAAGATACATTTGCAAAATAGGTTGATATTGTTCATTGAAGAAAGCCCTGGTAATTCTTGAAATATAAAGATAATTGCTAGTGTTATAACCTTGGTGCTTTTCTTTATCAGAAAGAACTATATCCAAATGAATTGTGAACATTTTTTTTTTACATATAAAACTTACTATTGCATTCATTGCTAGTTACTCATCTCCATGCATTGTTGCTGATTTTTGATTGCTCACTTCTGAAAAGGAAAGCAAGAGAAATGACCTGAGTCATAATGTAATATTGCAGCCAATCATAAAATAGGATTTTCTTCTTTGGCATCAAATATTGAAGCCACAGAACATGCATTAATCATAAAACTATTTCATTTGGTTTTATTGTGTATTTGTCCTGAAAGGTTATGGAAACAAAAATATTTGCAGAAATAATGTAGTCAATAAGCCACCTGAGGGAACTTACGTTTGGAGAATGAACAGATAAGAATATTAGATTTAAATATAAAACTAGCTTTAGAACTGCAGCATCCAAGTTTCAGCTCTTTCTGAACTAAGATGAGTGCAGCTACTCAGACTCAACTATTTAAAATAAACCTAGAAATCCATCCAAATGAAGTGATTTTCAGATTATAGCCTCATATTTAACCAATTTATCAGTGTAGGATAAATGCTTTAATAATAAGCATTCATTCATTAGGAAATTGCCATAGAAAATGAAATTAACTTTTTTTATTAGTTCTTGGGATGAATTAATTAGTAAATGTCTATTGATTAAATTGTTGACATTAACAAAGAGAAATGCATTGTCAATGAAGATTAATGGGGATTTTGTTAATTTTGTTCCTTTTCAATTGCTTGCAATTCATACATGTAGTTAATGTAGTATATATTCTTATTGTGTATTTATAGATTCTTTCTCTTTCTACATTTCTCTGTCTCTGTGTCTGTCTCTTTCTTTGTCTCTCTCTGTCTTTATGTCTCTTTGTCTCTGTCTCTTTACTTTCTGAAAGCTAAAGCCATATATACTGTGAATACTTACAGAATGTACTTCCTTCTGCCCATATAATTAGCATATATCATGCTTTTTTAATCCTCAGGTGATACTAAACATATTTGGCTCTCTGAGTACCTGACAGTAAACATATAAACAGGTTGGTCAGAGCTATTTTTTTTTTCCAAATTTGATTTAAAATGGATGTTATGCTAATGGGAAAGCATGTAATCAAGAAAGAATTGGGACTGATAGGGATGTAATTTACTTCATAATAGCACCAACTGGTAATGTGGATAAAATCAACATGTAACAGAAGGAGAAAATAAATATTGTCCATCAGCTTTTCTATGAACTACCATATGAAGTAGGAAAGGAAGATGAGCTGTAGCCAGTGAAGAAATAATAATGAGCCAGTTTTTCATCTTTTTTTTCCCCACACCCACATAGAAGTGAATCTAGCTTCCCTTTAACTAAAGAGATGTGCTGTGCTCTGCATTTGGATCAGAAATGCAAGATGCAAAGTACAATATAACCTTTGCTTCCCTTCACCCTCTCACCTCTAGTTGTTTGTATGAAAGTTACTCAGAAGAAACTCTAGAAATGATTAGATCCTGAAAAATAACTTGTGTGGAGTCAGGTCTCCTTGGTCTGACTCCATTATGTTACAGGCTTTACAAAGCTGAATATGAACACACAATTACAACTGCACATAAATATATATGGAATGAAAATATAAAAATTGCAAAATTGAATTCAGTAACCACTGATTCAAACGTCCAAATGTAAAGAAGCAAAGAAAACCAAGGTAAAGCTGCTGAAAGACATTATAAAGAAAGAGGAATTATTCATGTCTGTGTCCAATTTGTCTTCAAGGTTATGTTCCAATTCAATATCTGGGAATCCCAGGGGAATATATGTGCTTCCTTCTCACATCTAAGTTTGTACCCCTGATAGTATAAACTGCTATGACTGAAATAGTATTTCCCTCTCAATCAACCACATGAGTACCTAATAATAAGGGAGAAAAGTAAAATTTTATTAATGAAATCCTAGTGTTCTGAATGAGAATGGAGATGATAATACTATTATTCTTATGGAATCATGTAATCTCAGTTGGAAGGCATCTCAGAGAATATCTATTCTAATTTGAGACTGGATCATAATCTCTCCAACCCCCATGACATTCCTTATAGGTGATCATCTAGACTATCCCTGAAGACTTCTACTGAAAAGAACCGATTACTTCTTTTAAAAAATTATATATTTCATAAATATTTTCTAATTACATGTAAAAAACTTATAATTAAAAGAGTGGAAATTCCCCCATTCTTCTCCCCATCACACTCCTTGAGAAGACAAGCAGCCTCATGTTGATTATTTCCATATTAGCACTGTTGCAAAAGAAAACAAAATTTAAAAGCAAATTTGATGGAAAAGGACAAGTAGGAGAAGGAGGAGGAGGAGGAGGAAGAAGAAGAAACATGCTTCAATGTGCATTCAGACTTCATCAGTCTCTCTGAAGATGAATAGTATTTTCTATCATGGGTACTTCGGAATTGACTTGTCTTGATTAAAGTACCTAAGTCTTTTACCATTGATCATTCTAATAATATTGCTTTTACTTTGTATGATGTTTTCCTAGTTCTCCTTACTTCACTTTGTTTCAATTCAAATAAGTTTTTCCAGATTTCCTGAAACTATCTTGCTCATCATTTCTTATATAGCACAATAGTATAATTTCATCACCAAAGTTTGTTCAGTCATTCCCCAATTGATGAGCAACTTTTGAACACCACATAAAGATCTGCTATAAATATTTCTTTACAAATAAGTCATTTTTCCCTCTTTTATGATCCCTTTGAGATACAGACCAAGTAGTGTTATGGCTGAATCAAAGGCTCTGTCCTCATAGGTTTTTAGCCCATAGATCATAGTCCTAAATTGTTCTCCAGAATGGTTGAATTAATTCACAACTCTACCAACAGGGCATTATTTTCCCAATTTTTCCAAGTCCCCACCATCATTTGTTATATTCATTTTCTGTCATGTAAATTAATTGGTTAGTCTAAGGTGACATCTCAGAGTTGTTTTAATTTGCATTTCTATTATCAGTATTAATTTAGAGAAGATTTTTATGTGATTATTGATAGCTTTGGTTTTTTTTTTTGTTTTTTTATTTAAAAACTGCCTGTTCATGTTCTTTGCTGATATATCAATTAAATAGTGATTCTTATTTTATAAATTTGGCTCAGTTCCCTATGAATTTGAGAAACTAAACCTTATCAGAGAAATCTGCTGAAATTTTGCTAGCATTTTTCTAGTTTTAGAGATAATTTTTTAAAAAATTTTATGTATATGGCACCAAATCAGTAAACTGATTTAGATAGTTTGCTTGTTCTACTCATGAGCAAGTAACATGTCTTCAATTGTTTAGATGTCTTTATTTTGTGAAAAATGTTTTATAATTATATTCATATAGTCCCTGTTTAAATATTGTTGTTGTTGTTGGTGGTGGTGGTGGTGGTGGTGGGTTGATTCCCAAGATTTTATACTGTCTTTAGTTATTTTAAATGGAATTTATATTTCTATTTTCTTCTCACAGATCTTGTTAGTAATACATAGAAACATTGATGATTTATTTGTGTTCATTTTATTTCCTGCTATAGTGTTAAAGTGGTTAATTATTTCAACATTTTTTACTTAATTCTGTAGTTTTCTTAAAAAAAAAAAAAAAAAAACATATCATACATAAAGATACTTGATACCCATTTTTATTCCTCCAATTTCTTTTTATTTTTATTTTGCTATACCACTGATGCATGTTCAATATTAGAAAAATTACCAACGTGATTGACTATATTAATAACAAAAATCATGACTATATATCAATAAATGCAGAAAAGGCTTTTGAAAAATATAGTACCAATTTCTATTAAACACACTAGAAAGCATAATCATAAAAGGAGCCTTTCTTAAATGATAAGTAATTTGCATCTAAAAACCAAAAATAATTATTATCTGTAAAGGGAACAAACCTGAAACCATCCCAAAAGATCCCAAAAGAAAGCAAAGCTGTTCATTATCACCATTATTATATAATATTAGTACTGATCTCTTGAGATTTCAATCAATCATCTCCTAAGAGCCCCTACTTCCTTGGGATCAGAAACTCCTCAGGGTCCCTGATCCTTTTGGACCAGAAGTGATATTGTGTCTCAGAGTCCCTGATTCCTTGTCATCAAAAGTGATACTAGCTCTCCAGGGTTCCATTCTCTCTTGACTGAAAGTGTTCTCCTCTGCCCTTGAACTATGACCTAGAAGTTGGTATAGGCAAAGGAACTTGGAGTGTCTGGTCCCACATTCAATGCTATCACAGAGGTCCCCCATAATTTCTTTCTGAGCAGTTGTTAGGTCCTCTACTGTCTCTGGCTAGAGACCTCTCAAAGCTACTGTTACTTCTGCAAGGGTCATAGATTTAGGACTGAACAGGTCCTGTCTTCAAATCTAGCCTTCTCATTTTCACAGTTAAAGTAACAAATACTAAGAGGATCAATGACTTTCTTGGTGTTTTATAGTTATTTGTTGTCTGAAGTAGGATAAGATCTCAAGTTTCTGACACTAAGTACAATGTATTATCCAATATATCATGTGGCCTCCGTACTGTCAATGATCTATTCTTTGTGATTAAAAAGACTATGTCTAACTTACCTTCTATATGATACCCTCATAATATGTGAATATATTTTCCATATTCCTATTGAGTCTTCTCCAGCAAAATATCTCTAGATTTGTATTTGTTTGTTTGTTTGCTTATCCCAGTTGTCATATGGCATAATATGAATATTTTTCATTATCCTGATCATATTTTCTACACACACACACACACACACACACACACACACACACACACACAGACTGACCAGGACATAGCAATATGAGGTTATCAGAACCTTTATTCTGAATATTATACTTCCCTTTGCAACTTAAGATCACATTGAGCTAGCAATCCATTAAAACACTTTATCTGACCTAATCATACTACATAGTATACCGTATTCAGTTCTATACCTCACATATTATTAGCGACATTTATAGAACAGAATATATCTGAAGGAGTGAAATCAGTTAGATGAAGATAATATTAAATTATTTCATAAAATGGCCCTCAAAGGAATTAGGTATATTTAGCCTGAGGAAGATGAGACATAGTTGATATAATATAAAAGATACCTAGGATTTAGAATAAGAAGATACCTTTGAGATATACATAATTTGAAGCTGGAAGGCACCATATAGATTGTATTTATTTATTCTTTCATTTTATACATGTATAAACTGAGATCCAAAAATATTTAATGATTTTCCTTAAGATAGTTACATGATAAGTAGTAAGCTTTGACTCAAATTATGTTATTCTAAATCCAGTGTTCTATCTACTTTTTTATGGACAAAATCACTGTTTATATTGGGAAGAGTGTTGCATATAAAAACAAGTCAATTTATTCTGCTTGGCCTCAGAAGCGAGAACTAAGACAGATTTTGTAAATTACAGGGAATTAAATTTTGGTTCAATATGTGGAAGAAATTTTAAACAATTAGAGCTGTTAGTTGTTAAACAATAATAATCTTGTAATTATCAAATGACCTCCCTCATTTGGTTATGACTTCCATGTCACTGGAGGTATTCACATAAAGGTTGTATAATCACTAGTTAGAAATATTATAGTGGGGGTTCATATATCAATTATGTCTTCAAGTAGATGACTTCTAAAATCCCTTTCAATTTTAAGATTCCAAGATTCTATGGAAGGGTAAAAGATAATAAATATCCACTTTGACCCTACATAGAAAAACCATAGCTGAAACCTTTTTGTACATAAGTTTTTTCACAACTTTTTATTTTCTTATATTTTTCTACTTTCTGCATTTTTCCCTAAATAGGATAAAATGCTGGAAATTGTTGTAAAGTCATCTTTACCAATAGTTTGTATATCAGAAGATTGGTTTCCTTTCACAATCCTCTTGCATATTTTATACCAAGTTATCTTCAAGCTGTTATTTTTGCCTGTTAAAGAGAAAATAATTCAAAGAAAAAAAGCTGAGGTGATACAAACAACAGTTAGTAATTATTTCTAATGAATTTAATTCTATTCTTCAAGTGTGTTTTCAGTGTCTACTATGTGCCTGATAATATGCTAGGTGATAAAGATACATAGAGATAATAGATTTGTGGCTAGAAGGAACCTTAGAGTCCTTTCAGACCAACCAACTTTTGTCCTTTTTATTGAATAAATTAGCTAGTCACATAGGAAGGAAAACAACAGTCACAGTTTTTGTACTCAGGTCTGGTGATTCCAAACCTAATACATGTTCTGTTGTATTATACAAAGACAAAAATTATCCACCCTTCAAAAAGCTTAAAATACAATCAAAAGGAAATGACATATACATAGAATAATAAATTCAAAACACATGCAAGTAAATATGAAGTATTTTTGATGACTAAAAGAGTAAGGGAATAGTAACAGTTTAAGAAGATTGCCAAAGACCTCATGAAATCAATACTTGAGCTGAACTTCAAATGCAGATAGAAATCCCAAGACATGAAGAAGAACATTCTAGGCAAAAGCTGAAAAATTCTATGTGAAAAATGGTAAGTAAATCACTATAGCTGGATTATATATTGTGGGAGGGAAGATTAAATAAATCTGGAAAGACTGATTGTAATCAAGTAGAGGTAATAGGGGGCCAATGCACCTTCTTTATATAGTTGTGAGTAGCAAACAAAATGCTGAGTACTTGGAATTGTAAGAAAGGAAGTGTGTGTGTGTGTGTGTGTGTGTGTGTGTGTGTGTGTGTGTGTGTGTGTGTGCTAGACCAAATCCCATTTAATCTTTGTTTGGTTCCTGATTGACTTAGATTGAATATGAATAGCAGTCTTTTCTATTTTGGTCAGAAACCCAAAGATCTTCCCTTCCCAGATATATATGTATAGATAGATAGATAGATAGATAGATAGATAGATAGATAGATAGATAGATAGATAGATATCTAGATAGATAGATATAGATATAGATTGGACTAGGTGAAAGGGAGATTCTTTTCCTTAATTGCTATTGAGTTTTAATCACTGAATGGGTGCAACTTCAGTCAAATTGAGACCTGTTGAAGATCTTAGCTTAAGGGGAAGTTAGGTAGCATTGGATAGAGCACCAGCCCTGAAGTCAGGAGGACCTGAGTTCAAATCTGGCCTCAGACACTTAACACTAAGAAGTGTTACTCTGTGCAAGTCACTTAGCCCCAATTGCCTCGAAAAAAAAAAAAAAAAAAAGCTCTTAGCTTAATAAGGCCAAGGTCTTTTATTCCATCCAGTGCCATTTCTAATTATCCTGATCTATATCTGGATCCAGATAGCTATGGAGAAGGAAAAAGTGAGGTAAATAACCTTGCACAGCCCTTCCTCACTTAAATCCAATTCACTTGCATATCATAGCATCACCTCCCTAATGTCTTAAAGAAGGAAGGATAACAACCTGTATGTGTATATAGAGAGATAGATAGATATAATTTTTTTTTTCTATTTAGAAACTTTCTCAACTTTATAACAACCTTGATTAAAAACCATGGATCAGGAGAAAATATTCTTGGTATTGTGTATGGGTAACTTTTTTTAATATCCTAAATATATATATATATATATATATATATATATATATATATATATATATATATACATATATATATGTATATATATATATATATATATTATATAAAATATTTTTATACTAATCTCTGATGGGCATAGGCTGAAAATGTGACTTGAAGTGTCATCATAAATATTTTCCACCAAAATCCACATATAAATATATGTTTTATTTATAAATGCATATTTTAAGTACATAGTTTCAAGCCAAGTAAAATGCAGAATATGGAATAGACACTTCAGAATTGAAAGTTGTGGCTACTTGAGACAGGGACATCAGTAATAATAACATTCAAGCTTCCGAGAGCACCACAAGCTGCAAAGTTTATTGTTCTACCACATGCTGCAGACTTTATTATTTCTAGAGTGAAATCTACAAATATAATGAAATTGAATTGAATATCTAAAGCTGGATATGTACCTTGAGGGCACTTAACAAATTCTTACAATGAAACATCAAAGAGAAGGCATATGAGCAATGGACAGAGAAAAATATAACCCTGAAAAGAAACTACTAAGAGAACGAAAAAAAGAATAAGATTGGAGATTTGATGAAATAATGCAATGGGATTTCTCTCACCTACTCTGTAAGCTGATCAAAGAATTGGATATGATATTTCTTGGTTGACCAGAAATAAATTGAGTTTTATAATAATAATAATGTTCTGTATTTACAATTTTTGCAACTCAGTGTACAAATATAAACCACATTTAAATGAATGTCTGGATAAATCAGTGTCCACCCTAGTAAATGGAATTTGGCATAGAGTTTTCTCAACTTTTCATTACCTTTCATAATTAAGAACACAAAAAGGTGATCTGGTTTTATCTAAACTTCCCAGTACATGAACTTCTATCTCCTGTTTCTGTTCTTTTGCATAAGTTGCCTCTAATGTTTAGAATTCTTGTTCTCTTCTCTTCTGACTTTTGAATCCCTAGTTCACCTCAGGACATTGCAAGAGCCTATCTTGATTCTCCTAATTATTACCACTCTCTTAAATGTGTTCCATTAATTTTTATTAACTTCCTAGTTTTTTTCTTCATTGATTTGTCAATGTTTAATAGATGTTATAATATATACACCCACCTCTAAATAGTAAAATATAAATGTCTTGATGCCAGAAATTGCTTTCACTTGTGTATTTCTAGTGACCAAGATATTACTTTGTATATAATAATTGTTTAATAAATATTTTAACTGAATTGAGTTGCAAAATTGGTTTATTTAAATGTTTCAGACACTTATTCAACTCTTCACATTTTATCCTGCAAATTCTCCCTAACACTGTGCATCTGCCATTCATTTTGAAGAGCAAAGGTATCTGAGGGGAAAAAAAAAGATTGTAATTAAAATATGTATACACATATTAATGTGAAGAAATTCTTGCTGAATGATCTGTGTTTTGATGTGAAAGAATATAGAGAGCAGAAAATTAAAATTTTAGAATGAAACCAGATGTATTCCATAAAGGACAACTCACCCTACTATCTCTGGCAGTACTGCTTTGACGTTGCAAGTATAAAACCTATCTGACAACATTGAGAAATATCACTTCTGGTTGATATGCTTTAAGAAATGATAAATGCAGTGATTTCAAGAAAACATGGGATGACTTGAATGAAATAAGGAAGAGTGAAATGAGCAGAACCAAGAGAATGTTGCATACAATAATAGCAATATTGTTTAAAGAATGATTTTGATTATTATAAATGCCCAAATTAACTATAAAGGGCATATAAAGAGAGATACTATCTGTATCAGATAAATAATTGATAAATAGAATTATGTCTCAAATAATTTTATGCATGTATGCCTCTGTATGGGCTAATAACCATCACTGGTGAGTAGTATAGTAAGAAAGAAGAAAATAAAAAAGAAATTTACATGATCATTTTATTATGTATTTTATAAGAATTTCAATAAGCACATAATAGAGTTGAAATTTCATGTGCAATTTTTATTAGCCATAAATGATGCCAAATATTTATCTGAATAATTTCCCCTCTAGGAGATAATTATCTTCCTAATTTTAAATACTATATCAAATAAAAATGATTTTTTTTAAATTTTATAATAAAAAAGATATTCTAGAATCTCTCACTGGACCTTTTTGGCATTTTGGTATATTGTCAGTAATATACAATAGCAATGGAGAGGACATTGAAGAAGAAAAGAAAAAAAAAGGAGAAAAGGAGAGGACAGGGGAGGAGAGGAGGAGAGAGGAGAGAAGAGAAGAGAAAAGGAAAGGACAAGACATATAAAGGAAAGGAGAGGACAGGAAAATATAAAAAAGGAAAGGAAAGGACATGGAAAGAATATAAGAATCTAGAAGTCTTAGATTCAAACATTGTTCAAACCTTGAACAATGAATACCATTGTTACAAAGGTTAGTTGAACCTGGTTCAGTGTCAATTTTTTCATCTCTAAGATAGATCTAATAAAACCTGTAGGACTTAACTCCCAGAATTTTTGTGAAAATCAAATAAGAGAATGTATGTGAAGCACTTTGTAAACTTTACATGGTTACATAAATGCCCGCTATTGTAATTTCATTAGTTAACCGATAAAAAGAAACAGAAATCAAAGTATTTTGATGTGTTTTTTAAACAAACTTTTCTTGAAGAAAATGTATCATGATTCAGCAATTCATATCAATTATAACAATTTAATTCAGTGAAAAAGAAGGGAGGGAACACTCCTTGACACTTGTCAATCATTACTGCTGAACTGCTATCTTTGTCACTATTCTTAGGCCATATAACAGTTCTATAGGAAACAAAGAGAAGTGATAGTGAAAATGGATTTATTAAACATGAATACTGAATTGAAAATGGAAGATAATACTGGTTTAAACCAAAATCTAGTAGCCAAGATTGTTAACTAACCTTAGAGATGAATGGGCCTTTCTGAATCATCTATTCAAATTCCCCCATTTTATAGGCAATGGTGGACACATCCTGGGTATACATTTCCTGGGTTTCCCAATGCTGCAAAAGCAAAATCAAGATTCTTTGTACCAGTTTCATCAACTGTTTTTTTGCAAATCTGTAGAAGACAGGTTGTCATTCTAATTCATAAGTGAACCAGTAAAGAAGACATTCTCTCTGTACAGAAGTACCATAAACCCACTAAACCTTGGAATCAAAATATATTGGCAAGAAGTCCTGTGGATATGAAAATGCAAATTATTAGAAAACTATGAAATAATCTCTATGATTCATGACCTTATTGCTCACTTCTGGGACTTTCCCTTATAAATCATAATCCTGTATTATAAATAAGAGGGAGAATTTCCTTTGACAAACAGAGATATAGAAAAGCGTTCACAGAAGAATATAGAGAAAAGTCACATCTGATGGGTAGAGATAATGAAATATTCATTGTTCAAGGAAGAGAAAGTCATACTTATGTTTAAGTATTAATTATAGATAGATATAAATATTTCACGTTTGGATCTATAGCTATAGTTATTGCTCTAGATAATGAGTCTATAGATATTCTCGATAGTTAGTCTATATCATAAGTCTGGCACACACATATACACACATGCACATATTCATATGATAGAATGAGATATTATATGAAAAGGTTCTCTACATCCTACCATAAATGTGTCACAAATACATAACAGATTTCTTTGGGATAGTTGGTTCTGTTATTATTGTCCTTTGTTCTCAAAGTGGACCAAAGTGATATCGTTATGTTGGGACCAAGGAGCAGTGTGTCTGACATGGATCATCATATCAATACAAACTCAGATTCTGCCACAGATTGGGCACAAATAGTCCACTTGAATATTTGAAGTGGAGAAGTCTCTAAATTTCCATATCTCATATATCTTTTAAGGTACTATAATTCTGCTTTGCTCTTAGAATACAGTGCCCTCTTTGATGTGAATATGCCATGCTGGGCAATCCTGTGCCAGTGTCTCCTATGTCTCACAATGAATTTTAAAGTTCTTTCAAGAGACCTTAAAATTGCACTTGTATTGCTTTTTCTGATCTTTGTGGAGGTGTTTGCCTTGTGTCAGTTATCTGTAAAATAGTCTTTTAGACAAACATACATTTGCCATCCAAACAATATGGCCAATTCATCAGAGAATGAAGTAGGGTTTAAATTATTTCCAGTTCACTTCAAGAAAGAACTTCAGTGTTTGGTTTCTTATCTTTCCAGAGAATCTTCTGAAGTTCCTGAGATAATTCAAATGTAAGCAATTTAGTTCCTTGGCAAGTCACTGGTTTACTGTCCTGGTTTCATAGTCCCAGTGAGGTCTCTGTAGACCTTCAGATTGCAATCTAATACATTTTTTCTTTCATAGCCTTCCAAACATTGATCTTACTTTGGCAATGTGACCATTAACCTCATCATCTGTGTATATTCTGGGAAAGTACATTGCCAAGTTAAGTGCATTTAACTACAGCATTCAAAATGTCTCCATTTGCTGTAACCCTTGGGATAGTCTCATCTCCATGACTTTTTTGTCCATCTTCAATGCCTAAAATGCAGTTCTTCATTTCATCCTCTTCAAGTGACCTTTTTCTTCATAAAATTAGTTCAAAAGCTACGTTGTATATGAGACCTTTCTGATTTTTAAAGCTATTAGTGTTCCCTAAATACATTTTACTTCTGTGTGTGTGTCTGTGTGTGTGTGTCTGTGTGTGTGTGTGTATATATATATATATATATATATATATATATATATATATATATATATATATATATATATAATTTTTTTTTTTCCCAATAGAATGTAAACTCCTTGAGGGTTTGTATTAGTGTTTGATAGTGACTGGCATAGAATAAAGCTTGTTTGTTGATTGATTGATTGATTGCTGCTAAAGCCAGAATGTTCTTGAGCAATTTCCTTTCAAAAGATTAGCTTTGTCATAATGCAGTCTGGCAAAGAATTCAGATATAGCAAAATATTTCTTCCACAGCACTTTAGCAATTGTGGAATCTTTTAGCTTCCAGGTTGCATATGCCTGTGCATATGTGGAGAAAATGATCAATTCCCATTAAAATATTGTTTATGTTCTTATTATCTTCTTCCAGACATAAAAGTAAACACACACACATTGTAAAGGTTGCCTGATACCTACATTCTCCAAATATGCATAAACTGGCAGTATTTTTTTTAATTGAAGCTTTTTTATTTTCAAAATATGTGTTAGAACAATTTTTCAGTATTGATCCTTGCAAAACATTGTGTTCCAATTTTCCCTCTTTCCCTTACTACCTCCCTTAAATGGCAAGTAATCCAATATATGTTAAACGTGGTAAAAAATATATGTAAATCCAATGTAGGCATATATATATCTATACAATTAGCTTGATGCACAAGAAAAATCAGATCAAAAAGGAAAAAAAAAGTTAGAAAGAAAATAAAATTCAAGCAAACAACAATAAAAGAAGTGAAAATGCTATTATAAAGCAGTGGACACCAAAACCATTTGGTACTGGCTAAGAAATAGACTAGTTGATGAGTGGAATAAGTTATGTTCACAGGACAAAATAATCAATGACTGTAATAATCTAGTGTTTGACAATCCCAAAGACCCCAGCTTTAGGGATAAGAACTCACCTTTTGACAAAAACTGCACTCAGTTCCCACAATCCTCTCTATAGGTGTAGAAGGCTGTGATAGTCACAAGATAATTGGGATAGGTCTAAATCATCTCATTGTTAAAAAGACCCACATCCATCAGAATTGATTGTTGAATAATATTACTGTTGCTATTTACAATGAGCTCCAGGTAGTGCTCATTTTACTTAGAATCAGTTCATGTAAGTCTCTCTAGGTCTCTCTGAAATCATCTTGCTGATTGTTCCTTATAGAACAATAATATTCCATAACAGTCATATACTATAACTTATTCAGCCATTCTCCAACTGATGGGCATCCATTCATTTTCCAGTTTTTTGCCACTAAAAATGTTGCCACAAACATTTTTGCACATGTGGGTCTCTTCCCCTCCTTTAAGATCTCTTTGGGATATAGGCCCAGTAGAAACACTGATGGATCAAAATGTATGCACAGTTTGATAACCCTTTAAGCATAATTGCAAATTGCTCCACAGAATGGTTGGATCATTTCACAACTCTACCAACAATGTATCAGTGTCCCTTTTCCCCACATCCTCTCCAACATTCATCATTAGATTTTCCTGTCATTTTAGCTAATCTGAGAGGTGTATACTGATACTTCTGAGTTGTCTTAATTTGCATTTCTCTGATCAATAGTAATTTGTAGCACCTTTTCATATGTCTAGAAATGGTTTCAATTTCTTCATTTAAAAATTATCTTTTCATATTTTCTGACCATTTATCATTTGGAAGATAGCTTGAATGCTTATAAATTTGAGTCAGTTCTCTGTATATTAAATAAATGAGGCCTTTACCAGAACCCTTAAATATGAAAATGTTTTTCTCCAATTTAATGCTTCCATTCTAATCTTGTCTGCATAAGTTTTGTTTGTACAAAAACTTAACTTATAATAATCAAAATTATCTATTTTGTGCTCAATAATGAGCTCCAGTTTTTCTTAAATCAAAAATTCCTTCCTCTCCACAGATCTGAGAGGTAAACTATCCTATGTTCTTCTAACTTATTTATAATCTCATTCTTTATGTTTAGATCATGAATCCACTTTGACTTTATTTTGGTATATGGTGTTATGTATGGGTCAGTTCCTAGTTTCTGCCATACTAGTTTCCAATTTTCTTAGCAGTTTTTGTCAAAAGGTGAGTTCTTATCCCTAAAGCTGGGGTCTTTGGGATTGTCAAACACTAGATTATTACAGTCATTGATTATTTTGTCCTGTGAACATAACTTATTCCACTCATCAACTAGTCTATTTCTTAGCCAGTACCAAATGGTTTTGGTGTCCACTGCTTTATAATATAATTTTAAGTCCAGCACAGCTAAGCAACTTTCATTGGCATTTTTTTCATTAATTTCTTTGAACTTTTTAACCTTTTGTTCTTCCACAGAAACTTTGTTATTATATTTTCTAGATCTGTAAAATAATTTCTTGGGAGTTTCATTGTTTGGCACTCAAAAAGTATATTAATTTAGGTAGTATTGTAATTTTTATTATATTCACTGGCCTACCTATAAGCACTTGATATTTTTCCAATTGATTAGATCTGACTTTACTTGCATAGAAAGTAGTTTGTAGCTATGTTCAGGTAGTTCCTGACTTTGCCTTGGCCTATTGACTCCCAAATATTTTATATTATACACAGTTATTTTAAAGGAATTTATCTTTATATCTCTTACTGCTGGACTTTGTTGGTAATATATAAAAATGTTGATGGTTTATATGGATTTATTTTGTATCCTGCAACTTTGCTAAAGTTGTGACTTTGTTCTTTTCTAGCTTTTTTTAGTTGCAGGTCCAATTCATTGATCTTTTCTTTCTATTGTATGCAAGTAAACATATAGAGACATAAAATTTCCTCTAATAAGCACTTTGGTTGCATCCCACAAATTTTGGTATGTTGTCTCAATATTATCATTCTCTTGGATGAATTTATTGATTGTGTCTATGATTTGTTGTTTTACCCATTCATTCTTTTGGATTATATTAATTAATTTTTGAGTAATTTTTGGTCTATTTCCCCCTGGAGTTTTATTGCATATAATTTTTGTTGCATCATGATCTGAAAAAAAGATTCACTTAGTTTTACTGACTTTATGCATTTGATTTTGAAGTCTTTATGCTCCATTATATGTTCAATTTTTTGTATAGGTTCCACAAACTACCAAGAAAAAAGTATACGTCTGTCTCCATTTCATTTTCTCCAAACATCTATCCTACCTAATTTTCCTAAAATTGTATTTGCCTCCTTAACTTCTTTCTTATTTATTTTGTGGTTCAATTTATCTTGTTCTGAGAGTGCAAGTTTGAGATCCACCACTATTATAGTTTTGCTGTTTATTCTTCTTGCAGCACTCTACTTCTCTGGTGATTTGGATGCTATACCACTAGGTGTATATATGTTTAGTATTGATATTGCTTCATTATCTATAACCCTTTAGCAAGATAGTTTCCTTCCTCATCTCTTTTAATTGGATCTATTTTTGCTTGTACTTGATATGAGATCAAGATCACTACCCCTGCTTTTTTTGTTTTTTTACTTCATCTGAAGTATAATAGAGTCTGCTTCAGCCTTTACCTTTACTCTAAATGTATCACTCTACTTTAAATAAGTTTTTTGTAAACAATATATTGTTGGATTCTGGCTTTTAATCCAGTCTGCTCTTCACTTCTATTTTGTAGGAGAGTATATCCCATTCACATTCACAATTACTTTCCTATAAGGTGAGACAAGTTCCTCTGAGAAATCAAATATGTCTAATATTCTCTCTTTGAGCTATATCTGATGAGAGCAAGATTCACACAATGTTCAGCCCCCTCCCTTCATTCTCTTAATTAGCATAGCCTCTTCAAGAAATATAATTTACCTTATATTAATTAACTCCACTAACTCCAAAGAGGAGGTACAATCCTCTTTCTACCTCTAGTTTTTTTTTTTTTTTTTTGTTGTTGTTGTTTTTTTTTGTTTTGTTTTGTTTTGTTTTGTTTTATCACAGTAAAATCAAGTTATACCTGCCTATACAAATTTAGCCATGATATTCCTTAGAATTTTCCTTTGGAAAGATAATGCATAGGCTATTTCATCGTGATTTTCAGGAAGCCCAATAATCCTTAGATTGTCTCTCCTATATCTATTTTTTCTGGTCAGTTGTTTTTCCAATAAGGTATTTTTCTTTCTTTTTTTTTTTTCTTTTTTTTTTTTTTTTTGTTTTGTTTGACTGATTCTTAATGTCTCATCAAGTCATTTATGTCCATTTGTACAGTTCTACTTTTTAGTGGGTTATTTTCTTCAATTACCTTTTTTAGGTCTTTTTCTATTTGGCCAATTGAAATTTTAATTTAATTGTTTAATTTTGTTTTGTTTTCCATTTCACAAATTCTGTTTTTCAAAGATTTGTTTTCTTTTTCCATTTTGTCAAACCTATTTTGTAAAGTATTATATGTTTTTTTCCATTTCACTAAATCTATTTTGTAAGGAATTTTCTTCAGATAATTTCTGTTTCCTTTTCCAAACCCTCTTGCATAGTTCTTATTTTCTTCCCCAATTTTTTTTCTAAGATCCTTTTTGATCTCTCTCTCTCTCTCTCTCTCTCTCTCTCTCTCTCTCTCTCTCTCTCTCTCTCTCTCTCTCTCTCTCTCTCTCTCTCTCTTTTTTTGAGGCTGGGGTTAAGTGACTTGCCCAGAGTCATACAGCTAGGAAGTGTTAAGTGTCTGAGACCAGATTTGAACTCGGGTCCTCCTGAATTCAGGGCTGGTGCTCTATCCACTGCTCCACCTACCTGCCCCTCTTTTTGATCTCTTTTAAGATCCTTTTCTGAATTCTTCCAAGAGTGTCTTGTGAGATGGGTATCAATTCATATCACTCTTTGAGGCTTCTTCTGGAGACAATCTGTTTTTCTTTTCCTCAGAGTTTGAAATCTGTTCTTCTATTTCTCCACTAAAACTATTTATGATCAGAGTTCTTTTTGCTTTTTTGATAATTTTTTTAAAAAGGTCAATGTCTGCTTTTGGGCAAAGGGGACATTATCCTACCTTCCTCTAAAGGAGGCAGTGGCTGCACTGGTTGATACTGACCAACTTCTGGTGCTGGATGGACGTGACCAAGTCCCTTGATGTTCTGGGTTTGGGGGGCTCATTATTTGTCTTTTGTATTTTTTTGGATGTCTTACAGTAATCTGCTGATCTACTGGCTTGCAGCCAGGAAAGAGAAGTCAACTGCTATGGATTTCTCTCAGTAAATTTCATCTCTGAATTGCCTGCACTTGAGTGCCTATGCTTGGCCCACTCTATTGAAACTGACCTTTTCTGAAGATCTTCCAAATTATCTTCTCTGGAAATTTGTTACTCTCTTACATTTGTGGATTCTGTCATTCCAAAACCAGTTCAGAAGCTTGATTTATTGTTAATTTGAGGGAATCAGAGAGAGATAGCTCAGAAAAAGATGTGTCTCTTCTCCACCATCTTGGTTACACCCTCCTGTTTTTTCTTTGAATAAATAACAAAGGCTTTATCACACATAATGTTATCTGTTGTTGTAATGAGCCAATACAATATTTCTTACTTGCTTTGAGATTTCCTCTTGACTCATATGTAAAATAATTCAAATAAAAAGAGAAGGCAATTTGTGAACCTCAGTTATAAATGGGTAAGACAATCGTGGCCTAGAAAATTTAAATAACTTGTCCTATGCCATACAATTCAGGTCTCTGAATACCAAAGTCAGTGACATGGCAATAGTTTTTGTCTATTCTTGGAGCCAAGATATAAATTTATGTGAATACTCTCATTAGGAGCCAAAGTAGAAGAGGCACAGTGTTGGTCCTACAAATTGAGGGGGTCAATCAATTAGCATTTATGAAGTTCCAACTATGTTTAAAATACTGTTCTAGATGGTGACATATATAAAGGGTGAAACATTCCAAAATGAAGTTGGCTTATAAGAGGGATATGCTATTGTATAAATGACCCTGCAATGTCAGGGAGTAAGACATCTTATTTCTTTTTCTCTTACATCATAGGTCATGTCTCCTCTTAAAAAGCTGATTAATGAGTAGATATACTGAGGACATTTTAAAATCAGAAAACCAAAGATAATTTCTACACAATTTATTAGAATATATTATTATGTTGACAATATAGTTATAATATCATCCATGATTAGAGTTTGAATATTTAAACATTGCTAGAGGAGCACAAAAGGTCTTCAGAATACAAAACTCCTCCTTGCTGTTAATATTAACAACAGGGTAAATCCAGGTAGCAGAAATGGCAAAGAAGGAAGTAAGAAGAGTATATATATATATATATATATATATATATATATATATATATATATATATATATATACATATATATATATGTATATATATATATATATATATATATATATATGTCAACTAAATTAGAAATTCAGAAAATTAAATAAAAATTGATTAGGAAGTAGCTAAACAAATTAGAACATGATGCAGTGATAATACTATGTTGAACTGATAAGATACATAGGAATACATAGAAATTACATGAAAAGAGTTATAAGGAGAAAATAGGCACATTAATGCATTGTTGTATTTGTGAAGTAGTATGGCCATTCTATAAAATAATTTGAAACCATATCCTCAAACTCACTAAATGATGTAAACCTTTTGCCCCCGCTTTATGATCATTTAACCTATATCAATCAATCAATAAACATTTATTAATCACCCTCTATGAATCAGACATTTGTTACAAAAAGGTAACAGAAAAAAAATCCGTAAGTGTAAAAAATATGTATAATATCTTTTTTTATAGTAGTAAATAATTGGCAACTGAGGAAATCCCGGGGTGTAGCTAGGTCGTACAGCTAGGTGGTGCAATGTAAGATAATGTACTAGGCTTAAAATGAGGAAAATTCACATTCATGAGTTAGAATCTTGCCTCAGACACTTACAAACTCTGACCCTGGACACATCATTTAACTTTGCTTCATTTCTTCATCTGGGTTGGAGAAAAAAATAGCAAATTATTCCAATATTTTTTGCCAAGAAAACCCCAAATGGGTCACAAAGAGCTGGACACAATGAAACAATTGGACAGCAACAGCAAGAGAATACTCATTAATTCTGGAATGGCAGGACAAATTATAGCATATGAGTATAACGTAATATATCACAAGAATGACAAAGGAAACAGTTTCAGGGCAGTCTGAAGAGACCTTATGAATTGATGAAGAGTGAAATGAAAAGAACCAGGAGAACAATTTATGCTATCACTATATTGCAAAAATGTGTAACTATGGAAAAAATTAAATTTTAATCGATACAATGACCACCAATGATTAAAAGACCAATGATTACTAATGCTACCCATCTCCTGATAGAGAGGTGATGAAGTTAATATGTTGAATGAAAGGTGCATTTTTTGAAAGAACTAATATGGAGATTTGTTTTCCTTGATTTTTGTACATTATAAGTTTTATTTTTCTTTTTAAATAAGAAAGTTTATATGCACTGATGCTAACTGAAGTAAGCAGAGCAAAGGCAATAATATGGTCAATAAATACAATATAAATGGAAAGAACAATAATCACATAGCAATTGAAAGTAAATCCATAATTACAAAGAACATTTTATTTCCCTAAAGAAAACAATGAGGAAACAACCTAGATGGACTTTTTTGCAGAGTTATGCAATGGACAGATATTTCCTTGGTATTGGAACATGGCAAATATTGCCATTTTTTCTTTCCTTATTGATATATTTGATGAAAAAAAAGTAATAATATTTCTTTTTATTTTAAAGAATTTAAGAAAGGCTAGCAAAAGAAGTCAGTGCACAAGTGTCATTTTTTCAAATGATATGCTAAAAACAAAACAATTCTGAGGCACAAATAAGTCAACTGACTTTGTAAAGGGCAACCATTTCAGATTATTGTCTTCTAAACCATTATCCTTATTAGGTACTAATATCATTAGAATTGAACCTGGTCTTGATTGTGAAACTTAACATTTTAAAGTCTCTTCCCTTTTGTCTTTTTACCTTGTCATATTTCCACAACACCCAATACTCCTAGAGTTTCCCATTATTTCTTCTACCTGGAAAGAAGTACTTGATCAGCTCCCTGGGAGATTTAGATTTTTATTTCTGAAAAAGGGAAAGCCTAAATGGAAAAGATTAATTTCTTGGATTTCAAACATCTGGTTGAAGTAAATATTTTAGAAATTAAAAAAATATATATATTTCCTTAAACCTCATTAGTTAAGTAATACTCTAGTCTACCTACTCTTAATGCCACTTCTGAATCCTTCGCTTACAGTTAAAATATGCATAAGAACCTTGTTTAAATGTCTGTGTGTATGTTCTTTTTTTTCCCTCTATAAGGCAGCTAATTGTAGAGATTAGAGCCTAAATTCATCTTCATGAGTTCCAATCCAGTCTCAGATACTGTGTTACCCTAAGCAAGTCCACCCTCTTTCTGTTAGTTCCTGATCTATAAAATGAGCTGCTGAAGGAAATGACATGTTTCTCTAGAATCTCTGCAAAGAAAATCCCAAATGGGATCATGATGGATAAAATATGATTGAATATGTTAGATCAATTATTAATTCCTTTTTATTATATAGCTTCTTGGTATATATATCCCATTCAAACTTGAAGGATTTTTTTTTCTTCCAATATATTTTATTTATTTGTTTATTTACTTTTGCTTGCTTGTTTAATAATTTCTGATTATCAGTGAGTAGCAGAAGGTCTCTATTTCCAAGATGAGTTCTAGTTCTGTGGACATTGAATTAGAGCTTTGGTCCCTTGGAGAGTAAAAGAAGCAGATGGGTTTTACTCTTGAGTCAAATTAAGAAAATTCAGGTCATAAAATACACAAACTGATCTAAATTTCAATTCTTGGATTCATGCAGTGTTAAGTATACAACTGAGTTTTGCAATGTCTTGCTGAGATGGCTATCAAGTATTCAAGAAAATGTGCTTATCTTAAGCAATAATTCTGTAAAGGAGCTGGGATGGGGGTTGTTGTGTGCTTTAATGTTCTTATCTGGAGAAGGATTTAGTTTAAGAAAATTCACAAAATAGCACTTGGCAACAACTATATCTTCACCCCATTGGACCACTAGCAATGTTAGGTCTCTTGTTGGTCTTTGTAATATGTTCCTCACAGAGAAGGAAACACATTCAATTCACTAAGTGGAAAAATAGTTTTTGAAAATAGTAATTCATGTCTTTTTTTTTTTTTCCTTCTACTTTATTTTCAGCCACCCATGTTTCATTGACTAGGGTTTTCATTTTGAAAAGGCCAAACAGCAGGGGAACTTAGACCTTATTTCCTGAGGGAAACTTGTTATCGCTATTGACCTGTTCATAGAGAAAGAGCTGCTGGAGGTAAGGGAACACAGGGTGTTGCTTAACATGATTTTCTTTGACTACAAGAACTTCTTTTTAGTCATCAGTGTTTATGCCTTGTAAAGTTATGACTTTTATGGTTTCTTTTCAATATGGGTCAGGCAATCAATGTAACAATGCTATTCTTCCATACACATCCATTTTTCTATATCACCACAATGATATCCTTTAAAAAATTCCAAATTTCATTTGATTTGTCCTATGCACTTAGGAAATGGATTTATGATTATAAGTGACATATCACAAGTGTTTCTTTGGAATTTATACTGGTGGGGGCATCAGAAAGGTGAGGAAAAGTACATTCCTTTTTGGGAGGATCAATCAATACTTACCTACTTTTTGATGTTAATAGATGTTTTTTCTTGAAAACTTTCTGATGGGCAACTGACCTAACTAATTGATAAATAATTGCTTCATTAAGAGTGATCTAGGCTTTTGATTTTATTCATAACTTTGCTTTGGGATATATATATATATATATATATATAGTATGTTTCTATATGTAATAAATATTTTGTAGCCAAAAGGGTAAACCTACAATCATTCTGTTTTTTAAAGATATTTTTCCCCTGATACAGAGTGGTTAGGCAAAGTATCTTTCTGTTTAATTCAACAAGAAGGCTAAAATATCAAAGATCTAGAACTCGAAAGGACTGCAGAGATCCTCTACTCTAATCTCAGCATTTTGAAAAAAAAAAAAAAAGATGAGTCCAAGAGACTCATTTGCACTGGATATGCAACCCAATTTTTCTGACTTTTTCATAATGTTCTCCCCATAGTACTACAGTGACTTGGATAGGATCCTACACTCATAGATGAAGAGCATAAAGTGACCATAACATTTATGTAATTTTAATATCTATGATAAATATTAGTAAATAAGAGCTAAGCAAATGGCTTACACAAAATCATAAATATAGTAAAATATATCAGAGCAAATAATGAAATTCAACTCCTTTGAATCAATTACTTTTTCTACTAGTTATCCTTTCCTCACTATGATTTTCCTCATCAGGGTCTTGATATATTACAGAATACCATAAAAAACCTAAGTGGGAATTTTTGGGGAATTTTGTAGAAAGCTACAGATGATATACCAAAGTGATCAAATAACACAAAAATAAGGTTTAGCAATTGAGAAATGTACAAATATGTATAGTACCTTTACTTAACATTGACTTACATATAGTCTATAACTAAATATATAACCAAAATTTCAGAATGAAGTGCTGTAACAAACACATTATAAAAGAAAAAAGAAATAATTCAGACACCTTTGATATGAAGGGAAGGTCAAAATTTTATGCAGATTTTCCAGATCACAGAGTGACATGTCCCCAGTCACATCAATGTGGAAGAAACAACTTCACATTAAGCTGCTACTATTTCTGTTCTTTCACTCTCTATCATTCTTCTCTCCTGGCATCTCTTTATTTTTTCATTCTTTCTATTTCTTTTTCTACCTCTTTTCTTCCTTATTTTATTTTTTCTCCCTTCTCTATTTTTTCTTTTCTATCTCTTTTTTCTTCTCTTTCTGTCTTCTTTTCCTCCCATCTCTCTGCCTGTCTCTTTCTTTCCTTCTTTTTCTGCTTCTTTTCTTTCTTCCTTCCTTCCTTCCTTCCTTCCTGGCTCTTTCTTTCCTTCTTCCTTTCTTTTCCAGATTAGAAGTGTAATAATCACCCATATCCTGATTCTTACAGTGATCCACAAAGAAGGTTGAACTTCCCCCCACACACACACACCTGTTCTGTTTCAACCATTCTTAGGCATCTTGATGCTTCTTTATCACTGGAGAACCACCAGAATCAATGTTGACAACCATTAGCTTTAATCCTACTGTAGTATTGAACTCAAGGGATCCACCAGCCTCAAGTTTAACACCTGGCCAATTTGTCACTACCACTACTGCCATCATCACTAGCATTTAAATAACATTTTAAGATCTGAAAAGTGCTTTTCTAAGCATGCTATCTAATTTTATTTTCACAACAATCCTAGTATGAAAATGTTATTATTTTCTCCATTTTACTATGAGAAAACTAAGCAAAGAGAGAGTAAATGATTTAATAAGTTAGGATCAAAAAGCTGGTAAATGTCTGACACAGGATTTGAAACCAGGGCTTTCTGGTGTGAGTCTGGCTTCATATGCAGCATATGTTGCTGTCTGACATTTGCTTTAAAATTCATATAATAGACCAATAATACACTATAAAAATATAGGCCTTTTTTGGGTATATAAGTCCATTCCATATCTAATTGTACCTCACAGCATTCCTAATAAATATAAATTCTTGCCTTACAGTTCTTCAGTAAAAGGTGTGAAATGTGTGCTGTGATTTATTCTGGGTTGCTTTTTAAAAATCCATCTCTTTTATCAGTTTATTTATGTTGTTATTAATCCCTATCTCATAAAAAGTACAGAACAAATGTTGTTTTTAAATTTTCTGCTTCTTTAGATTTTAGTTAAATAGGAATTTATTGAACTTATAAAAAGTCTAAGTGGAAGAGGTTGAAACTAAAATAACATATGGGGAATATTCAATCATTAATCCCTCCCTCAGTAAATACTTATTGGTAGTCTGTTATGCAAGAGATATTTTGCTAGATTTATTGGGCCATACAAAGATAAATAAGATATAGTCCCTGCCCTCACAGTGCTTAAATTTTGGTAGACAATTAGCTATTTTTTTTTCTCCTCCGAGCATAGATCATTAATATCTGGATGCATAGTGAAAGCTTTTTTAAACTCAACTCTACTGTTGCTGTCTTTGAAATATACTCTCCATATTGAAATGCAGACCAGTGGAAAATGAAGAGATAAGGGAAAGAGACCTGTAAAGGATAGCCACACTGTATCTTAAGATAATCTCCCACTAGGACAGGAGCTGCAGAAGCGGTTTGTTTTAAAACCTTTCCCTCCTATATTGATTTCTGAGACTGTCATTATAGACTCTCTAGATATAAAACAGTAAGGAATATGGAAGGGAAATCCTGCTCAACTGTCAGAGAACTTAAGAGTAACTAGATTTTAACCTGGACCTCTATACTATTAATCATATTTTTGTACTTTTTATTTTATTGTTTAACTCTTGCTATTATAATTACTTTTACTCATATTTCTTTTTTTATTTATTTTAGTAATTTAATAAATGAGTGAGGTAATCCAGTTTTCTTGAACCAGATCTGTGCTAGTAAATTATCAAATGCACTTGCAGAACAGCATGTAGGGCATGTAGGTCATATTAAACTCTTTCAGGTCACTGGTTCCAAATGCATACCCATAATTACCCAACTATTAGGAGGTGACTTGGTCACTGTGCAGAAGAGGACTCAATCTGTTCTAATCCTTTTACTTTCAATTTAATTCAACAACAAACATATGCTCAAGTGCCTATTTTTTGTAAGACACCATGAGATACTCTGGATAGAAAAAGTAGGGGGGAAAATGACAGTTTCTAACCTTGAGGAGCTTATATTCTAATCAATTATATTTTACACAGATAATTATTACATAATCATCAAATGAAAGGTACTAAAAGAGGGAACAGAAAAACTTCTTATTGATGGTGGAATTTGAGTTAAGATATCAAGGAAGCCAGGGAAACCATAAGACCTCAGAGATGAGACAATTCACTCTTTCTCTAGCATTCCAGGATCATGTGAAAAGTAAAGTATTAGGGTAAGAAATACATCTACAAATGCATGTTATATATATTTTTTCCATTCTTACCAAAAATTTCTAACAATATTTGTAGAAATTTTGATATATTATATTACTGGAAATCAAGTATTAATTAAAAAGGAAAGAGAAAAAACCAAACAGCTCTTACTCTATATAAAGACCAAGAATTGTTCTGTATACCCATAGTCGTCATAAAAATATGTTAATGGTGAAATGTCAAATGATTGGTACCAAAAAAGCTACAGGATCTCAGAGGAAAGAATAATCAGAGGGGATTATATAAGGGAAGGTCCAATGAAAAGATGGAATTTTGCTAGGAAAAGTTGAGAATGCTTAAGGTATTTTTTTACTTCTTAATTAAATTTAACTTATTTTTAATTATAACAACATTTTAAAGTAAAGTATTCTGCATTAAAAAAATAAGATCCATTTGTTTCTTGTTGATGGAACTGTTAGTCTATTTAATTCAATTTAACAATGCATGTCTGTAGGACATTGAATATATAAGGAAAAAAATGATGAATATTCTTTGTTCTCAGGAACTTTATCTCTAGTGTGGGATACCATGTGTAAACATAAGTATATACGAGATTATTTTTTGAAGGAAGATCTACCAACCACAAAAGGCTTTCTTTGAGAAGTGGAATATGAGTTAAACTTTAAGAGAAGCCAAGTATTTTATGAAGTACATAGGATAAGAAATTGAATTCCACAGTGTGTGTGTGTGTGCTGGAGAGATTTGTGCAAAGGCTCAACAATCATAATAATACCAATATAATAATTATACCTAAAGGTGGTCCCCAACCTCAGTATCTTATCTATTATTTCTGTTTTTGCACAATTTGCAAATTAAGGATATAGGTGTTTCACAAATCTTTTTCCTGCTCCCAACTTATGCAAATTATGCAGATAACTAATTTTTAAAACCAAATGTTCTCCTAGTGATATTATATGGTTTTGTAATTGTAAGCATCATAATCTCCAAAGAATCATTTGCAGATGATCTAAAGAGCAGTATAGAGATACATGGTGAATAAAATCAGTCTGTATTTTCAATGATGAATTACATGTCAAAAATGACAATTTGAAAATATCAAGATTATACATGATTATAAAAGGGAAAGTCATGTGGTAAATATGAGGCATGAGATGAATAGCTTTTATACTCCACTGTTACCTACAAAAAGTAAAAAACCTAGATGAAAGACAGTAAGGAAATAATCATTTATTATAAACCTTCTATGTGCCAGACGTTATATTAGGCACTGAGTATATATACAGTGTAAGGCAAAATGCAATTCTTTCCCTCAAGAAATTCACATTATAGTGGAGAAGACAACATGCAAACAACTATGTAAAAACAAGTTACATAAAGGATAAATTGGGAATAATCAAAAAGGGAGAAATAGCATTAAGAGAATTAGAGAAAAGCTTCTTTTTAGAAAGTAAAAATTTGTCTATGACTTGAAGGAAGCCAAGAAGCAAAGACAAAGAGGAAGAAAATTCTAGATATAGGGATTAGTCATTGAAAATCTTGAAGTTTGGAGATGAACTTTCTTGTTTGAAGAATAAGGAAGCCAATAGCACTGGATGACAGAGTATTTGGGATTAAGGATTAGCTTGAACAAACAATTTTCAGATGAAGGAATTAAACCATTTCTAGTCATATGAAAAAATGGTCTAAATTACTATTGATCAGAGAAATGCAAATTTAGGCAACTCTCATGCACCACTACATACCTCTCAAATTGGTTAAGATGACAGGAAAATATAGAGGACTGGAACTGTGGAGAAGAATACTTGAAATTAGGAGTTAACTCAGTGGAACTGATGAGATGGTGGTTCTCTAGTTCACATATATACTTAGTACTTAACATGGTGATATAATGATTCTCTAGTTCACACATAATCAGAATGCTGTAATAATGTAATTACAATAAGATATATAAGGACTGGAAGATAGACATTCTATCATTTACCAGCATGGTGACTCTCATGCCTACTGTATTAAGATCAAGACTGGGCCAGAATAAAGAATCTAGACTCTATTCTTGACCATTCTCATGGTGTTTATCTTGCTAAGACCAAGGCCCATCCGAAGGACCTCCAGAAAGGTAGCCCAAACATTACAGGAAAAAATAATGATAAATGTTGAAGGGGATATAGGGAAATTAGGGACACTGATTCATTGTTGGTGGAATTGTGAACTGATCCAACCATTCTGGAGAGCAATTTGCAACTATGCTCAAAGGTTATCAAACTGTGCATATCTTTTGATCCAGCAGTGTTTCTACTGGGCCTGTAACCCAAAGAGATCATAAAATAAGGGATCCACATGTGCAAAATGTTGGTAGCAGTCTTTTTTTTTAGTGACAAGGAACTAGAAACTGAATGGATGCCCATCAATTGGAGAATGGCTAAATGAAATTATGGTATACGAATATTATGGAATATACGGAATAAGAAATGATCAGCAGAATGACTTTAGAAAGGCCTGGAGAGACTTATATGAACTGTAGTTAAGTGAAGTGAGTAGAACCAAGAGAACATTGTACATACAAGATTATATAATGAACAATTCTGACAGATGTGGCCCTTTTCAACAGAAAAATGATTCAGGATAGATCTAAATTCTTGTGATAGAGTGAGCCATCTATATGCAGAAAGAGGATTGAGGACTTAATGTAGATCACAACATAATATTTTCACTTTTTTGCTGTTGTATGCTTGCATTTTGTTTTCTTTCTTATTTTTTTTTACCTTTGTGATCTGATTTGTGTTGTGCAGCATGATAATTGTGCATATAGAAGAACTGCGCATGTTTAACATATATTGAAATATTTACTTTCTACAGGGAAGAGTAGGCAGAAGAGAGGGAAAAGTTTTTGCAAGGGTAAATGCTGAAAACTATGTTTATGTTTTGAAAATAAAAAGCTTTAAAAACTAAAGTTTAATGGTGTAGTTGATAGAGCTCTGGGTTTGGAAACTGAAAGACTTATCCATCAGTTCCTGGCCTCAGACCTTTATTAGCTATGTGACCCTAGGCAAGTCACTTAACCCTAATAGTCTCAGTTTCCCACCAATAACAATAAAATCTGTTATAATACTGCATTAGATTCTTTCATTGTGTAAATGATACTATTAAAATTATTGTTAGGTAATTTTAAATAATTCAAAGAAATTATATTAGATCATTTATTTATAAATTATTAGCTGACTAATTCAGGAGGGGATTAAGGTGGTACTTTCTTTTTTATGCTCTAAAATGGGAGAAACAGAGTTGGAATCAAAAGACTTAGTTTTAGAGCAAATAAGTTAGAAACAATCTAGTCAAGCTGTCTCCTTATATAGCTGAAGCAACTGGGAGTGAGTGTAGGACTTTCCCAAGGTCCCACAGTTAGCAAGCAAAAGAAGTTGAGTTTTAAATCACATTCTCTGATTTGAATTGCATTTTTTTCACTGCCAAAAATGGTTAAATCAACAAGAATTTCATTGTTCCCTGTAGGTATAATCAAATACACTACAAACTTGGATTTCAGTAGAATCTTTGACTAGAAGCTTTTTTGATTAATTTAAATTTCCATGGATTTTTATCAGGAAAAATGTAATATTTGTCTTATAGCAGAGAGTCCACAAATTGTAAGCAGAAATTGATAATAGTGCCAAATGCAGAGTTCAGGCGTCATACATCTCTGTAGCATAAATACCCAAAAAAGGAGCTACTACATCCCATGGTTTTAAGTAACTTTCAGAAATAGTTCTATGACTATTCCTGAATAAATCACGAGTAGAAAGATGATGTCATCTTCATGTTTTGTCAATTGTTTGTATCATGTAGTAGAGTATCATGTGAAGAGTGTGAACAAAATTTGTTCTACTGTTTTGGAGATTTTTAAGACAAAGTCAAGAAATAAAGAAAAGATGTCTTTCAGTTGTTTCAAAAGTGAAAATGAAAACTTTAATCAAATTGGCTAAGCAATGAGGCAACAGAATCTAGGAAATTTGTTAATTGGCTGAAAAATAACAGCTTTCAGGTTCTGAGACCACAACAATCATCTAGTTTGATTCATAAGTGAAAGGGCGTTACATGTATAATATGTTTGAAGTGGCCATGCAGCTTCTGCTTGAAAAACACCAAGAAAGAGAAACACTACATTTCCATGCATCCATTCCACTTTTGGACAGTATTAAATGTTCAAAAATTTCTTTCTGAACATTGAGCTTGAATTCCCCTCTTTGTAATTTCTGCTTATTTTTACTGGTTAAACACTAAAAAAAAAAAAAAAAATGATTTCTATATATGTCAGTCCATCACATAATTTAACATTGCTATCATGTCCTCCCTGAATCTACTAACCACACCCAATTCTTTGAACTATGTCTCAAATGATGTAAACTCCAGACACTTCAATAGTCTGACTGCCTTTCTCTGGACACTCTACATCTTATCACTTTCCTGTTTAATGTTTCCCATTACAGAACAAAATATAAAAGTTAAAGCTGAATAAAATCAGAGTGATATCAGACCATCCTCTGTATTTCCAGGAAGTCTTGCCTCAGAGAGCAGCCCAAGACTACATTAGCTTTTGAGCAACAATATTATATTGTTACCTCATATTGAATCTGCAATCCATTGACACTCCCAAACCAATTTTTTTTTTCCCTTTCAGGAGAACAACTATCTACTCATGTAATCACCATTTTATACTGGTGAATTGTTTTTTGTACCCAAGTATAAGACTTTATATTTATCACTATGGAATTGGAACTTATTAGATTCAGCTCACTGCTTTAGCTGCCAAGATCCTTTTGGATCCTTATTTAATCTTTCATTGTGTTAGCTCTCCCTGCTGGTTTTGTGTCATCTTCAAATTTCATAAGCAGATCATTGATTCTATTATCTATGTCATTGATATAGTAGGCAAATAGCATGATGACAAACACAAGTCCCTGGGGTATTCTATAATGATCTCTTGCTTCATTGACATTGAACCATTAACAATTAATCTTTGAGTCCAGTCAGCTAACCAGTTCTGAATCCATCTGATTTAATTATTGTCTAATCCATATCTCTCCATCTTTTCAACAAGAATCATATGCAATACTTTATTATAAGATTTGTAAAAGTCTGAGTAAACTATAGTCATATATTCACCTTTTATATGCATTTAGTTATCTTGTCAATAAAGAAAATTAAATTAGTCTGGCATGACCAACTCATCATGAAATTCTATAGACGCTTTGTAACAATCATGTTCTGATCTTTCCTAGATCACTTCCAAAGAAATTATATCCAACTATATTTTGCAAATTCTGCTGTTCCTTTTTTGAAAATCAAGGAGAAAAAGACACAATTTTTCTCATTTTCCATAATCTTATAAATATTATTGACAATGACTCAGAAAATCTCATCTGCAATTTTGTTTTCTTCCAGACGTGAGCATATGAGAGCATGAGATATAACCCAGTCAAGTGATTGTGAATAATTAAATATCACCCTACTTATTTTGAATATCAGCTTCTGTTAATTACCAATTACATAATCCTTTTTACCAAAGAAAATGAGCTTATTCTACTTTTTCCTCTATTACCAGTTGTTATTATCCCTACTGCTTTCCCTAAAGATCCTATATCTTTTCTAAAATTATTTTTTCTCCAAATATAAGAAAAAAAGAAAAAAACAAAACAAAACAAAACACATTTTTATTGTCAGTTTCCTTAGTTTTCTTAACTTTCACTTTCCTGATCATATTTTATATGACAATTCCAAACTATTATATTCATCTTCAGTCATCTGACTTAACTTTCATCTTCGGTACTTTAAAAAATTTAATTGGTTGATTAGTTTCCAAGTATATCCATATTTGTCTCTTTTAAAGAATTTTTTTTTCTTCTAATCAAAATTGTTTCCCTTTGTATCTTCAGAACTATACTTATAAGTATCTCTCATTTCTCCTGGGATGACTTTTCCTGAAACTCTTTATCTCATAGGAGTTTAACTTTCTTTGCTCTTAGCTTTTCTTATACACTATCTAAGACTCTAGAATTCATATGTTTTCTACTAGTATGAGTTACATACAGAATATATTTCCCCCTTCTTCATTCCTCTACTCTCTGAAGAATGACATTATCACTAGGTAAATTCACAAAGTTATTAGCTGCCCTCAGAGGGAATGTCTAAATAATATGAAAAAATGATGATGATGATGATGATGATGATGATGATGATGATGATAATAATAATAATAATAATAATAATAATAATAATAATAATTAATTGTTAAGGACCATGCCTAAGTGAAGGGGCAGGTCAATTCTCAGAGAGCCTCCACAGCTGTTAATCATAAACTTGAAGGAGTTGCAAAGCAGCCTTTACTGACACAGATGTTCCTTGTAGATTGGGAATGAACTAAATTGGAGGCAAGAGGGAAGAGGAGAGAGGTCAGAAAACAACAATTGCCTCAGTCTCCTTGTATCATCATCCTCCTCTCACTTGAAGAGATCCATTCTACAGGTCTGAGTTAGACCTCCAATAGCCAATGTCAGATGGCTCCCGTATCACTACAATAAATATTAAAAAGTCTATGTAAATGAAATCTCCCCTTATTAGCAAATATCATTTCTCAGAAATAGATTCAAAATCTCTTTTCCAAACTAATTGGTCTATAAATATAATTTAGCTATATACTAGAATTATAATCTTATAGATTCTAGATGTTAAATATGTGATCCCCATACATAATTTTATAAGAGACATGAAGTCTTTTCAATTCTTATTCAATGACAATGATAATGACAAAATCAAACCTTTTTCTACTCTTTATTAATTTTCCCCTAAATATTCTTTGTCATGTTTACCATTTTCCACTTGTGATTTTTAGTTTCTTCACATCAGTATATTGTTATTTTAGTTGTGTACTATTCTTCATGACAACATTTGAAGCTTTCTTGATAAAGATACTGAAGTACTTTTTTTTTTCTTTCTTTCTTTCTTTTTTTTTTTTTTCCCAGCTCATTTTACAGATGAGAAAACCAAAGCAAAAAGGATTAAGTTATTTGCTCACGGTAACACAGCTTGTAAGTGTCTAAGGCCTAGATTTGAATTCAGAAAGATGGGCCTCTCTGACTTCAATATACCATTTTATCAACTGCCCCACCTGTCCTTAACATAATTATACCTTTTTAAATACACAATGTGTTATATTTACCTATACTGTTTATTTTAAATAAATTATTATTGCCTAGAATCATAGTAGAGTTTAATTCCCCTTATTTGTTGTCTATACATGTTTGTCTTATATGTTGTCTATATATGATTTTGTACAGCCATTAGAGACCATGGTTTTATTTCCTGTTAACTTGTGTATTCAGATGCTATTCTCCCTCTTTAGCTATGGATATACTATAATCATGAAGAAGAAATGTACTTAAATTAAGGCTTTCATATTTGTCAGTGGGTGTGTTATTTGTTTTTTTGTTGATTTAAAATCTTTTTTCTTAGATTCACAAGATACTCAGGAAATATATATTTTCCTTAGTTGCACTCCAACTTTAGTCAGGAATCTGTTAGGATCTTACATTTTAACATAAGCCAGGTATCCAAATCTGTTCTCTGATAGTATATTTTTTGCTCACTGTTCATTTCTGAAATTGATTTTTTTCTGTTCTGGGTGCATTGTCTTTAATGGGGAAAAAGGAAAAAAAAAAACCTTTCCCCTTAGTCTTTAGATTCTTGACCAAATTTTTGTATTTCTTGAGAATACTTTTGAGCTTCTTATTTGTACCCAAGTAATGTATAAGAAGGAGTTAGAAATAATCCCCTTTAATGAGACTTAGATTTTCTGTCATATCTTGAATACATGACTCAGGAAGATTACAGAAGTCTGTTGGAATAAAAAAAAACAGAGAGGTGATTTAGAAAAATAATAATAACTATATTATTTAGAAAAACAAAAATTCAAGATTATCAAAGAAATTAATGAAAAAATGGTAAAGAAGGTTTACCAGTATGAGATCCTAAATTATAAGATAGACATTATTGAAACTATCTGGTACTAAGAAAAAGAAGGTATATCAATGGAGCAGAATAAAGATATTTTATAGCATCAAATAAATATAGTAATCTTCTGCCTGAAAAATGTAAAGACAAATTTTAGAGATACTAATTCATTGGGATTAAAAAATTTTTGTGAAAACTAAAAGTGGCATGACAGAAGTTAGGCTTAGACCAATATCTTACACCATTTACTAAGATAAGGTCAAAATGAATGCATGACCTAGATATAAAGAGAGAGACACAAGATACAAAAAAGAAATATACAAGAAAATCTGAAAAACAATAAACGTATTGCCTATAAGATTTATAAGTAGATGAACAATTTATGAATAAGCAAAAGATAGAGAGCAGTGTGAGATGCAAAATGGATAATTTCAAGTTAGATTAAATGTTAAAAGTTTTGCAGAAATAAAACAAATATAATCAAAATAAGAAAGAAAGCAGATAATGTGTGTGGGAGATGAATTCCAGATGCTTTGTCAGATAGAGATTTCATATTTCTAATATATAAATAATTTTGTCAAATCTATAAAAATTCATGTCATTCCCCAATTGACAAATGAATAAAGGAAATGAACAGGCAGTTTTCCAATTAAAAAAATTGTAATTTATAGCCAATTAAAATATTTCAAAAATTATTAATTAGAAAAATATAAATTTAAAAAAAACCTTGAGATATCATTTTATACCTATCAGAATGGCTAAAATGATTAAAGGAAAAAGCAATAAATGTTGCAGGAAACTTGGAAAAATTGGAACACTCACTATGGGTGGAATTATAACCTGATTAAACTATTAGGGAGAGCAATCTTGAATTATGACTAAAAGTTATTAAATTGCCTATGTTCTTTGATCTACAAAATATCACTAGTAGATCTTTTTGCAAAGATTATTAGAAAAAAGCTAAAGAATTTATATGTTCTGAAATATTTATAACAACTATTTTTGTAGTGACAAGGAGCTGGGAATTGTGAGGATATATATATATATATCTTTATCTACACACACACACACACACACATTTGTGTCAAATGGTAGCCATCTGTAGGACAGAAAGGGGAAATAAAAAAAAGAAAGGTACATGAAAATTTTATTATAAATTTAAAAGAAATAGCAAATTTTACATAATAGATTTGTAGTTTCATGTGCAATCTTTTTTAAAAATCTACTATGCTTGTTTTATTTCACAAATTATTTATGTGTGTGTGTGTGTATAAATTCTTGAAAACAAATACACAAACAACTGCCTAAGTATCCTGTGCAAAGAATTAACAACTATTTTTTTTTTAACTCCCTGCTCCTCTCACAAGATACCATTTAGAACCACTCTTTCGTATTTATGGAAGAAAATGCAACTTCTTTCTTCTTCAGAGCCTCCCATTCTATTCATTTTAGAAGAAACCTCAAATATTTCTTTTGAAATTTCAATTGAAAATGAGGGAATGTCCAACAATTTGAGAATGGATGAATAATTTGTTTTATAGGAATATGATAGAATACTATTGTGCTAAAAGAAATAATGATTTAGATGTTCTCAGAAAAATCTGTGAAGATTTACATGAACTAATGCAAGTGAAATGACTAGAACTGGGAGTTCATTGTACACCATAAAAATGAGGTTCTGGGATGAGAAATTTTGAATGCTATGTGTATACTCAGCAATACAATGATCTAAAATATTTCTGAAGGAATTATGCTGAAAAATGCTTTCTATCCACAGAGAGAGAACTGATGGAGTGTTGAATACAGGTTACAGCACAGCACGACACCTTATTTTTCTTGGGTTTTTATTTTGTTTTATAACATGACTAAAGAAATATGTTTTCATGATAAAGAAATGTATAATCTATATCAAGTTGCTTGCCTTCTCAAATAGGGAGGGAAGGAGCGAGGGAGGAAAAGAAGTTGGAATTAAATTAAAAAAAATGTTGTAAATTATTTTTACATATTATTTGAGAAAAACAAAATACTAAATAAAAGAAAAAAAAACTCCAATTGTATGAGGAACATTTTCCCTCATTTCCTCTGAAACTTTTCAATTTTAGGTCATGCTGACAATGGTAAAATCTTCCCTTCTCCATTGCTGAATGTATTTTCCTCCTCCATTGAAATCTAATTTCTTTTTTCCTTTAGGAACCTTTTATCATTCCTAAAAACCTGTAGTGTAGAGAGGCCTTCTCCTAGTCTCTTTCAGTGGGGAGCCTTTATCTGGAACACAGATAGCAGTCCATAAACAGTGGAAGGAATGTAAACATTGCACACAGTGAAATCACTGCAAAATTTCTTCTTTTGTTGTTGAGTCACATGTGACTCTTTATGACCCCATTTTGGAGTTTTCTTGGCAAAGCTAGTAGTTTACCATTTATTTCTCCAGTTTATTTTACAGAAGAGGAAACTGAGGAAAACAGCTTTAAGTAACCTGCACAAGGTCACACAGTGAATAAGTGTCTGAGGCTGGATTTGAACCCATGAAGATGAGTTTTCCTGATTCTAAACCCAGAATTCTGTTCACTGTGCCTTCTAGCTGACCTCTACTTTCTGGTTAGTCTTATTTCTTAAAATTATTTGCAGATGTTTGCACCATCCTAAATGTTTGAATAACATATTTTATAAACAATTATTCATTTTAAAAGTAAATATTTTTCTAATTAATTTGCTCCATCAAACGACATATCAATTGACCTGCTGTTTGTTCCACCTAACCTTTTCTCATTTAAGCTTCTTTTATCATTCTTGAACCTATTGCTTTAGATATTATTCCCCAACTTCCTATTACCCTCCTTAATTTTTTCATAGCCTTCTTAATTTGGGTTCAAATTGAGATCCTAGGCCAACCCCCATTTGCTCATTGTTTAAATTCATATTGTCTCAGATTCAAAGAATGTAAAGAACAATCATTTTTGCAGAAACCTGAGGATCTTCCCCTCCCAGATTTAGTTAGTTTTGTTTGTTTTTGTTCTTGTTTTTGACTTGGTGGAAAAGGTGATACTTTGCCTCAATTGCTAGCTAGCCTTCATCACTGAATGAGGGCAGCCTCAATCAAACTGACATCTATTGAAAACCTTAGCTTAAAAAGGCCAAGGTCTCCCATTGTATCCAGGGTCATTTCCAGTTGATCTAACCTATATCAGGTTCTCAAATACAAAGGTAGAGAGAAATGAAAAGAGCTTGGAACTCAATTTAAAATATTGAATAATTCTTTTTACATGTTACTTAAGAAAAAATACTAAATAAAAGAAAAAGAAACTTCAGTTGTAAGGGGAATGCTTTCCCTCATTTCCACTGAAAGTTTTCAATTTTAGGTCATGGCCACTGGGTCCAAATAGCTCTGCAAGAGAAAGTAAGGCAGGTGACCTTCCACAGCCCTCCCTCACTTAAATCCAATTCACTTTCATGTCACAGCATCATCTCCCAGATGTCATGATGTTCTTTGAGAACAAGAGACAAAAAACAATAGCCTTCTTAATTGTCCTCAATCCTGTTTTTTCTTGCAACCTAGAAAGTGAAATCTAGTCCAATACCTTTTTTCTGTAGATTATACTTAAAATTTTGTTTTCACCCAAATCTTGCCAAATTTCTCTTCCCCAAATTCAACCTCTAAACTCTTTCCCTAGTTCAAACTTCTTTAAGGCCTCCATTCCATTTTCTCCTATTTTGCATTCCTGTAAGTTCCTTCTCTGCATATAAATCTTGAAATGAAAAAGAAAAGGAAAAGAGGGAGGGACTGTGAAGGTTTAGGGCTACTGAAGTAGCACAGAGGCTGAATTTGGAGAAGAGGAATTTAGAGAGAGAGAGAGAGAGAGAGAGAGAGAGAGAGAGAGAGAGAGAGAGAGAGAGAGAGAGAGAGAGAGAGAGAGAGAGAGAGTTTTGCACATAGTGGGCCCTACTTGATTGCTTAGTTGATTGGACTAAATCAAGCTAAAGCTTCTGAGTGTAAAATTTTTCATGAGCCACAGTAAACATTCAGACAAGCTGTAAACTTAACACTTGCTTTTTTTAGAGAGCCGCCTTTGGCAAGAAAACTCTGTGTATGATTCTTTTCTTAGCTGCTTTTGCACTAAGGGTGGCCTGCTTTCTCCTGTAATTTCAGATATCCTACAAGAGTAATGCTGAGTCCCCCTACGAGCAGACTTTTATGTCTCTGGAATTCTGTGACACCTTTAGTTTGTCTTAGTATAAAAATATTTGGAATGTCTCCGAGCTAAGTCACCACAGTCACTAACTTTGTTCTTTTTCAGAATGTCTTTAGGTTTTATACAGTACATTTTCTCTTATTGTTGATGGAAGTGTTCCTTTCTGGGGAGTGAAGAAGCAATGCACCCCATGGTCTTTTAAAAAGTCCTTTTCTGATATAGCATTTAGCAGTAGCACTAACAGCTTGATCCTTTAGAAGAATTCAAGCAAACTCCCTCCTTGACAGGAGGATACCTATTGCTTGCCAGGCTGAGAACAGCCTCAGCATCTTCTGATCTCATCATTAGCAATGAAACTGGTAACCCACTTCTGCAAATTGGCAGATTGAGTGGGGAGTCTGAGGAGCAAAGTGGCAGCGTTGCCTTTATCTTGGCTTTAGACTTAAGAGCATGTTCAGCTTTTTTAGTACTGCTGCAGTGTGCAGTAGGAAGAACTTATAATGGAGGGAGAAGATGAAGAAAAAAGAGTCGCAAAACTAATGATGAAAAAAACTCTGTGACTTATAGCAGAGACAGACCGATACTATAGCAGCAAACTTATTTGAGGACTGGTAGAATGAAGCCTTAAAGGGAAAAACAAAATCTATGTCCTTACAGATCATTAATTTATGCAAACTTTCAGGGGCGGAGCCAAGATGGCGGAGAAGAAACACACGACTCAGTGAACGTCCTCACTCCCTCACAACCAATTAGATAAATTAAGTCTCAAAATTAGCTCAGGACTGATAGATACCACAAGGACTGGAAGCACGACTTACCAGCTGAAGAGAATCTGGAGTTTCAACAGGAAAGGTCAGTTCTCAGGGGAGGAATAAGAAAGACCAGCACAGACGGTGGGGTAGGGGCACACTGCGCCCATTGCGCTGGGAGGGGCTCTGGGATCAGAGAAGCCACTGAGGTAAAGGAATCTGGCACAGGCTGTTAGCTCTTCTCTGCTAATTATTTAGCAGTTCAGAAGAGAAAGCCAAAATATTTTAAAACTCAGATTAGATTTCCCCCCCCCCCACCCTGGGGCAGACTCGGCACCAGGGGGTGTGGCCTCAGCTACCTCCTGAGAATAGTTAAGAGACTGACAAGTGGGTGGATACGGCCCAAGGCAACACACACGGCCTAGCTTAGCTGGAGGGAGTGGAACTCAGCTCCAGGAAGTCCCAGAGAAGCGGAACCTTTGAACTAGGGACCGCGGTTTCTGGCAGACACTTCCAGTTTGAGCGCAGGGGCTTCTCACGTCACCTGCTGCAGACGTCCACTCCCCATCCGGACACATAGGCTGAGCTTCTTGCTGTCTTCACTATTCTACGCCCTCAAAGCACAGCAGTGCTAATCACCTCTGAGGCACTTCCAGGGAGGGGGTGGGGAACTCTCTCCCAGAGCTCTCTCTTAGCGCGGGCGCGGGGGCCGCTGCATCCATCCGGTCTGGGAGGAAGCTGGTAAAGAAGTAAATAATTTCCTACCCCAGGGACAGACCCCAAAACATTTTTAAAGTATGAGCAAAAAAGCTAGAAAAACTATAGATTCCTTCTATACAGAGAAAGAGCGGGTATCCAACCCCGAGGAAGTTAACAGCAAAGATTCAGAAGATAACAACCTAAAGGGGAACGATTCCTGCCCCCCATCACATAACTCTCTCCTAGAAGAAGCTCTTAAGAAATTGAGGGAGATTGAAGAAAAATGGGGCAAGGAAAGGGAAGTTATGATAGAAAATAACAACGTCCTGAAATTGGAGTTGGAAAAAATAAAGAATTCACAGGAGATGCAGGGAAACAAAATTAGTGAATTAGAAAAGGTTAAAAAAACACAGGAAAGTAGGATTTCTGAATTGGAAAAGATAAAAAAGTCTCAAGAAAATAGAATTTCTGAATTGGAAAAAGAAAATAATTCTCAAAAAAAAAAAATTAGGGAAATGGAAAAAAATTCAATAGAGCAAAATAATTCATTTAAAAACGAAATTGGGCATTTACAAAAAGAACTAAAAACTGTGAAAGAAGAAAATAACTCCTTAAAAGTCAGGATGGAACAAATAGAAATGAATGATTCACAGAGAACCCAAGAATCAGTCAAACAAAACAAAAAAAATGAGAAGCTGGAGAACAACGTCAAATACTTACTGGGAAAATCTATAGACCTGGAAAATAGATCTAGGAGAGATAATCTGCGGATTATTGGACTTCCAGAAAACTATGACCAAAAAAAGAGCCTAGATTCTATTTTACAGGAAATTATCAAAGAGAACTGTCCAGAGATAATAGAAACAGAAGGGAAAGTAGATGTGGAAAGAATTCATCGAACTCCTTCTGAAATAGACCCTAAAAAAAGAACACCACGGAATATTGTGGCTAAGCTGCAGAATTACCACACAAAGGAGAAAATCCTGCAAGCAGCTAGAAAAAAACAATTTAAATACCAAGGTGCCACAATAAGGGTCACCCAAGATCTGGCTGCCTCCACATTAAAAGATAGAAGGGCCTGGAACCTGATATTCCGTAAGGCAAAAGATCAAGGACTGCAACCAAGAATGAACTACCCAGCTAAGTTTAGCATCTTTTTCCACGGAAGAAGATGGTCATTCAATGAAACAGAGGAATTCTATATGTTTCTAAGAAAAAAACCAGACTTAAACAAAAAATTTGATCTACATCCACAAGACTGAAGAGAAACAGAAAAAGGTACACAGAACCCTTGAGAACTGTAACTCTGTTGTGGGTATATAAAAAATACTCAAGGATAATTTGATTTTACTGATATAAAAGAAAAAAAGGGGGGTGTAGTAAAGGGAAGGAGGTCGGTTCAGAAAAAGGGGAAGGAGTGATAAAAAGAGGGAAACTACATCCCAGGAAGAGACATAGAAAATACACCATATCTGAGGGAACTTAGTGAGGGGGAGAATCATTGTGTGAATCTTACTCTCATCAGAAGAGGCTCAAAGAGTAAATAATTAACATATTTGTTTTTCAGAGAATTTTCTCTCACCTCATTAAAAGGGGGGAGAGGAAAAGGGAAAAGGAAAAGGGGAATAAGTGAAGGGACTTGGAGGGAGGGGGGAGGGATCCTAAAAAAAAAAAAAAAGAGGGAGGGTTGCGCGTCACAAGGGGGGTCTGTAAATTAAATATCGGGGAGGGGGATCAGGGGGGTCAAGGGAAAAAAGCATAATCTGGGGATAATACGATGGCAGGAAATACAGAATTAGTAATTTTAACTGTAAATGTAAATGGGATGAACGATCCCATCAAACGGAGACGGATAGTAGATTGGATCAAAAAGCAGAACCCTACAATATGTTGCCTACAGGAAACACACTTAAAGCAGGGAGATACATACAGAGTAAAGGTAAAAGGTTGGAACAGAGCCTATTATGCTTCAGGTAAAGCCAAAAAAGCAGGGGTAGCTATCCTTATCTCAGATCAAGCAAAAGCAGAAGTAGATCTCGTTAAAAAAGATAAGGAAGGAAACTATATCCTGCTGAAAGGTAGCATAAATAATGAAGCCATATCAATACTAAACATATATGCACCAAGTGGTATAGCATCTAACTTTCTAAAGGAAAAGTTAAGAGAACTGCAAGAAGAAATAGACAGTAAAACTATAATAGTGGGAGATCTCAACCTTGCACTCTCAGATTTAGACAAATCAAACCACAAAACAAACAAGAAAGAAATTAAAAAAGTAAATAGAACATTAGAAAAACTAGGTATGATAGACCTTTGGAGAAAACTGAATGGCAATAGGAAGGAATATACTTTCTTCTCAGCAGTTCATGGATCCTATACAAAAATTGACCATATACTAGGACATAAAGATCTCAAAATTAAATGTAGGAAGGCAGAAATAATAAATGCCTTCTTCTCAGATCACAATGCAATAAAAGCTACATTCAGTAAAAAGTTAGGGGTAAATAGACCAAAAAGTAATTGGAAACTGAATAATCTCATCTTAAAGAATGACTGGGTGAAAGAGCAAATTATAGAAACAATTAACAATTTCACCCAAGATAATGATAATGATGAGACATCATATCAAAATCTTTGGGATGCAGCTAAAGCGGTAATAAGGGGAAATTTTATATCTTTAGAGGCTTATTTGAAGAAAATTGAGAAAGAGAAGATTAACGAATTGGGCTTACAACTTAAAAGGCTAGAAAAAGACCAAATTATAAACCCCCAACCAAAAATTAAACTCGAAATACAAAAATTAAAAGGAGAAATCAATAAAATTGAAAGTAAAAAAACTATTGAATTAATAAATAAAACCAAGAGTTGGTTTTATGAAAAAGCCAATAAAATAGATAAACCTTTGGTAAATTTGATCAAAAAAAAGAAAGAGGAAAATCAAATTGATAGTCTTACAAATGAAAAGGGGGATCTTTCCACCAATGAAGAGGAAATTAGAGAAATAATAAGGAGTTACTTTGCCCAACTTTATGCCAATAAATTTGATAACTTAAGTGAAATGGATGACTTCCTCCAAAAATATAGGCTCCCTAGATTAACAGAGGAGGAGATAAATTGCTTAAATAGTCCCATTTCAGAAAAAGAAATAGAACAAGCTATTAATCAACTCCCCAGGAAAAAATCCCCAGGGCCAGATGGATTCACATGTGAATTCTACCAAACATTTAAAGAACAATTAGCCCCAATGTTATATAAATTATTTGAAAAAATAGGGGATGAAGGAGTCCTACCAAATTCCTTTTATGACACAGACATGGTACTGATACCTAAACCTGGTAGATCGAAAACTGAGAAAGAAAATTATAGACCAATCTCCTTAATGAATATTGATGCTAAAATCTTAAATAAGATATTAGCAAAAAGACTTCAGAAAATCATCTCCAAGATAATACACTATGATCAAGTAGGATTTATTCCAGGAATGCAGGGCTGGTTTAATATTAGGAAAACTATTAATATAATTGACCATATTAATAATCAAATTAATAAGAACCATATGATCATCTCAATAGATGCAGAAAAAGCATTTGACAAAATCCAACATCCATTCCTACTAAAAACTCTTGAGAGTATAGGAATAAATGGATTATTCCTTAGAATAATCAGGAGTATATATTTAAGACCGTCAGTAAGCATAATATGCAATAGAAATAAACTGCAACCTTTCCCAGTAAGATCAGGAGTGAAACAAGATTGCCCACTATCACCATTACTATTCAATATAGTACTAGAAACGCTAGCCTCGGCAATAAGAGCCGAGAAAGAGATTCAAGGAATTAGAGTAGGAAATGAGGAAATTAAACTATCACTTTTTGCAGATGACATGATGGTATACTTAGAGAACCCCAAAGACTCTGCTAAAAAGCTACTAGAAATAATTCAAAATTTCAGCAAAGTGGCAGGATACAAAATAAATCCACATAAATCCTCGGCATTTTTATATATCACTAACAAAATGCAACAGCAAGAGATACAAAGAGAAATTCCATTCCAAACAAATGTTGATAGTATAAAATATTTGGGAATCCATCTACCAAAGAAAAGTCAGGAATTATATGAGAAAAATTACAAAACACTTGCCACAAAAATAAAATCAGATTTAAATAATTGGAAAGACATTCAGTGCTCTTGGATAGGCCGAGCGAATATAATAAAGATGACAATACTCCCCAAACTAATCTATTTATTTAGTGCTATACCAATCAGACTCCCAAGAAACTATTTTAATGACCTAGAAAAAATAACAACAAAATTCATATGGAAGAATAAAAGGTCAAGAATTGCAAGGGAACTAATGAAAAAAAACTCAGAGGAAGGTGGTCTAAGTGTACCTGATCTAAAGCTATATTATATAGCAGCAGTCACCAAAACCATTTGGTATTGGCTACGAAATAGACCGGTAGATCAGTGGAACAGATTAGATACAAAGGACAAAAAAGGGTACATCTATAGCAATCTAATCTTTGACAAACCCAAAGATTCCAACATTAGGGATAAAAATTCATTATTCGGAAAAAACTGTTGGGAAAACTGGAAATTAGTATGGCAGAAATTAGATATGGATCCACACTTAACACCATATACCAAGATAAGATCAAAATGGGTCCATGATTTAGGCATAAAGAGGGAGATAATAAATAGATTAGAGGAACAGAGGATAATCTACCTCTCAGACTTGTGGAGGAGGAAGGAATTTATGACCAGAGGAGAACTAGAGATCATTATTGATCACAAAATAGAAGATTTTGATTACATCAAACTAAAAAGTTTCTGTACAAATAATACTAATGCAAACAAGATTAGAAGGGAAGTAACAAATTGGGAAAATATTTTTAAAAACAAAGGTTCTGACAAAGGTCTCATTTCCAAAATATATAGAGAACTGACCATAATTTATAAGAAACCAAACCATTCTCCAATTGATAAATGGTCAAAGGATATGAACAGACAATTCTCAGAGGAAGAAATTGAAACTATATCCACTCACATGAAAGAGTGTTCCAAATCACTACTGATCAGAGAAATGCAAATTAAGACCACTCTGAGATACCACTACACACCTGTCAGATTGGCTAAGATGACAGGAACAAATAATGACAAATGTTGGAGGGGATGTGGGGAAATTGGGACACTAATGCATTGCTGGTGGAGTTGTGAAAGAATCCAGCCATTCTGGAGAGCAATCTGGAATTATGCCCAAAAAGTTATCAAACTGTGCATACCCTTTGACCCAGCAGCGCTACTACTGGGATTATATCCCAAAGAAATACTAAAGAGCGGAAAGAGACATATATGTGCCAAAATGTTTGTGGCAGCTCTTTTTGTTGTAGCTAGAAACTGGAAGATGAATGGATGTCCATCAGTTGGAGAATGGTTGGGTAAATTGTGGTATATGAAAGTTATGGAATATTATTGCTCAGTAAGAAATGACCAGCAGGAGGAATACAGAGAGGGTTGGAGAGACTTAAATCAACTGATGCTGAGTGAAATGAGCAGAACCAGAAGATCACTGTATACTTCAACAACGATACTGTATGAGGATGTATTCTGATGGAAGTGGAAATCTTCAACATAAAGAAGATCCAACTCACTTCCAGTTGATCAATGATGGACAGAGGTAGATACACCCAGAGAAGAAACACTGGGAGGGGAATGTAAATTGTTAGCACTAATATCTGTCTGCCCAGGTTGCATGTACCTTCGGATTCTAATGTTTATTGTGCAACAAGAAAATGATATTCACACACATGTATTGTACTTAGACTATATTGTAACACATGTAAAATGTATGGTATTGCCTGTCGTCGGGGGGAGGGAATAAGGGAGGGGGGGTAATTTGGAAAAATGAATACAAGGGATAATATTATAAAATATATATATATATATAATAAAAAAAAAAATTTAAAAAAAAAAAAAAAACTTTCAAATATGAATCTTCTTCAAAATATTGACCACATGCTATCGTATTGCACAATTATTATTAGTGTTTATTTGTTAAAGTTTTTTTTTTAATTTATTTTTAATTAGTGTTTTGTTCAATTGTCATGTCATTGTGGAAAAAATATTGCACTACTAATAGATCTATCAAATTAATCAACAATCATTTTTAAATGTTTACTATTTGCTAGTCTCAAATACATTACGGTGTAATGAGGGAAATGTGTATATATGTGCATACATATATACGTACAGAATATATATAAACATCACTGATTAATGCTTGGACAAGTATTTGTATTGAATTTAGGAGAGGCGTTGATGATGTTTATTTGTTCAATTAAAGTAATCTGGGTTTCTACTATATTCACCCCTACTTGAAGACATTGATACTCTCTCTTTCTGCTCTACACAATATCCCCCAAATTGAAAAATTCTGGTTAAAAACTACATGCTAAATTTATTTAGTTTGAGAAGATTTATTCTTGTTTCATTTTACTGCTATCCTCATTTAGCAATTTTGAAATTAGAAAGAAATAAAAAAAGGAAGGAACAAATGAATGAATGGAAGAAGGAAGGAGGGAGGAAGGAAGGAAAGAAGAGAAGGAAGGGGAAAAGAAAGAAGAAAAAATGTTATGTTTCAGTCTGTATTCAGACAACATCAGTTCTTTCTCCAGAGGCAGAAATCATTTTTCATCATGAATCTAGGATTGTCTTGAATAATTTTACTTCTGAGAATAGTTAAGTCATTCACAATTTTTCATCGTATAAGATTGCTGTTACTGTGAAAATGCTTTCCTGGTTCTGTTTATTTCACTTTCTTTCAGTTCATGTAAGTCTTTCTAAGCCTTCCTGAAATTATTCTGCTATCATTTATTTTAGCACAATAATATCCCATTGCAATTACATACCGCAACTTGTTGAGACAATCCCCAAATGATGTAATACTCTCAATTTCCAATTCTTATCCACTACAAAAAGAGCTGCTATAAATATTTTTATACAAATATGTTCTTTTGCCCATTTAAAAGTCTCTTTGGGATACAGAGCTAGAAATAGTATTGCTGGATGACAGGGTATACACAGTTTTATAGCCCTTTGGGTATAGTGATGTGGATGATTTTTCATATGGTTGTTGCAAAGGATTTCTTCCTTTGAAAGCTGCCTATTCATACCTCTTTGTTCTTCCCATTTATGTATAAGGAAATGGCTTGTTTTCATAAATTTGAATCAATTCTTATGTACTCTGAGTAAAGTATTTTTAAAGATTTTTCTTCACCTGTTTCCTTTCTGTATTTTACTGCATTAGATTTGCTTGTGCACACACTTTTCAATTTTATATGATCAAAATTGTCCATTTTATTTTCTGTGATCCTTTCCATCAATTGTTTACTTATTAATTTCCCTTCCCCCCACAAACATAGAGCAGAAAAGTAATGAAAGTGATATGTTTAACAACCAGAGAAGAGGTGTGGAGGCAAGTTAATCACTGTATTCATTCTCCTTGGCAGCTGAATCTTATTTCCATGAATACACTTTGCCATCATAACACTGTTATAGCTGCATCGTTAGTTTTTGTTTAATTCTTTCTTTCTCTTTTTTCTAGCATATACTAAGTTCCCTATATACTTTTATCCCTATAAAAAAAGGTAGAATTATGTTTGCTTTCCTAAAATGAGATAGCTAATTCCTCAGTTATCACCAAAGATACAAGTGTTTCCTAGCCCAAACTATAATTTACAGTAAAAATTATTAAATAACTCAATTATAAATTACTCTTTCTCCTGGTATCTAAAGGAGACATACAGGTCTCAAAAATTCATCAGGGATCAGTATTAAAATATGGGAGTAAAAGAAGGGTCAGATGTTTTGCATATATGTTTTTTTTTTAAAAATGAGGTCCATTGCTGATAAAAATTGAAAAGAAAATGCTACAAAATTGTTGGGGACTGTTGATCTAGCATCTATACAAGAAACATTTAAGAAAAGTGCCTAGTAAGGATTGTTGTTGTTGTTGTTGTTTTCCCATTCAAAAAACTCAGTCTCCAATAGTATTTTAAAACTTTAAAATAGGGGAGAGGGCAGGAGTTTGGGAAGATGGCAGCTTAGGTTGGTAAATTTCAGGCTCTCCTGATTTCCTCCACGAATTAAACAAATATGCAATTCAGGACAAATATTGGTGAAAAATCAAGATTTGGGACAGAACAGAGGTCCTCCAGACACAATATAGACGATATGAAGAAAGACCTAGAGCTGGAGATTAACCTGTCTGAAGTACATATACCTCCAGGTACTCCACAGAAACACCAAGTGGAGACCCCTCAGGCTAGCTGAGTGGTTCCAACAGGAACCACTGAGATTTTCACCCTCAGACTGTTCATGGTCTGAGTCCCAAAAAACTAGGGAACATGGACTGATCAAGAACACCAGGCCCAGCTGTACATCCCGAGAATGCAGAAGCAGTGGGCCAGGGATGCTGCTGGCTCCCAAAACTTACAGAAGTAGGGAGCTCTTGGTTTGTGGTCAGAGTAGAGAGCTAAAGTGAAGGCAGAGTCACCATCCCCCCTCCCACAATTAGAGATGCTTACACTAATACCCCCTATTCAAAAAAAAGACCCTGCAAAGAAGAAGAACCCTACCATAGAAACTTATTATGAAAAATAGGGAAGGCAGGGGTTCATCTTCAGAGTGGGACAGTGAAAAAGAAAAGAAAAAAAAAGCTTCTACCTCAAAGAGTAATGTGAAATGGCTTCCTGACCAGAAAGAATTTATAAACAAACTCAAAAAAGTATTTAAAAATCAAATGAGAGATATTATCAAAGAAAAAGAGGATTATGAAAAAAAATTTAACCAACAACTAGAAAAGGAAATACAGTCTCAAAGATGAAAATAACTCTTTGAAAATTAGAATTGGGCAAAGGGAAACCAGTGAAGCTATTAGAGACCAGATTTAATAAAAGAGGTTATAAAGAATAAAAAAAAAATAGAGCAGAATGTGAAACATCTCATAAGAAAAATGGCATATCTGGAGAATAGATCAAGAAGAGAAAATATAAGAATAATTATACTACCTGAAAGTTGTGACCTAAAAAAGGTCCTTGACAAAATAATACAAGAAAATAGTCCTGTCGTGATAGAACATGAGGGGAAATTAGAAATAAAAAAAAAAAAAAAAAAAAAAAAAAAAACTACTGTTACAATCTCAATGAGATCCTTTGTGGAAAACACATAGGAACATTATTGCCAAATTTAGAAACTCCCAGATCAAAGAGAAAATTTAGCAAGAAACAAGAAAAAACAATTCAAACATGCTGAAGCTACAATTAGAATCATACAGGATTTATTAGAAACCACTATAAAGACTGCAGATCCTGGAATCATATCTATTGACAATCAAAAGAACTAAGCCTGTGGCCAAAAATATCATATATAGCAAAAGTGTTTATAATATTGAATAAGAAACAATGGACATTCAATGAACTTGCAGATTTTTAAGACTTTCTAGCAACCAAATTCAAACTTTTTTTTAAAGGAAATTTGGATGTTTTTTTTTTAATTTTTTTGTTTATTGTTTATTTTCAAAGTACATGCAAAAATAGTTTTCAATACTCACTTTTGCACAGCCTTGTGTTCCAAAATTTTTATACCATATATATCATAACTTATTCAGCCATTCTCTACCTGATGGGCATCCACTCAGTTTCCAGTTCCTTGCCACTACAAAAAGGGCTACTGCAAATATTTTTGCACATGTGGGCCCTTTTCCCTTTTATATAATCTCTTTGGGTTACAAACCCAGTAAAGATGCTGCTGGATCAAGGGGTATGCACATTTTGATAGCTCTTTGGGCATAGTTACAAATTGCTCTCCAGAATGGTTGGATCAGTTCACAACTCCACTAATGTCCCAGTTTTCCCACTTTCCCTCCAACATTTATCATCTTTTCCTGTCAATCTGAGATATGTGAAACCCAAACTTAATAGAAATTTTAACAAATAAGGATACAAAAAAGCTTTTCTCAAAGTTCATAGTCTAATGGGAGAAACAACATGTGAATAATTTCACAAAACAAGGTCAAATTCAAGACAATCCATAAATAAAGGCATTAGTATTAATGTGGATAAGGAAAATCCTATTATAATTCATGGTATTTTATCTGGAACTTGAAAAAAGTCATGGAAGCTAGGAGATATAGATGAGGAGGGAGAACATTCCAGGCTTGTGGGATGGCCAGTGAAAAATACTTGACCTGAGAGATCAAGTGAGAGACCACAATTTGAAAAAGACTTGTTGGATCTTATTTGTTTTAATAGAAGATGATTTATTAGTCTCTTTCTATCTGCAAGACTTTGTGATCAAGAATCTCAAGATATCTTTTCAATAGTATGAAAACTATTATACTATTCCTCTCCCCCCCCATACTAAACATGAAAAAGGTAAGCATAAGGAAACTAAAATGCTTCTGGAACCAACAAAATGAGTTAGTTTATAAAAGACAAAGAGAGATTTTATGTCTCTTAGAGCCAAATCTAGTATACTTCCCAGTATCTCACTATGTGATAATGATACTTGAAAAGATACCAGTAAAAGCTGAGGTGATGGTAGTTTCTAATTCAAGTATAGCTGATGAGCTAAATGAACTGGCAGCACTTACATCAGTAGGACTGCAAAGAGTTGCTGTAGTCAATTTTCTGTACAGACTAATACAACATTTTCTTTAGCAGATGAAATTGGTTGAAAGTTATCTGGTCCATTTTGTGATCACTTTTGTTCTGTACTTCATAAGTGCAATTTGTTTTAGTACATTTCTGTAAGCTTGAAAGATTCATAATTAGGCTAGCCCTGGCAAATTACTAAATACATTTTAGGGCACCAGGGTCAGATTTGAAAAGCATGATGGAGTTTCTGTTGCTATGGGAAATAATCCAGCTGTTTAAAGAAAAAATCTTCAAATGTGTCGGGCATTGGGAGAGGTGGTAAGGGAGAAGCACAAATCAATCTTTGCCTAGGTTAATCAATCATATGCCCTTATCATTGACCAGGGTCCAGTACTGCATTTACATTTCAGAATTGGGCAAGGAAAGTTAAAGTGACATCAATAATGTTAGACTCCTTAAGTATGGGGATCTGCAAATAATTGGAAACTTCATGTACATACAACCTTTTCTTCTGAGTCTTAAATGGAACTAGGAATATTAATTTTGAAAAGAAGCAAAAATGTAACCAAACAAAACCAGATCAGCCAACAAACCAACAAAAATAGTCTCATATCCATTTTGATTTCCTCATGTGGAAAAGAAAAACATTTTATTATTTTTTTTTAATTTACCACACTGACAAATTTCTTACTAATGATATAATTACTTCAATAGGTAGTATTAATTAGAAATTATGTGAAGTATGAAGATTGACTGATAAAGGAATACTTAATTTACTAAATGATTTTGAGTTAAATGATTATCAGCTTGAAATCAGAATTTCTGAAAACCACAATTTTATTAGTGCCACATGATAGCATAATTGCTCAATTATCAATTAATTACAAACAGCAGTGGCCTTTATTTTTCCTTAGAAGTAAACAAATTTTTACTTTTTAACAAAAGGAACATTTGTAAAGCAAAAGGAAAACTTTGTTCATTAGAATTCTGTAGGCATAAAAACATTTTAATGCTAAAAGCCTTAAATTTGGACTTTGAGATTATTAGGTTCAAATCCCAAAAATTCTTCCTAGCTGTGTAGCCATAGGCAAGTCATTTACCTTCTCTGGTCTTCTCTATTCCCTTCTCTTAAAAAAGGAAGGCCTTGATCTGTAAAGTATCTATCTATATCTATCTATCTATCTATCTATCTATCTATCTATCTATCTATCTATCTATAAATCAAGGAGCCTAAGGATTATAAAGAGTAAAAGTCTCTATAAAGCACAAGAAAGGCAAAAATTAAATGAATTTTGATGCCTGAACATTTAAGAAGATAAAATACTTCTGATTGAAAATATAATAATAATGAAATTAAGAAATTGTTAGAAGCTTCCATATCTTTGTTGTTCTCTACTCAGACTATTTGGAGGTGGTGGTGAAAGTAGAGTTAATGTTTAACTGACTTTTTTGCTTGTTTTATTTTATTTATTTATTTATTTTTTGATTTTACTATTATTACCCAAGTTCAGAACACCTGAAAGAACTGAGCTGGAATTGTCACTACTTGAAGTGTCCTGTCAAAGTACATGATTATGAAGATAGGGATGTTTTCATTATAGACCATTAAAATTAAAATCAAAGAAATATGTAATAAATGAAAGTACTCTGTCTTATATATCCACATGGCAAGCAAATGGATGAAAACTATCTATTCCCAGATTTCAGCATCTGTATAGACATCCTTCCTTGGCCAACAATAGTAAGTACATCATAGACAAATATGAAAAAGTATTAACTTTTAGAATCTTAGCATATGGATTCAAATGTAATATCTAGTTGGCAAGTATAACCTTTGTAATTTTGAGCAATTTATTTAACATCCATGAAAAGAGTTTCCTTATCTGCAAAATGAGGAGGTTGGATTACATGACTTCTATGATCCATGTAAATTCTCAATCTATGATCCTATGAATAAAGATGATAATATAAATCAAAGATATCTTCTGTTTGTCCAAATATGGCTATGTGATTGAAATGTATTGTGCAAGAGTTATTATACAAACTCCCCTTTGTCACAGTTGAGGTAATGAGATGTCTTATTTAGAATAAGATATAATCTATAACAAAGAAACTAATTTTCTTTTTTTTAAAAGAAATTTATTGTTTTCTGTTAGGATTACTAAGTGAGAACTGAGGTTTTCTGGACAATTACAAGGTGAGAACTCAGGTTGACTTGATAGAGGGGGCAAGCTCATTGGCTGGGGTGGTTCTTCCCAGAAGCCCTTGCATTATCCCACGCCCATTCTCTTGGCAACTGAGTAGGAGATGGAAGTCCAGGCTGAAGAGTTCCCATAGTTTCCATCTGTTCATTTACTCTTCTTAGATCAGTTATCATCCTCCATTTTCCAGATTTCTTTTTCACCACAAATACTGGGGAATTCCAAGGACTTAGAGAAGGCCGCAAGTGTCCTTGGTCAAGTTGTTCTTGCACTATGTCTAATAAGGCCTGAATTTTATCACTTCTTAAGGGCCACTGTTCTACCCACACTGGTGAATCAGTCTTCCACTGAATAGGAACTGGTGAAAGTGCAGGTAGGCCTTCAACAGCAGCCCTGCCTAAAAAGCCGAAGTGCTTATTTGTAATCCTATCTGCTGTAAAATGTCTCTTCCCCACAGATTGATGGGGATTTTTTCAACCACAAAAGGAGTAAAAGCTCCTGTTTCTCCTTCAAATACCCATCTCAAAGGCCTAGCACTAACTTCTGCTGCTATTGATCCTCCCACCCCAGACATATAGGTGTCTGCTTTAATCTTTGGCCAGTGACCGGGCCAATTGGCACCTCTAATAACTGTACGATCTGCACCCGTGTCTACCAATCCTTCAAATGGTATTCCGTTTATATAAATAGTAAGCATAGGTCGGTCAGCTTTTGAGCACTTGGCTGGTGAAGGTCGGTATGGAGAGAATTCAGAACAGACTGATTATACCATGACAATATATGAACAAATTGCTAAGGCTGCAATAAAAGCTTGGGGTGTCCTCCCTGGACAGAAAGATCGGGGAGAGGCTTTCACTAAAATACAGCAAGGTCCCAATGAACCTTTTGCAGATTTTGTGGGACGTTTGCAAACTGCTGTCAAAAGAACTATTGGAGAAAATTCAGCTACAGAAATAATGACCAGACATCTGGCTAAGGAAAATGCCAATGAGATTTGCAGAAGAATTATATGGGGATTAGACAAAGATGCTCCTTTAGAGGAGATCATAAGACGCTGTGCTACAGTGGGAACAAATGCTTTTTACACCCGGACAATGATGAATGTGGAAAGACAGGGTCCCTCCTGGCAAGGGCCTTCTAGAGAAACTCGGCGATGTTTTCAATGTGGAAAAATTGGGCATCTAAGAGCTCAGTGTAGATATGGAGATACAGTGAGAAGACAGGGTGAAAGAAGACCTAAAACCCCATGTCCAAAATGCAACAGAGGACTCCATTGGGCATCAGAGTGTAGAATAATTCAGGGAAATGGGATGAGGGGCCCAGGTCCAGGGCCCCAGGCAAAAAAGACTTGGGGCATGATGGCAGCTGATGTTACACCTAAAGAGCCTTTAGAAGGCCAGGACTCTGATTTAATCAATCAGCAGAGAAGCAATCACATGGCAGAAAGGGATTACCTGATAAGTCAGTCAAAAGGCAATCAGATTGCAAAAATGGATTACACTTGGGGAGAATACAGGCCTTTTAAACCAACAGGGCTGTGTCCAGTGCAAACAATTCCAATGTAATTGCCAGATGATGAGAAGAGATTTAGAAATTGGTAAATAGAAGGTAATTAGATAGGTTAACTGCCTGGGAGAGAGGGTTTGCTTGTATTTCTTCAGCAGGAGAAGGAATCAGATGGGTGCCAACGAGTCATATTCGCCTTGTCCATCAGAGAGAGACAGAAAAAGAGAAAGATCTCAAAATAAAGGAGAAGATCTAAGAAACATCTGACACTGAAAGAGCATGGATAATAAGAAGACTGTTAAAGAACTTTAAAAACCAGCAGGAATCATTGGACTTCCTCACACAAGATGAGACTAATGGACAATGGACTTATGGACATTTATAAATTTTCAATTTATGATTATGTTATATACTTCTAGCATGTGTTATGTTACTATGTTACTATGTGCTTATGTAATTTATGTAATTATCTGTAATACTTCCCATATTGATGGATTTATGTTTCAAGGTCATGACTGTCCTATGTTCTAAATCAAAAGAAAGGGGGAGATGTTAGGATTACTAAGTGAGAACTGAGGTTTTCTGGACAATTACAAGGTGAGAACTCAGGTTGACTTGATAGAGGGGGCAAGCTCATTGGCTGGGGTGGTTCTTCCCAGAAGCCCTTGCATTATCCCACGCCCATTCTCTGGGAGAATAAAAGAGAGGACTCTCAGAGAAAGAAGAAGACTCTCTGCATTACATCAGGCTTGACGGGGCTCTCTGCAGGAAGGGAAATCACTTCTTTGGACAAGAGTTAACAGCAACTGCCTGGAGACAACGGTTCGTTACAGGAAGAAGAATCTGTCGGAAAGATTTGAGTAGACACAGCAGATCTCTTCCCAGAGAGCGATCCGGCAGCTTCTAGAGACGACAGCACATTACAGTTTTCTATGGAGTTTTAGCATTGAACAATTGAATATTTAATGATTTTCTTAATGTATTCAGTCACTGAAAAAAATTATTAAATACCTACTATGTGAAAGATATAATCCTATTCTCTAATAACAAATAAAATACCTTAAAAACTTAGAAAATTCAGGATCAGTTAAATGAGTGTTTCTATCTCCCAAGAAAAGTAAACAACTGTAAGGAAAGAATTATTAAATCAAATTCAGTAACCTTCCATGCCTGGATGAACAAAACATTACAGTATTATCTTTAAAACATATTCTGGAAATATTCCTATTATTAGGAAAATATAATATTGCTATATTTGCATTTAATTTATTCCAAATACCCTATACTGAGATTAAATGCATTCTTCAGAAGAGTTCATTTCAAGAAAAAAATGGAAATGTTCTTTAGTATGCATTACATATATGCCAAACTTTGTGTAAATTAGGATCACTATGGGGACTACTTAGGTTGGTAGGTATTACCTTCTGTCAGTACCAAATGGCTTGAAGACTGTAAGGACCCTTGAGAGTTGAGCTATTGAGATGCGTTATTTGAATATTTATCATTTTATTCATCTTGAGGAAATAGGTTTTTTTCATCCTATTTTAGAAATAGGATGCATCTCTCTGATTCTCAATTAGAAGTTTAACGCCTACAATGGTGGTGACTAGAAAGCTGCTTCTAAACTGTAAAGATGGTTAAAATATATTACTTTCAGTGTGGTTAAAGGCTCTGATATAAAAAAGGAAATAGAAAATTTTCTGTGAGTATTTACTCTTGTTTTCTTTAGAAACAAAGATTGTTAAACAACAACAACAACAACAACAACAAAATCTGGCAGCCAGACTGAACCTTTGACTCTCTTTAATTACTGCACTTAAGGAGTTTAATGGGGTAGAGAACATTTAAACAAATATATACAAAGCAGCCTATATGTAGGATGAATGAGAAAATTTAATAGGGAAAAAACTCCCACTGGAATTAAAAGAAATTGGGGAAGTTTTCCTGTAGTTTAGTTGGGACTTAAAGGAAGTCATGATAGCAACTGAGTTTCTTCCATCTTTCATCTTCTAATTTTTTTGTAAATGTGTCAAAGTTTAAGCCAAGGGCTCCTTTTTGCTTAAAAATGCTTACTTGGTAACAAAGATCCCTGAACAGAAATTAATGGGTCCATATAGTGAATTTAAAAAAGTGAGGCAATGCAATATAACAAAAAAATGTACAGTTTCTGTAGTGAAAGACCTGTTGTTTTTTTTTTTTTTTGTTTTTTGTTTTACACAATTTAGTTGTGTACACAATGGAGAAATTACTACCTCTGTGAGACTTAGTTTTTTTTTTCTATAAAAATGTAGATAATAATTCTTGCACTATCTATTTCACAGGGCTCCTATGTAGAAAACATTATATAAAACATTACATAAATGCAGGATATTATTAAAACATTTATTCAGAGATATGGTATGATTATTACGTAAGAAGGAAAATTATGTATATATATATATATTATATATATATATATATACACATATATATGTACACATTGCATAATTTAAAATAGAGTGACTTCTTGAATGATTCAAAAAGGGAAATGTCTTCATTTATTTACTTATTCATTCACTCAATAATCTGATTTTTTAAAAGGACATTAGATTTCACCTGGTACATTTTGCTTCTTTTTTCTAACTAAATAAGGGTACTGAGTCCCAAAGATGGTAAATTGCTTGTCTGATATTATAGGTTCAGCAATATAAAAAAATATTAGAATGTCATCTGTGATTTATAAAGCGCTGTAAAAGGTCTTAGGAGAAATAAATCAGACAAGGTTGTTCCCCTCAATCAGTTTAATGTATAGCCACTCTAGCTGAGATAATCACAGCCATTTGTAATTTAGTTAAGAATATTAACTCCAAGTTGATAAGCATGAGTCAACCCACCAGTCCAAGCAAGTATTGCTAACTTGATGATGATTGATGAATGGACCTTAAGTATCCTTGCAAAAGTATACCACAGTATACCATAGACTCATAAAGACCACCTTATCATCCTCCAAAACAGAGGCGTTATCAATAGAAATCAAAAACATTTCCTTGATGCTCACTATTTTCCTGAAATATTAGGCCTTATCTCACTTCTTGGAAAATCAGATTTTTCTCTGGTAAATTGTATTGACTATGGACTGAAAGGAGCTATAAGTTGTTGTATCCTCTTACCAACTAGCCTTCTCTTTTGTAGCACTTTTTTTTTCAAGCTCTCCTTTTCTATTTTTATGAATTTCTATTCTTCCCACAACGGAAGATATATGACCAGGTGTACAATAGAACAAGATCTAACTTGATTGAGAGAGCCAATTGTTGAATTTTCAGTGCGAGTGAAAAATCAAGGCTTGATTTATTGTTTTCTTGATTGTCTAGACTTTAAAAAATGATGGAAAAAATGGGAATAGAGAGATTAAATTTAAAAAAATTCTCATGAGCACACTTTTTTTCCTTCTGAAGAGCCAGTTGTTAAATATTTACTAGTTATAGGATCCCAACTTCTGCAAGTGATTTGGTATAATAAAAAACAGAGCTTATTCTCCTAATCATTTTCCCCCATGAACACAGTCATTTTAAATTACCTTTTTTTAGCCATAATTAAGGAAAGACTATCTTGATCCAACTATCCATGTTAAAAATGGCTTTCCCAAAATCATTTTTGGGAGGGTTAAAGCCCTTAACCATCTCACTTTTCCCCAAAGGTTAGCAGGGAATGAACATTTTCTTATCCTTTGATAGGGATATGATATTTGCTTTTTTCCTTCTGCACTGCTTTATTACTGTACTCCATAGATATATCTTCTATAATAATAGTAGTTATGCATTTAAGTATAGCAAAGTAAATGAATTCTAATTTTTTAATGGCAAATAATATTTCATAGAAAGATCTATGGTAGGAATGATATATACCAATATCTATACCAAGGTCAGGGAGAAATTCCAACCCCAACCCAAATAATCAATCAATAAAGAGAGCAAACTAGACATTAATGAATTTTTATAATCTTACCATAATGCATTCATAAGTCCTAATCAATTTCAAACACTCATAGGACTTTGGGCTATTGGATGAATAACCACAGGATAAATTGAGGTAAACTGAGAATATCATAGTTCTTAAAAAAGAGCAGCTTGTGGAGTTGTACATCAGTGGGGGATTTCAGTCTAGATGAATCCAGCTTTGCCACTGAGAATGAATCATTTTTGGGAGGATGAAGGAAAAAATTCTCTTTCTCTGTCTGCTCCCATTTACCCAGTCATCTAAGTGACAAAGCCAGTTGAACACAATGCATCCAGCTAGTGACATAATGATGACAAATAAGGGTAAATGCGGACACATAAATGTAGAAAGATAGGAATTGGAGAGAGGGAGTAGCTTTAGATAATAGAGTTCTTGAAGAGAGCGTTTTTGACTAGGAGCTTTCATGGCGTTGATTCTAGGAAACAATCAGAAAGCTATGCTTAAGGGGACTATCACTAAATATTCTACCAAGGAAAATGAGAACATTCAATAACTGGGGATTGTGGATTGCACCTTTGTTGTATATAAGTATGTGTGTATTATATACATACAATATATACATATCCATTCTCTCTCTCTCTTTATATATATATATATATGTATATATATATATATATATATATATATATATATATATGTATATATATATATATATATATATATACATATATATATATATATAATGTCACATATTCATTATACCATTTTACTCTGATTATGGTCTTCATATTGACTTTGTATGTATTTATGGGGAGATTGTTGGCTATATATTTATAGGATTTTTAAAAAAATATTTTTCCTACTATACAATCTTGAGGTAAATAGCCTTGCTATAAAGCAAATGAAATATTCATGTAATGCACACCAGTGAGGTTTATGCATAACAGTACTAGAAACTCCAGTTCTAAGGATTAACCCTTCAGCCCTAAAAATAGTAGTTGTTGTCTGCCTTCTGGGGAGCCCCAAACCACAAGGTCAAATGCTTATTTAAAAGAATGATGGAGATCATGGGTTGGTGAAACACAGGTTAGGCTAGATTTTCCCTTTTAAGCGGTATTGATATTGCTCTTGATAATTAATTAGCTCAGGAGACTAAGGCTCCTGCAATTGATATAGCTTCCTAGTGTTATGAGTACCAAACTGGCCAGGGCATAAAGGTCTAGATCTCCTTCCTCAGGCTTCTGCTCATAAATTATTATTATTAAAACAATAGCACTAGAATATTATGTTCAGATGAATCAAAATTACATCATAAATGAATATGCCTTCCATGCTCCAAAATGGTTTCCCCTGCTAAGGCTAAATAAAGTTTTTGATAACAGTTAAAGGGACTAAGAGTGTCTCATTTCATTCTACTTTTTAAAAGTAGAATTCAAACTCAGTTTACAACAATGAAAATATCATATTCTCAAACCTACTCCCCAAACCCTAGGACATTTTTTCACCTATGGGAATCAGGAAATAGAATAAAGCAAAAACTTTAAACAGGAGAAAAATCAGAAAAATACAGAAATGTGAATATAAATTGGTTAAAGAGAGAATCTAGGTGGCTAATGGGAATAGAGTAAAGCTGAAAGGAAACAATTGCCTCTAGGTCCCTGGGGATATTTCTTCAATCTAACCTTGACTCAGGTTAACTCCATTAGGTCCAGCTGCATGAAGTCTATCTGTCATTCTCCAAGATCCTGACACATGGTTCTATGTGTTTAACTTTCTTAAAATGCATGATCTTATAATTATTTTAACATTCCTTGTTCCCATGAACTTAGTAGATAAGGAAATATAAACTTATAAATGCTAAATGGCAACACTGTGTTTCTTTACTATTAAAAACCAAATTAAGGAATGAAATCTCTAAATTTTTCCCATGCTTTAAAATTTCTGATTGGTCAATGTAAAACCTTAGCTTTTTTTTATAAATAATAATAATAATCATAAGTCCAAAAGATTCAAAAAGAAAAATGCTATCTACCTCCAGAAAAAAATTCAAAAATTCCAAATGCAGATTAAAGCATTGTTTTCACTTTTTCTTTCTTTCTTTCCTTCCAATATTTCTGAAGTAGAAACATTTTGCATGAATGTATGAATGTATATGTATATATGGATGTGTATGTGTCTGTGTAATTCTATTTGTTGCTTTTTCCATAGTTGATGGAAGGAGTGAAAGAAGAAAAATAATTTGAAACTAAAAATATACTTTTAAATTATATTAAATAATAAATTTTCATTTTTAAACATGATTTATGATTGGTTTCAGAATTTTTATTTTCTTGTCATCTCTCAGATTCCTACCTGCTTCTTAGGAATGTCTTATTAAACTGGTTAATAGACTAATACTTTTCAACCAGGAATTGGCTCTGGCATTTCCATTATTGCTAATAACCAATCAGAATATGGATTGATTATTTGTGTGTATGTATTTGTATTTCCCCAGGAATGTTTTTAAATTACTTTGACAATGCTTAGAATTTTGTTCATAGTAAATGTAAAAGTTGTTTGCAATGAGGATGTGAACTTCTCCCTAAGTATTCCAAAAACTGTACAACTTTCAAAGTGATTAATGTCATATTACTATTTTTAGCCCAGAAAGTAGTAGAAAATGGACCTTCAAGATTTTCAGCCCAATTATTCCAACTTTTTTGGATCCTGGAGATCACTGAATTGAGCTCAAAATACAAACCTCTGTAAGGCACTATTCTGTATCAGAGGATGCATCCATCTTTTATGAGTGATTTTTATCTATTAAGCATTGAAATAAATGCTTTGTTTTTCAAGTGTTTTTTTGTAAATAATGCATCCTTAAAATATCAAAAAAAAGTAAGGCAGTGTATATAGCTGGCATGTTTAAATAGGTTCTTAAACAGAAATGTGACTGAAGAGACTCCCTATGGTAGTAAGCAATTATACCCCACTTCTGCACCCTTTCCATACATACCAATTATAATTTCTAATGCTATATTTGTTTATTTCATTTTAAGTAGAATATGAAATGTTTATCAGAAATGGAGAAGTTTAATGAAAGGTTCGCCTTCTGTATAGCTACTCTCTTGTTTATGCAGCATGAGTGTTTTTCATTTCAGATCCACACTCAGACTTAGTCAAATTTTAGTTGCCAGCCAGCATTTCCAAGATATACTTTTGTACTTTTTTTTCAAAATAAAACACATTTCCATCTTCACATTGTGCTTTTCCCCAGAAAATTTTTGAGAGATAGAGTTGCAATCCTGAGCAGTTAGGCCATAAACAATGCCTTCCTTGGAACACTGTGCTTACTACAACTTCATTCTATGTGACCAAGCACTTTGAAAACAAAGATTTTATATTGGAGGAAGGGAGAGGTCATAGATTTAGAACCTAAAAGTAGTTCAGAGGTTATTTATTACAGCCTAGTGTGATGGAAAAAGGACTAATTCTGAAGTTGGGATCAAATATTACCTCTGACACCATTTGGGTCCTTGTGCTTTACCTTGTTCTTACCTTAGCTTCCATGGACCTCAGTTTCCTTTTCTATAAATTTAAAGAATTGGATTAGGTGGCTTCTGAGATCAATTTGAAGTCTAGGTCCAAGAAGCCATTCATTTCATATAGTGGGATAGTAAAGTCTACAAAGGTCAAATGATTCCTGCAGTAGTAAGAGACAGGACTTGAAGACAGATGCTCTGACTGAATTAAATGTCCTTTCTACTAATCTATCTTAAATATAGAAGTGTAAAAGTTAAATATTTCCATAAGAAATCTTTTCCTGAGCTTAAACATAGCAATATATTTCTGGATCTGGCCCTTTATCAAATCCCACTTCTTTTACTCATTGTCCTTTGAATCACAAATATATGTAAGCCAGATCTAGTAGTCTCTACAACATGGTCAGTATTTGAAAAAAAATGAAAAATAATATTACAGTTGATTTACTTTCAACAAGCTTCTATTAGGGGAAAGCATATAAAATATATAATTATGTTTAAAACATATAAATGTAAACTATTTATAAATGGAAAAAAATTGCAGAATAAATACAAGGTAGTTTGAAGGGAGAACATTAAAAGTTGGAAGAACATAGAGGAGATAGGAGCCAGGTAGAAGATGGTATCTGGTTCAGTTTTAGAAGAAGCAAGTTTGTCTACAAGGCAGAGGTAAAAAGAGAATAGATTTGATACCTGAGGACTGGCCAATGAAAAAACACAGAGATAAGAAATGCATTGTCAATGTTAGGAATATTAGACCAATTTGGACAAATTATGGTATAGGAAGTAGGGAAAATGTAGAATAAGACTGAAAAAGGCATGTTGGAGTCTGGTGGCAAGTACTTTAAAGACATAGAGAAAAAAAAGGTATTTTATTCTAGATGCACTATAAAGCAATCAAAATTCACTGAGTTTGGGAGTAAGGGTCTGGTAGTTACAAGTCATAATTCACAAGCTTCTTGAAAGCATTGGGGGGGTCTTGTTCTTGTCTTTGTGTGCTCAGCTCCATGCAATGCACCACGAATATGGTACTTGGTTAATAAGTGATTAATTGATTGTAAAATATCACAGATGCATGTGGAAATTTGTTGGCATCTTACATGCAATAGAAATCCTAGAAGATGCATTGTTGACTAACAATTCAATATCAACTTATTGTCTTATCATTTTGTCTCTATTAAAAACCAAGTACAAGCACCAGTCTGATTAACTGAAGGCTTAAGTTATATTGGTTAAAATAAGCTGAGGCTTAAAAAACCAAAAAGCAAATGTGTTTTGAGTTTTGTAAAACAGTGGGACTATTAATTCCCACTGTGTGTTGCCACATAACCACATGCATACACATGCACAAACTGACACAGCATGTTTTATGAATAATAAAATTGACAATCTAAAAATTGACCTGAAAACTAGTAGGCCATATTTTTTCCTCATTTTTCCAACTATCAATAGAGGGGTTTTCTAAGTTCCTAGTTATCTGGGAAGGAAAACTTAATGCATCATGGACTGGATATTCTTCCTTGATTGCCCAACAATATTTTTTTCTCCAAAAAAACACCAATATCACATTCTGATTCTTGTCAACTAAACTATCTTATTGTCTTTCAAAAACATCTATTTTATTCCATTCCTCAGTGGTAACAGAAGACAACCATTCACAATTCTAAACAGGTTGAAATTTGTCTGTGAGTTCTTTGACAGATTTGAACACAATAATGACATGAGGTAACTAACTAAACCAGAGAAGCTCCATAAAATAATGACTTTGGGGAGGGAGGGCTTGGGAGCAGGAGGGAAAAAAAAGAGGAGCAAAAACCTTGAATTATCTAATTTGTTTTACAAAATAATAATATTTAAAGGAAATTATATGTATTTATAAAGTAATGTTTGTTGTGTTACTAATGGGCTCACTTCTTTGCCCCTAGCTCCCTTAGTTCAGTTGGTGAGGGCATGGTGCTAATGAAACCAAGGTCACAGGTTTAATCCCCACATGAGTCAATTAGTTCCAATCGGTTGTGTATCTATAACATGCCCCTCTAATCTCACTCATCCATCTTTTGCAAATGATAGTTTTTGGTCTCTCTCAGGTCAGGATTAGAATTCAAACACTCCTGAGAGAAAATATCTCAAAATTTATGGACACTTGATAATGGTTCAATAGAGGCATCTTCTTTCAAAAGAAAAAGAAAAAGAATGGCACACTTCAGAGTCAGATATTGCATACCGCTTTTTTGTTTGTATATATAGGACAGATGTCAGACCATGGAATGATCTATTTTTGAAATAGTAATTAAAATATATTTACACAGAACTTAATAGTTATTAAGAATTTTTCAATTGATTCTTTCCAGTTTAATAAGATATGTAGTGACATTATTGTATTCATTTTTCAAAAAAGGAAATTGGATCCTTAATTTCTTAGTATTCTATGTTTAAATCACAGAGGAAGCTAGGTAGTACAGTGAATTGAAAACTAGACTGGGAGTCAGAAAGATGTGAATTCAAATTTAACTATAAACACTAATTACTGCTCATGAGTCTGCTTCATTTTCTTCTATAAGAAGGATAAAATAATACCACTTACATTCTAGGGTTGTTATTAGGATAAATGATGATATTTGTAAAACACTTTGAAAATCTTCAAAGTGCTACATAAATGGTAGCTCGTATCAAATACTGACATAGTGACATGCCCAACTCAAGGCATAAGTATTGGTTGAAACTCTGGTGAGCATGGGGGATCCCAGAGAATGTTGGACTTGCAAGATAAGATGATTTACAAGAAACACTGCAGCTTTCAGTCTGATTCCTTCCTTGGTTTTCATTTTATGATCATGCTGCCTGGATCTCCTTTATGAGATTCTGACTCAGCCATTCCTGTTTCAACTTTGAACAGATTTTCTGTTATGAAACAAGTGCTAGAAATAGATGAAATATCATCTCCCTCTGAACCACCCAACAGCAATATGGCCACATCCACACATGCTCAAACATAGAAACTATTTAATGGCAGATTCAGGATGTATACTACGTTGTTTGCCTTCTAGTTCTTTTCATTATCCAAGTTACTTTTAACTTAATGCATCACACAAAAATCATAATACCCTTGACCATAATTATAAAAACTTCAAGAACTTGCTTTATTCCATATCACTCCAATCTTTAAAATCTTTAAATTTGCTCTTTTCTTTTCCTATAAGTAGGCTCAAGTTTTTTCATATTAAAAAAGATTAATAAATGGATAAAATAAATAAAAACTCATTTTAATTCATCAGGCCATCAACTCATCATGTCTTATCTCTTCCTATTTACCACTAATTTGGAAGGAAAAAAAAGGCTATATGTAAAATCTTCTCTACCTCAATACATTTTTGCTTTCTATTTTCTTGAACTCTGGCTTTTGACTCTACTACATTGTTTTCTCCCCAAGGTCCTTACAGTCAATTTAATTTAAAATCATTTTTCCTATGCTCATCTTTGCACTACTGGAAAGTATTATTAACCCTTTCCTATTGTAAATTCCTAAATCAAAGAAGCTCCATAAAATAATGCCTTTTGTGGGGGCCTGGAAAAAAGAGGAGAAAAAACCTTGAATTATCTAATTTGTTGCATAAATCTAATTTGCTACATAAATTGTAGCTCTTATCAAATACTAATATAGTGACATGCCCAACTCAAGGCATAAGTATTGGTTGAGACTCTGATGAACATGGGGATCCTCATGTCTAATGATGGCCTCTGAGGCAGAGAATGTTGGACTTGCAAGTTGATTTATAAGAAATACTGGAGCTTTCAGCCTGATTTCTTCTTGGTTTTCATTTTATGATCATGTTGAAAATGTTCTTGGCAAAGATACTACAATTTTTTGGTATTTTCTTCTCCATTTCATTTTGCAAATTAGGAAACTGAGACAATGAGAATTAAGCTATTTGCCCAGGGTCACACAACTAGTACGTATCTGAGTCCATATTTGAACTCAGGTATTCCTAGCTCCAGGAATTCTAACTACTGTACCACCTAGCAGTCTCCAACCAGGTTCAAAATATGGCTATCTCCTAAGTGTTTATCCTTGCCTTGCCTCTGTTTTCTCCTTGCTTACACAGTGATTTCATTGGCTTTCCACAGTTAAATTATCTTCCTTCTGCAGGATGATGTTAGTCTACGTAAACAGCTACAGTTTCCTCCCTGAACTTCAATTCTTTATTTTCATCAACTTGCCAAACGATAGGTTTTTTTTTTCAATTGTTCATTCCTCTAAAGTATACATTTTACAAAATAGAAATTATCATATTCCTTACTTCTCCTTCTAAACTTCCAGGGTATGCTTTAACAGAAATAATAATTAAAAGTGACCTCAGAGAAAATTTGGTCAGCCCATGCTTGGGGCAGAATTCATCTCTCCCATCCCTAATCTTGATAATTTACCCATTATTTGTGTATTTCCAGTGAAAGGAAATTTTGCTGCCTTTGATGCAATCCATTCCACTTTTGGACAGTTCTAATTCTGAGAAACTTTTCCCCTTACATTGTATCTAATCTGTCTATCGACAGCTTTTAACCGTTGAAGAAATGCTCTTCATTGTATTCCTTTAAATGTACATTTATATAGGTATACAGTCCTGTAGCAGTTCTCTGAAATATGTTCCTGTTTGAATGAAAAAAGTTGTTGTGGCATCCTATGTTTGTGAAGTCATCTGGATTTTGATAACCTCTTTCTATTATTCACAAATGATTAATAAAAAGTTCTAGCAATTTAGCTGATAGTGAAGTTGTTTCTCAGCCTATGTTTTGGAGGAAAGGGAAGGGAAAGTAAAGAAAGGTTATGTAAGGGAAGGGAAGGAGAGGGAAGGAGAAGAGAACAGAGGGCAGGGGAAGGGAAGGAAGAAACAAAATTTGGATATTTATATTCTTCTTAGGAACCTGTCCCCTATGTAATTATATTTTTTTACAATTGCTAACAGTGATTCAGTAATCATACCTTCCAGTTCTTGTGATAGTTAACTATTACTGAGAAAATGAAGTCATTTAATATAATGTGGTGGTCTTCTACCATCTTTTCACTTATATTGTATTTCACTTCATAGTTCAGTTTCCTTTAGCAAGGATGCCAGTAATAAATTGAGTTATATAGGATCATAGACTGAATATTAGAAGGCTTCTCAGATAATGTATAGTCTTCTACCCAACACCATTTTGCAAAGGAAGAAACAATCTCAGAGAACTTAGTTGATTTGAACCTATTGACTGACTGAATGTATTCATCTTTCTACTTCAACTTGTTGCTTTTCTCCATATTAATACTTTTTCATTTTTAGTTGTTCTATGTTTTTTTGCATTTTTATTGTATAATATATTCAGTATATATGCTGTCTGTATATATATAAGCATTATATATTTATAAACTGAGTACATATATGTATGTACATGCAGACCATTGAATTGATTAATTCTTTTTATCTACCTATTGCCCCCAACATAATTTAACATCTTTTTTGTTGCCTTTGGCAATCGTTATCAGTTTCATTTCATTATAACCTTTAGTTAATTATTCTTATTTGATGTCACTTTTTCATTCATTATCAACCCTTATTTTCAGCACCACTTTTTTTTTTTTTTCTTTTTTAAGTCACTCTAAAATTTTCATGATTATCTGTAGTGTTCTGTTTCTCTAGATTGTGATCCTTTTCTTGGAGCAGGTTTCTTGGGGAACTTCTGGAGGCAGCATTGGCTTCAGTTCAGTTCAATAATCCCAAAATGCAGCCAGGAGTTAAAGCCCTTTACTGTCTCTTTCCAAATTTTATCTCCAGATCCTGTATTTTCTCCTTCAAGTCTTGTCTCCTTCACTTGGGGCTCGGCTAGCTTTCTTAGAGGCCTCTTTCTCTCTGGTTCCCCTAGAGCTCTTGTCCGAATGTCTCCAGCCAGCACAAATGTCCAAGTGGGAATGAAATCTTGACCCCTCCTCCCTGAATCCTGGCTCCTTATATCCTCCCAGAGAATGGGCTTGTGGGTCTCCCTGGACTTGTGGGAGCACCTTAAAAGTATGCTCTCTTAAAGGTGTGAACTCTGAACTAGAGAATTATTAAGTACCATGCTAAATTAGATAATTATATCCATTCCAGTGATTTAGCACCTTGTAAGAACCCTAACAATTATCTTCATTGGTAGCTTTAGAGTAGACAAATACCATTGTCTTCTTAATAAAAATAAATTTTCTTCAATTTTAATTTTTTGCATGATTCTGATTTGCTTATGTGTTATAATGATAGCAATTAGAGTGGGGTTTTAAAAACAGAGCATGGATGATTAGGGCTCCTGAGAGGAAACACATTGTCTTCTTCTGGGTCTTCAATGTGGAAAGAGATAGGGTGAAGAATTGTGAATAGTCTTCTGTGGCAATAGCACCATTATGAATGGTAGTATACATAACAGGAGGAAAATATGGTATGTGAGAAAGAAAGATAGGAGTAACTTGTACTTTCATACAGAAGGAGAGACTGGAGAGTTTTAACCCAAATCTAAGGATATTCTGATCTATATTGGATTCTAAAATTCAATGATCATTTCACCTAAAGTTTTCTCATTATTACCTTATCATCTATATCCTCTTGGTTATTCAGAACCAGGTATAGAATAGAATCTCTCAACATTGTGAAGAATTAGCATTAAGGAATGTCAAATACTTTAAGCTTCTAACATGATTCTCATCTTTCCACTTGCCCAGGCTTGAAAACACAAAATAATCTTTTACTCACTCTTTTCCCTCAATTCTACAGTTACAATGGCCTATTGATTCTACCTCCACAGTATTTCTCACATCAATAATCTCTACACTCAAACTGTCACCAACCCAGCTTTGGTCCTTTCATCAGGACTTTTATAACTTCTTCCTAATTGATCTCCAGGCTTTCAGTTCTTCCTTTCTCCAATTTATTCCTTTAAGCAGTTGCCAATATAATTTTAATGCACATATTTGATCATATTGTTCCACATCTCAGAAAGCTTTAGCAGTTCCCAATTGTCTAAAATTTGTTTTAACTTGGAATTCATCACTTCTATAATTTGGGTCCGACAATCTTTCCCAACTTTATTTCCTGTTGTTTCCCATCAAGCACTGATATAGTCTAGCCAATGCAGAATACTAATTATTTCCAAATATTGTTCTATTTATTACCTTCCAATACTGTATGGTCTCACTTTTTCCCTTTCCCATACTCCATACTCTCCTTCATTTCCTCAGCATCAGACTCTCCAATATTTCTATTTTTTAAAGATTCAGCTCAAGTGCCACCTACTTTAAGAACTTTAAATACTTTCTTCTTAATTATGTCTATTTAGGTTAATGATTTCACTGCCTAATAAAAGCATATTTTATGTACATACATATATATATATATATTATATGTGATCTTAACATTTATTACTGCTGTGCTAAAGAGAATGAAATCTTGCCATCTTCTCTAAGATGGGTTCTTTCTGCTTTAGATCCAGATATGTGGATACTGAAAGAACTTGGCTTCTAAAAGGAAGAATTAGTGATTCTTTTCTCAAACATTTTGGCTGATTCCATTCACATCATGACAAATAGGACAAATTATTTAAAATTTAGGGATGGCCTCTCTCTAGAGTTTTTCCAAAGCAGGAAATAAAAAGCTATTCAATATTAACTATATATAAAGAAATATGTTTCCTGTACACAAATGCAATACTCAGTCCCAAGCACAATATATCTGACTCTTTGTAACCCATTTGGGGTAGTATCCTTTTCTTTAGATATGTTCTATGTTTTTCAGCTCTTAGTCACTCATGGTAGACTAAAAGCATCCAACATCTTTTTCATACTTAAACTTCTCAGTTAAAGCAGCCCGAACCAGGCAAGTAAAATAAATTCTCTGAGCAATATGCTATTATTTAATGTAAATGTTCTTAATGTATATATATTTTACACTTTACTTTTTGAAAAAAATGTATTGAAGCTATTATAAAATATTCATAGTCCTAGATAAGAGATTTCCTTATTGGTCACGTTATTCTGAATACTTGGTTCATCACCTCTCAGTCAGATTTTAGAGAGCATCCTTAATGATTGGTCCTCTAGAATAATTTCTGATAATTGAGTTGACAGAGTTTTTATGATTTCAAAATTGTTTATTTATACAATGTTGTCCTAGTTTGAAAATTTTGTTTCATTTTACTTCATTCTGGATCTGTAAATTCCAGTTTTCCCTAGTTTATATGAAATTATATCTTTAATCTTTTCTTACCATTCCACAATGGAATTTTATTCTATTATGTATATATATATAGTGGAGAAAATAGGTGAGTATGTGAAAAGCCTATTACAGAAGCTGGGCCTTGAAGTAGCTAAGGAAGTCCAGGAACAGAAGTGAAGAGAAACAGAGCCAGGAAATTTATTTTTCATGAGTGAAATTCAACAAAAATATATTGATGTACATTTTCTCCCAAGCAATATAATAGCTTATTAACGGGGGTTCTACCTATTAATAAATAAGCCAATGATTGCCTCAATTCAAGGTAAATACCATTTTTATAGATTTGGGGAAGAATAAAGAATGGAAGAGTTTAGGTGAGGAAGTAATATAGTTTTATTATTACTAATAATAAGGTGGGTTACATTACAGGGTTGAAGATAACATGACTGATTACATGGCTGAAGTTAGGGAAAATATAATTGGTTACAAGTAGAAAATGAGTTTGATAGCCACCCCTTCATTCATTTTTGTGACTTAAAAAATGTTTATTGTTTTAGTCCACTAGCAAGGTTAGAGGTAATGAATCAGATTTCTTTGGATAGCAAACTAGGCATTTTTAAATTCTGTGTATAGATCTATTTATTTTTTAACATCCATTTATTTTATTTTTTAATGTTCTGAACATTTTTATTTAAAATTTCAAGTTCTAAATTATTTTCTTTTTTACACTCTCCCTTTTACTCTCCTGTCCCTGAGATAGTAAACTATCAGATATAGATTACACCTATGCAATTATGTAAAACATGTCCATATTAATCATTTTGTACAAGAAAACTCCAAAAAGAAAAAAGAAAGTGAAAAAATAGCATTCTTACTCTGTATTCAATCAATATCAGTTCTTTCTCTCGAAACAAGTATGCTTCATCTTTAGTTCTTTGGGATTGTCTCAGATCATTGTATTTCTGAGAAGTTAAGTTCTTCCTAGTTTTTCATTGAACAATATTACTATTCTTATTACATTTCACTATGTATTATAAGCTAAACAGAAGAATAGAATAACTTGGTAGTATAAAGATATCAGACCCGAGAATGTGACATTTACCCACTATTTTCAAAGATAGCAAATTTCCTTAAGGCAAGAATAAAATAGTGATTATCAGGAAATCAAAATTTTTTTTTTCTATCCTTGATTAATTACAGGTCAGCTGAATTTCTGCATTATGTTCAGAGACAGATAACCAGGACTTAGGCAATTATAAGACAAAATCAATTAAATGTAAATAAAATCAATAAAAGTGATACAGAATCTATATTAAATTATTTTTGAGATCGACACATTGATATTAACAAAAAAAGTCAATGTTGCTGGGTCATTAAGTACACAGAAGTGCATAAAGTATAATACAAATGGAAATCTACAGAGATAATTTATTTTGAAGACTTTTAAAAGTTAAGGAGAGAATTTTATATTTAATCTTAGGGTGAGCACTTAGAATTTATTAAGTGGGGTATGTGTGTGTGTGTGTGTGTGTGTGTGTGTGCAACAAAATCAAATTTGTATCTTATGAAGAAATAATAATGCCTCCACACAAACTTTAGAGAGTCAGAGCATAAAAAAAGTTGAAGTGAAACAATTTTCCAGCCCACAACAGCTTAAGAGTCACCAAGATTTGTCATACCAGGATGGAAGTGGAGCACAGTCCAGTGCAGTTTGCATCAGTACAATTCAAGCCCCATCAAATCAGCAATAGGTCTCAGGGTAACTGAATCAGTGGCAGCAGTGGCTGTTTCCAGACCTCTCAGCCTACAAATGCTAAAGACAACTTAAAATGTCAACAGAAAAAGTTTGATGCATCTGGGTTAGAGTGGAGAATAGTACAGCACAGGCGAGGCCATCCCAGGTTCAAATCTGGAAAACCAGGAGCAGGTCTCAAGCTCTCTGCCCAGAGAGGGTTGAACAAGTAAACACAGAGAGTACAAGAATCTCTGAGGCAGACTTTGCCAATACTCCAATTTGGGTTGAAGGCCTGACTGGTAGTTACAGGGTAAGGAACACTAATACATCAGAGCTTGCAGGAACTAGGACTTTCCTCACAGTTGCAGGGCAGAAGAGTGCTGGTGATCACTCACAGATCAAAGCACAGGTTGGGAGAGTAGTAAATATACCTCTTCTCTGATCATAACAGCTTGGAAAAATTATAGACCTTAGAATTATAATCCTTAGAAGTAGCTCTGCAAATAGCTGCAACAAATCTTTGGACTTTTGGCCAATATACCCTATCTCATGAAGCAGAGCCCTACTTAATAAAGAGTTAATAGTTAAATAATAGGCTGGAGAAATGAGAAAACAACAGAAAAAGATTATCACCATAAAAAACCACTATGGTGACAATGAATTCAGATCAAGACACATACACAGAAGATAACAAAATCAAAGCTCCCATATCCAAAGCCTCCAAGAAAAAAAAAATTATCTTAAGCCATGGAAGAGTTCCAAAAGAATTTTGAAAACCAAGTAAGAGAAGTAGAGGGGAAATTGCGAAGAGAAATGAAATGCAAGAAAATAATGAAAAACAAGTCAACATCTTAGTAAAGGAGACACAAAAAATATTAAAGAAAACAACCCCTTTAAGAAAGAGACTAGGCCAAATGATAAAGGAAGTACAAAAAAGCCAATAAGGAGAAGGATGCCTTGAAAAGCAGAATTGACCAAATGGGAAACACACACACATACACAAAACCTCCCCTTAAGGAAATAATTCCTTTAAAATATAATTGGCCAAAGGGGAAAGGACATACAAAAGATCGCTGAAGAAAATAATTCTTTAAAAGTAAAAATTGAGCAAATGAAAGGTAATAACTTTGTGAGAAATCAGGAAACATAAAACAAAACCAAAAGAATAATTGTTTTATGATGAAGGCCTGAACTAACGTGGTAGGTAAATAAATAGAAAGACAGAAACTATGAGAGATATAATAGTAGAAACAACATGGGGTCAGTGCAAAGAAGTCAAGAAGGGTAAAGATTGGGCAAAGATCATTATATTGACCATTACAGTATCATTGGTAACTTTGGAAAGAGACTGGTTTCAATTGAATAATGGGGTCAGAGGCCAGACTTCAGAGGTTTTGGAAGAGATTTAAAAGACAAGTGGAGGCACCTATTGAAATGGTTTCCTCAAAGAGTTTTACCATGTAGGGGAGGAGAGACAGGACAATAATAGCTATAGCAATTGTTCAGATCAAGTGGACATTTTGTAAGCATGGGGTAGACATAGGCATGTCTGTAGGCAGCAGGAAAACACCAGAAGTTGAGGGAGATTTAAAGTCAATGAGAGAAAAGGGATGATAGAGAAAGAAAAATCTATGAGAGTGGATGAAAAGAAATATGATCAAAGGTACATGTGGAAGGTTTTGCCATTTGCAAGGAAAAGAGTCACCTTTTTGTGTGAAACAGGGGCACAAGAGGAACGATGGGGAACAATGCCTGAATTATGTGCTATTTAAAAGATGGAAGAAGAGTGATCTTAAATTTAAAGAGAATAAATATAAAACACACAAAGTAACTAAATTTGTAGTTTTGAGAGAAGACAACAGTAGTTGAGGTGATCAGTAAAAATGTCATGTAGAAGACTGTGCTTGAACTTTCATCTTGAAGTTAAAGATGAATACATGAGAAAGGTCAGAGGGTAACAGCAGAGCACTCTCCAGGAATGGGGCTTGGGGAAAGGCACAGAGAGAAAACTTGAAGCATTTTGTGTGAATGACAGAAAAAAAGGCAATTTGGCTGGATATCAAATGATGTAACAGTAGAAACAATGTGAGGAGGAGTAATACACAATGAGAAAAGGAAAGTTAGGAATATGTTGTAAAGAAATTTAAAAGCTAAATCTAAGAGTTTATAGTTTATCATGAATATAATAAGAAACTACTTGAATTTACTAGTTAGGGAAGTAATACAGTTGAGAAACTTACTTTATTTGTAAGGTATGGGATAGATGGTATTTTGGAAAGACAAGTACAAAGAAAAATGAGGAGGCTAGAATAAATTTGATAAGGAGCTTAATGAAGGTGGTAGCAAAATTAATGAAGAAAATCAGTTAAAATAGGAACATCATGGTTTGACAATTGACTAAAGAGTGGAGTGTCAGAGCAGGAAAACGAAAAGATAATGGTAAAGTTGAAATGCTGAGAGATGGTAATATGATGATTCTTTTGAGACAAATAAGGAAGTTTATAAGAAGTAAGGCTTTGGGAAGGATGAAGATAATGAATTCATTCTTGGTCATGTTGAATATAAGATATCGAATAGGTTAAGGTAATGAACAAATTGCCCTAATGTGAAATATAAGATATGTATTTATAGATAAGTATATTTTTATATATGTATATACATGTGGATTAGATATATGTATGCATCTATCTATACACATAAACAGACACATATATGCATGTATCATATTGGTATAGCGATCAGAGTTATGCTCATGTTCACTTTTGAGTTTTCCAAGATATCGTAGAAAAGAAGTAGGGAGGACCTGGCACAGAATTCTAACCTGTAATTAGGGAACATTATATGGGTTAGCAGCCAGCAAAAGATGGAAAACTTCCTACCTACCAAAACATCCCATTCTCCTTTTAGACAAATTTTCTTTTTATGTCTGTTCTTTTGCTTGTGGCTCCAAATTATTTGCTCAGCATCTACTAAGTACTCCAAAAGTCTGGGATTGAGGCAATAAACTAATAAATAACTAATAAAAACTAATAATAAATTAAGGTATTATGCTAAGTAAATTCCTTCAAATCTCAAGTACTGAGTATATGTTAGCATTAATTTACAATTAGGGGCATTATGTTAGTGTAAGGGTTTCATGCTATCTACTGTAAATCTAAAAAAGTTAAAATGGAGGCTCTTCCTGTTCTATCACTGTAAGCTTAACAAGGGATTTAACTATTTCCTAGGGAAAGTATAGAATAGGTTCAAGAGCTTGGTAAGAAATTCACATAGGCTATATTTAAGAGAATTTAAGAATTAAAAAAATCAAGAACAGAAGAAAAATGGGAAAAATGAAAAGATCTTTGTAGCAAGTTCTTTGATGCATCAAAGATAAGATAGTTCAGCCATCATATTTAGAGAAATCAGATGTCCCAATGGGATGCATATGGAAGTAAAATTGGATTAAATAAATTAAAGATTGGAAGGATTGTTTCACTGAGACCAAAAATAAACAGAAAGGTCCTGTGCAAAAACTAGCACAATTTTTAAAATAGTGAGAGTTTTATTCTTAAAGTAGTTAAATGAGAGAATATTAAAGTTAGAATAGTCACAAAACTTTTTTTTTTCCCTCTTAAAAAAAGAATTGATTTTGGAACTATGCCCAAAAAGTTATCAAACTGTGCATACCCTTTGAGCCAGCATTGAAATACTGAGGAGGCAGCTCTTTTTGTTGTGGCTAGAAACTGGAAGATGAATGGATGCCCATCAATTGGAGAATGACTGGGTAAATCATGGTATATGAATGTTATGGAATATTGTTGCTCTGTAAGAAATGACCAGCAGGAGGAATACAGAGAGGCTTGGAGAGACTTACATCAACTGATGCTAAGTGAAATGAATAGAACCAGAAGATCGCTGTACACTTCAATGTTGTATGAAGATGTATTCTGATTGAAGTGGATATCTTCAACATAAAGAAGATCCAACTCACTTCCAGTTGATCAATAATGGACAGAAATAACTACACCCAGAGAAGGAACACTGGGAAGTGAATGTAAATTGTTAGCACTACTGTCTATCTACCCAGGTTACTTATACCTTCGGAATCCAATACTTAATGTGCAACAAGAAAATAGGATTTACACACATATATTGTGTCTAGGTTATACTGTAACACATGTAAAATGTATGGGATTGCCTGTCATCTAGGGGTGGGAGTAGAGGGAGGGAGGGGATAATTTGGAAAAATGAATACAAGGGATAATGTTATAAAAAAATTACTCATGCATATATACTGTCCAAAAATTTTTATAATTATAAAATAAAAAAAGAATTGATTAAAACATTATTAATAGCTGCTTTCCAGAGCTGTGATTATAAAATGAGATATTTATAGTGTTTTTCAATACTTAAAGTGCAACCTAAATGCATTAGTATTATTTATTAAATGATATAATTTATTAATATGTTAATTAATATATTATATAATCATATAATTCACAACATGACATATTATGTATATATTATTATATATAATATATTTTATTAATAATATAACTACTAATGAAATTAAATATTATTATTATTATTAATTACCAAATGCCTGCCTTCCTATAATTAATTAAATTAATTTAATTTTTACTTACAATTTTTAATAGCTGAGTTCAAAAACAAGGAGAGTAGCAAGTATATATAAATTATACTCTGTGGCTGACTACATTTTTGTAACCAGACAATTGACTGAAGTATGAACAGAATATAAGCTGTAAGTGTGTTTATAAATTGAACATGAAAAAACATTTATTTGACAGAAGAAAATGTCACTGAAAGGTTTTACTCCAATAAGATATGTCTCCCAAATGCATGTCAAAATACTCCAATATTTTTAAAAGATCTCGTGATTACTTTAAATTTTAAAAGAAAAATTTAAAAAATACACTCTAATGGGGGGGGGGGCAGCTAGTTAGAGAAGTAGATAGAGCACGAGCTCTGAAATCAGGAGGACTTGAGTTTAAATCTGCCCTCAGACACTTAACACTTCCTGACTATGTGACCCTGGGCAAGTCACTTAATCTCAATTGCCTCAGGGAAAAAAATACACTCTGATTTATTAATATCAAGTAAAGGACAGAGCAGAATGATGATGCTAACTAAAGATCTTTGCTACTATTATGGAAGTTGTCAAAAATAAAAGTCCAAAAAGAAGAGAATTTCTCCATATTCATAGTGAAAACTTACAGACACACTCCTGTCTACAGCTTACATTGGGTTGATATAATCATATACAGATAGATATAAATAGTTTTATATATATATATATATATATATATATATATATATATATATATGTATATTTATATTCACACACATATGCATGGAGACAGATGATAGATTCATATATATATATACATATATATAATACACATATATACATAGAGATATAGAAATTCATAAATAGATGCAGATACCCCAATTAATCTGAGTGCGTGTGTGCACGTGTGTGTGTGTGTGTGTGTGTGTGTGTGTGTGTGTGTGTGTGTATGCAGGTTGTTTTGCTAAGATTTAGAATTTAATCTTAACTAGTTTAACTCCCTTCCCACCAATCACTTAAGGACCAAAAGATAATCATGGATAATGAACAAACATATTTATCAAAGCAAATAGTAAAGTAGCAATAGGAGAAGTAATAAAGAATAAACAAATTTCATGGGATTCTGCAACTGAAATAAAGGGTCCATAGAGGAAGTGAAATCTGAATTCAAGTGGTGAGAGAATAACTTCCTCAGCTCTCTCCAGTCTTGGCAGTTTTTGCTTATGCAGATTTTGGCAATCAAAAGATAGGTTGGAGTAATGGATTGTTCCTTCTCACATACTACTGGATGAAAAATGTCCAATTGTCAATACGTCACATGAATTTAATGGATCAGTATTTTGGAGAGAAGGTAAAATGGGCAAGGGACTTGCTCCAAAATTAAAGAGAAGGAAGTAATTCCTGGGTTATAAGCTATTTGTGAAATTGTTGTAGCGTGTTTTTCCCTTGAAATATAGGTCAAACTTTTTAAGATCAAGATTTTCCCAGTGATGCCATATGACAATTGTCATGAAATGGTGCATTGGCTAAATAAACTACTGAATGACAAGTCACACAAAGGGCAACAGATAGGTATATAACAAATACAATTAGACATAATGCCAAAGAATTATGAAGGGGACAAAGCATAAGTCACAGAAATATGTTATTAGAAAAAAATGTAATCCAATAAGGTAGAGAGAAAGCTAGGAAGAAATGATGAATGTGCTATATGTGACATTTAAACATAGTTTACTTTCTATTTCCTTGATATTTCCATGTACTAGGCACTTCTATTTCAGTCCTCCATGATTTTCTTATTATCTGGTGAATCTCTCTTTCCCTCCCTCTTTCTCTCTCCCTCCCACTATCCCTCCCTTTCTTTTTGTCTCTTCCTCTCTCTGTCTCTCTATCTCTCTGTCTCTCTCAGTCTCTCTGTTTCTATCTCTCTATTTCTATCTCTCTGTCTCTGTTTCTCTATCTCCCTTTATAAATATAAATATTTATAAATTATTTTACATTTATTATTTATTTATATTATTTATATATAATTATGATTAACTTTGTATTACAAAATATAAAACTGAGTCTCAGGTAATAATTGACTTGCCCATGATCACAAAGTTAAACAGTGTCAGAGTCAGGATCTGATTTTATAATTTATTATTTATATTATTATTTATTATAAATATAAATATTATAAATATTGTTTCTCTGTCTCTCTGTGTCTCTGTGTCTCTGTTTCTCTATCTCTATATCTCTTTCTCTGTCTCTCTCTCTTTCTCCCTCTCTCTCCAGTATATATCTACATCTATATCTTATATGTCTATGTGTGTATGTTGTATGTATAAAATCTTCTTCACCATTGCCCTCCCTTGTCTGCCTCCCCAACTTGCACTAGCCCTCTTGATATGCAGAATTTTCCCATAATGCTTCACCTTTCTCATCCCAGAATCTTTGCTCATGCTGCTTTTGGGGAAATGGTTTCCCTTGATAATATAACCCACTGAAATTCTGCCTCCTTTGCCTACCCCAGAGGCAAATGTGTTTTTTACTTTATCAATTTACTAGAAAGGAATAGTGTTATAGTGAGAGATGAACTAAATGTCAGGACATCTGGATTCAAATCCTGACTTAGATACTTATTAGCAGTATGGTCAAGAACAAGTCATTTGTACCTGCAAAGCTTCAGTTTTCTCAACTATAAAATGAGAATTCAGTGACCCACGAGGTAACTTCCAGTTTTATATCAGTAATCTTTAGTGTGGTACTTAACATTTATCTCTATTAAATTTCATTTTATTTGATTCAGCTCAATATTCTAATCTGCCCAAATTTCTTTGAACTCTGTCATCCAGTGTATGATCTAATCCTCTCTACTGGCAAATTTTATAAGTATGCCAATCATATCAGGCCAGAGATTAGTGGGTAGCAAAGATTCCAATTGTAATGTAGCATGCTTGAGAAGGAATGAAATTAAATATCTGGAAAGGTAGTTGGGAGTCAAGTTGTAGGAAAACTTACATGCCAAACAAGTTTGTCTCAATAGCTTTATTTATTTAAAAAAGTAGATATATAAAAAATGTGTTTGGTACACATACTAGAAAATCTGTATTGGCAGGATTTATATTGATATGCAAATTATCTGGACCAGAAATAATTTTGGTATATTTCTGTAAGATTCAGACTGTTGTTTTTTTTTTTGTTTTGTTTTGTTTTTTTTTTTTCATCTCATGGGTCATTACTAAGTACTAAAGATTATGTCCTTTGGTATAGATATGGCTGAGATTTAGGGGGAAAGTAATTAATTCACTGAGTCTTTTGAGTGTATCTACAATTCCAGTGAGGTTAATATTATTTTTTTATGAAACTAATTGGTCTACTCACTTATCTTATGTGCTCTTTATGCTATGCTCTGAGACTGTTGGATGGAAGGGACTATGATATTATTGACAAAAGTACATGTTAAACTACATGATTTTAGAGGCCTCGTTACAGAGTGAATCAAGTAATTTTAGCCTTAGTTTTTAGAAAAGCAGCAATCAGATCCTGCCTCTGACATTGTTTAACTTTGTGATCATGGGCAAGTCACTTATTACCTGAGACTCAGTTTTATATTTTATAACACAAAGTTAATAACACTTATAATACTTGAAATGACTGTTTTATTAATGCACATAATATACTTTGTAAACCATAACATGATACCACTACCAATTAGCATTCTAATTCTTAAATATTTACTGGAAATCAATAAATAAGATTAATTATGATGGTGAGTCCATAAAACTTTTGGCTATAACAAAAATAACATTCCTAAATATAAAAAAAAAATTCAGCCATGATTGATATAATAGAATCATATTCAGTTTAAAATAATCTATACATGAGCGCTATGTATATAGCTTAACGACAGTCCCTCATTTACTCTTCAATTTGATATTCAGGCATTGTGTTGCAATAAAAAGAAGATCATAAGAGGCCCTTTCATGAGAAAGCTGAATTATACAAGAAAGACATTCCTTAATAGCACAGAAACAAGAGAAATACTTGTGTTCCTCAAACTGCTACCTATAGTGTAGGTCATATTAAAATGAAATGAGTTTTTATCACTTCCCAACTGAACTTGTTACTCCATTAAGGTAGATCAAATTGCTTATCCTGACAAAGATTGATTACCAATTAACTCTAGCATAAGCCGACAGAAATGAAGGGATGGAAAATGCCTTGAAGTTTATTGAGACATCTATATTAAATACAGAGGTCTCTGGCATAAATACTCCTAGGAAGAATTGTTTTCAGAAATGTTTTAGAAGCCACACAAGATGATAATGTAATCCTAACAAAATCACAACTCTCAGGGGTTCTTAGAGAAAATTAAGGTGACCTTGCAAATAGCCTATATAGGAAACGTTTGCTGAAACAGATTCCTTGACATTCTTTATATCTTTCATGATTTGATGTCAAGTTATATCCAACAAAATGAAACTGTATGAACATCCATCCTTCAAATATTAAGTTCCATCATTTTTCTTGCCTCCCAGGGCATGAAATAGCTACCGACCACCTGCTGTTTGTATGTTACTTTGTCAGGTTGTAAGCCCAGAATTGATACTCTCTGACTTTCACAGCATACCAAACTTAATTTCGCCTTTGGTAGTCCTCAGACAACTCCGGCTGCTCTACACTGGTCCAATATCATTAGTAAACAATATTAGCATTAAACATTTCCAGGACTTGATTTATTTTAAGTTTCTTCCACATATTTGGTAGAGTTCTCTTGAAATGGCAGCTCTAGAGCTAGTCAAATGCCTCCCTGGAGAGAATTCATGAAGCATCTGCGACCTAAATTACGTTGGCTCCACCAGATCCTTGCCCTTTACAAAATGATTGTTGGGTGTAAGGCTACTTGGTTTTATCAAACAAGTCCTTCTGTTTTCCTGAAACTTTGAAAAAGGAAATAGGACACAAGTCCTGAAAAAGCATAATTATAGATCCAAAAATCTGTTACAGGCTTATAAACTCCATGTCACCATGCTATTCAAATTCTTCAAAATAAAAAGCAAAATATGCAAGTGCATGAACAGGTATGCATGTACATGTATGCACATATACATTGTTATAGGAAAAAGGAGGAGAGTATCCTATTGATTTCATTGATATAGATTTTGCCTCTTTAACAATAGTGATAGTGATGATTTTGCAACATACAATTTTAAAAATGCAGACTTTAATTATTACATCACTTTGCTAATCTCAATGTATTTCCCCCTCTCAGTTAAACAAAAAGACTTCTCTTTTAACAAACAATTAAGAAGAAAAGGGAAAAAACAAAACAGATTAACTGACAAATCAATCAAATCTGACAATGTATGTATGTAGCAAACCCAAAACTCCACTATTTTTCAAATAAAGAAAAATAGGTATAACTTCCTAAATTTTTTACTCAAGCGTCTTGATTGTTATAATTACAAAATATTCACTTTCATTTGTCACTGTCACTTTCAATATCATTGTCTTCTTGCTCTTATTCTTCTTCCTTCTTCTTGTTCCCATTCTCAGAGTTAGGTAGATGCAGTTTAGTTCCTGCCTCTGAAACCTCTGATTGTTTAACTAGTTAAGTTATTTAACTGAATTACCCATGCAACATGTGAATAATGATAAATTGCATAAAAATTTGCTTAACTGTATTAATATAAGAAATTTCAATTAAATGAATGATCAATGAAAAATAACAGCAATTTCATATATTATTTTCCCAGTTCTGTTTCCTTCATTCTTCATTAGCTCATATACAATTTATAGCCTCAAAGAATATAATGGGTCACTAAGGTTAAGTGACTTACCCAGTGTCTTATGCCAATACCAGTTAGAACACATTTTGAACACATGTCTCACATCTCCAATGCCAACTCCCAATCCACTATGCCAACTTATTTCTTGATAATAATTATCTCAGGGAAAAGTGAGTTTTAAAAGCTGAAAATAAATAAGCAAATTCCATAAAGACTTTCTATAAAAGGAGCAGATGATGAGAGTATCTGACAGGGCTTTTCCCCTGCTACTAGTCTGACAGATGCAAATCAAATTCCTTGACCTTAAGACAGCGATCATAAAATGTAATCAAAGTTTCCAGATCGAAAGAACCTCTAAATGGTTCAGTAGGCAGCTGCTTCCTTGCTATAAAGTATCATGACTGCTAACATAGGTCATGTCTCAGGAAAACAAGCTCAGAATCTGGCACTTATAAAAGAAATCTGGTCAAGTTCCCAGGATGAATAATAAAGCTTCCAGGAGAGTAATGGTATATTTATATGACATATAGTACAGTGGATCTCCAAGCAATTTACAGATTAAAAATAATGTAATTATTCTGGATAGCATCCTTGTTAGGTTATTTTCAAAATCAGTATCCGCCACATAGATCCTGTTCCCTAATTTTCACAAATAAAAAACCTGAGATGTAAATCTAGTGACTTGTTCAAGTTAATAGGGAAGTCATTAGCAGAGCTCAACAATTCTGCCTTTTTTCCTCTCTGGCTAGAAACAAAGAACATTTTGAAGCTATATTCAGAAATGAGTCTATCCTTTATGCTGAAAAAAAATAATATTCTACAATTAGGGAAGAAAAAGTGATCAATTTCCTATTTGACTTATGTCTGAGCTGAGAGATATGCACTGAAAAATAAAAGAAGACAGAGGCATTATACTGCATTGCAATGGTGCTTTAAAACCTCATCATAGAGTCATATGATGTTGGACTTAGAAAAAATCTCTGAGGTCATCTAGTTCAACCTCACTTCCTAAAATGAAGGATTCACTCTACAGCATTTCTGACAGTTAATCATCCACTTTCTCCTTGATAACTTCCAGAATCAAGTCATACATAATTTCCTCAGGGAGGCTATTCCCTTTTATTTTTAATTATTAGAAAATATTGATTTATATTCATACTTCCCCATTATATGTTTCACATAAAACAAATCTGAATTATTTTCCAAATGACTTTTGTTTGTTTGTTTTATGTCTAAATGTCCTTTTATGTCATCTGTGTAGGGCACTTCTAGTGTGGAAATGCCTTCTACTAATGCAGAAATACATCTTACCACTTATAGTCTGAAAGAGTTGCCTACTTATACTGAGAGTTTAAGGGAGACACAATAGAAGTAACTCAGATGTAGTCTCGCACCCAAATTTCTCTTTTTAAAGGCATTCTGAATGAATGTGATGCCAGTTTTCCATAATTCTTTCTTAAATATTATATTTGTAACCCTTTCCAAACTGTATTGTCTACTTCTGTCCATCCTTTCTTGTAAACTTCACACTAGAATCTTAGCCACTCTCTCTGAGAGGATGGTCTCTAATAAGTGGACTTCTGCTTTATTTTCCCTAAAAGCAAGTCTCCCTATTACTTCTAGCCAATTCTTAACAAACTTCTCCTCTTCTCTAGCTCTTTTTTGTATGTGTTCTTATTCCATCATAATGCAAGTGGATCAAGAAATATCTTGCTTGCTTTTACAAATTTGGAAATTTTGAATATAAATATTTTATAGTGGAAAGAGCATGGAAATTGAGGTCATAAAATATGAGTTCTGGTCCTAGCTCTGACACCTACATGTCACATTTTCTTTATGTCTCAGTTTCTATGTTTTTCTTTTTTCTTTTTTTAAATTAAAGCTTTTTATTTACAAAGCATATGCATGGTAATTTTTTCTAACATTGACCCTTGCATAACCTTTTGTTGTAAATTTTCCCTTTCTTCCCCCCACCCCCACCTTTATCTGGCAGGTAGTCCAATACATGTTAAATATGTTGAAATACACATTAGATCCAATATGTGTATACATATTTATACAGTTATCTGGTTGTGCAAGAAAAATCAGATCAAGAAGAAAAAAAAAAAAAAAGAAAAACTGAGAAAAAAAAACAACAAAAAAACAAAATGCAAGCAAATAACAACAGAGAGAGTTAGAATGCTATGTTGTGGTCCACACTCTGTTCCCATGGTTCTTTCTTTGGGTGTAGATGGTTCTCTTCATCACTACACAAGTGGAACTGGTTTGAATCATCTCAATGTTAAAGAGTGTCACATCCATCAGAATTGATCATCATATGAATGTTGGAGGGGATGTGGGAAAACTGGGACACTGATACATTGTTGGAGGAGTTGTGAAAGAATCCAGCCATTCTGGAGAGCAATTTGGAACTATGCCCAAAAAGTTATCAAACTGTGCATACCCTTTGACCCAGCAGTGCTGTTATTGGGATTATATCCCAAAGAAATACTAATGAGTGGAAAGGGACCTGTGTGTGCCAAAATGTTTGTGGCAGCTCTTTTTGTTGTAGCTAGAAACTGGAAGTCGAATGGATGTCCATCAATTGGAGAATGGTTGGGTAAATTGTGGTATATGAAGGTTATGGAATATTATTGCTCTGTAAGAAATGACCAGCAGGAGGAATACAGAGAGGCTTGGAGAGACTTAAATCAACTGTTGCTGAGTGAAATGAGCAGAACCAGAAGATCACTGTACACTTCAACAACAATACTGTATGAGGATGTATTCTGATGGAAGTGGAAATCTTCAACATAAAGAAGATCCAACTCACTTCCAGTTGATCAATGATGGACAGAAATAACTATACCCAGAGAAGGAACACTGGGAAGCGAATGTAAATTGTTAGCACTACTGTCTATCTACCCAGGTTACTTATACCTTCGGAAGCTAATAATTAATGTGCAACAAGAAAAAGGTATTTACACACATATATTGTATCTAGGTTATATTGTAACACATGTAAAATGTATGGGATTACCTGCCATCGGGGGGAGGGAGTAGAGGGAGGGAGGGGATAATTTGGAAAAATGAATAAAAAAAAAAAGAATTGATCATCATATATAGTCTTGATATTGTGTTGATGATCTTCTGGTTCTGCTCATTTCACTTAGCATCATTTCATGTAAGTCTCTCCAAGCCTCTCTGAAATAATCCCACTAGTTGTTTCTTATAGAACAATAATATTCCATAACTTTCATATACCATAATTTATTCAGCCATTCCCTAATTGATGGGCATCCACTCAGTTTCCAGATTTTTGCCAATATAAAAAGGGCTTCCACAAACATTTTTGCACAATTGGATCCCTTTCCTTCTTTTAAGATCTCTTTGGGATATAATCCCAGTAGAAACACTGCTGGATCAAAGAGTATGCAGAATTTGATAGGTTTTTGAGCATAGTTTCAAACTGCTTTCCAGAATGGTTGGACCCGTAAACAGTTCCAGCACAATGTATCAGTGTCCCAGTTTTCCCACATCCCCTCCAACATTATGTTTTCCTGTCATTTTAGCCAATCTGACAGGTGTGTAGTGATATCTGAGTTGTCTTAATTTGCATTTCTCCAATCAATAATGATTTGGAGCACCTTTTCATGGGGCTAAAAATAGTTTCAATTTTTTCATCTGAAAAGTGTCTGTTCATATCCTTTCACCATTTATCAATTGGAGAATGGCTCGAACTATTATAAATTTGAGTCAAATCTGAACATATTTTAGAAATGAGGCCTTTATCAGATCCCCTTTATCAGATCCTTTGGATATAAAAATGTTTTCATAGTTCATTGTTTCCCTTATAATCTTATCTGTATTAGTTTTGTTTGTACAAAAACTTTTTAACTTAATATAATCAAAATTATTTATTTTGTGATCAATAATGATCTCTTGTTCTTCTTTGGTCACAAATTCCTTCCTCTTCCAGAAATCTGAGAGGTAAACTATCCTATGTTTTTCTAATTTGTTTATAGTATCAATCTTTATGTCTAGATCATGAACCCATTTCAACCTTGTTAGGTGTGGATTTGTGCCTACTTTCTTGCATCCTAGTTTCAAATTTTCCCAGCTGTTTTTGTCAAATAGTGAATTCTTATCTGAAAATGGGTTTTGGCTTTGTCAAATACTAGATTTATACTCATTGGCTATTTTATTCTGTGAGCTGATCAACTGATCAACTAGTCTATTTCTTAGCCAGTATCAAATGGCTAAGTACTAAATGCTGTTTTATAATATAGTTTTAAATCTGGTACAGCTAGGCTGATGAGTGTTAGGGAAGGGGGAACCCTCTTGGGTCGGCACAAAGATAGTTATGTGACGGCGCAGAGTCCCCTGTAAATGAATTTACAGGCCCAAAAACCTAGATTGATAAAAAGGATTTATTGTAGGGATTTGGAAGTAAAGTTTAATTAGTAAAGTTGAGGGTAGAGATAAAAGGGTACCAGATTAGGTCCGGTGGGCAGAAACCCTTGGCATGACCGACATAAGGATGCCGTGCTTAAGACTTCTGCAAACGTGGACTCCAAAGTAGCCCCTTTTATAATGGGGGCTCTTGGTGATCTTGAATGTGGGTGGAATCCCAGTCTCCTGGCGGGTTTTCAGCCAAGGTCAGCATTGAATAGAAGTCAGTGGGTTTAAACTGTGGGGGTTAGGAAAACTCAAGTTAGCTCAGATCTGGTGGGAGTTGGGGGACCAGGATTTGTAAATCAAAAGATCCTAGCTTAAAGGGACCTCAACCCCTATCAAGGCCACCGTCATTTACTTTTCTCTTCATTAATTCCTTTGAAATTCTTGACTTTTGTTCTTCCAGATGAATTTTGTTGTTATTTTTTCTAGTTCAATAAAATAATTTCTTGGGAGTTTGATTAGTGTAGTTTAGGGAGTATTGTCATCTTTATTATGTTTGCTCGACTTATCCACAAGCACTTTGTATTTTTCCTACTGCTTAGATCTGAAGTTTCTTTGTTTTTAAAATGGTATAATAATTGTATAATTTTCTACCTTGCCTAGATCAGGTGATAAGAACAGAAGCAGTATTTTATTTGATCCTGTTCAGGTTGAATTTTTTTTTTTAAGCAAACTGCTATTTATCCCAGGAATTATCCTGGGCAATGGACATCCAAAGACAAAATAGGATTATCCTTGACCTCAAGGAGCTTGAATTTTTGAGGAGAGAAAATAAGTACATAGAAACATAAGCATAAATATACATATTCCCTTGTAACTTTAGAGAAAACATTTAACCTCTGAGACCTCTTTCTTCATTTCTATGATAAAGGAATAGACTAGATGCCCTCTGAGGATCCTTTCAGTGATGGATAATATAAGCAAGATTATTTGGAAAGGAGGATTATTAGAACCTGGATAGAATCATAGGGATGCTTCATACATATAATGAAACTTGAGCTGAATTCTGAAAGAAGTAAAGAATTCTACATTGCAAAAGAGACTAGGAATGCCTTCCAGGAGTTGGGAGCAGCCTGTACAAAAATGTGGAGCTATGAGGAGTGTTGTTTGTAAGAAACAGCAAGAAATCTCATTGGGCTATACCATAGCATTTGTAAGGGTAAAATATGTATTATGAGAAAGAAAGATAAACTAGAGAGAGGATGGAAAGACTTCAAAAACCAAACAAGTAAGTATGCATAATCTCCTGGAGGTATAAAGTGAACAACCAGAATTCATTGAGTAGGAAGTGGCCTGGTGAAAACTACACTTAAGGAAAATAACTTTGGTGTCTCTGTGGAGAATGAACTTGATAAAGAAGAGACTTGACACTGAAATAACATGTTTTAGGCAAATGTATTCATACAGGTGAGAATAGATGAAAGTCTGAATCCAGGTTGGCTTTATGCAAATAATTTGAAGGGCATTAATGCAAGCAATATTTTGGAGGTAAAAATGACAGAATTTGACAATGGAGCAGATGAGAAAGATAATATTAATAAGTATGAACCAGGAACACTAGAATGTAATACCCCTAAAAGAAAAAGCCAGAAGAGAGTACTGCTTTGGGTAAAGGATAACACATTGTATTCCATATGGGTTGAATATGAATTGCTTAGGGATTACCCAATTTGAAAAAAGGCACATGAATGTGTGAATTCGGGAGAGCTGAAACTATAGATGTTGGAGTCATCTGTAAAGAACTGATAAAGTCACCCAAAGAGAATACTGAGAGATAAGAGAATCCAAGACTGAGTCTTGGTTATGTACAGAATTTGTGGATGTAATACTGATGAGCTAGCTATGGAGATGTCATAGTGTTTCAAGCATCCACCTCTTCCCATATATTTCCATTATTTTGGTGCAGGCCCTAATTACATGTTCACCTATCTTTACTTTCTTCCCTTTATAATTTTTCCTTCAAAAAGATGCCAAATGCACAAGTCTGATCATGTCATTCCCCTTTTCAAATACATATTTCCCTATTATCTATAGATGAGAATATCAGCTCCTTAAACATTAAATTTCTCTCTAATAGATTTCCAAACTGTCTCCCCAGCCTTATTTCATGCTAGTTATCTGTATCTGCTTTACATTTTAAGAAATAATGGATCTCAACCCATTTTTTTATTTTGTAAATAATTCCCAGATCTCATTTCCTGCATCTCTTCACCTAAAACAAACTTTCCTTACATGTGTTCCTGTTGCAATTCTGTTATTGGAGGGCTTACTTAGCTTAGATGCTAGCTCCCATATAAAGTCTTTTCTCTAACTGAAACTGACCTCTCCATTCTCAGATTTTTAAATAGCTCTTTATACAGAGTCTTCTACTTTGCATGAATCACATCCTAACTTAGAGAAAGACATAAGAACCAGATCTGTGATTTCAATGATACAGAGAATTTCCAGATGAGAACTCTCTCTACTAATGCAGGCTGCCAACTTCTTTGCAATTTATTTTCTTAGAAAACTATTTAATGAAACTATTTAAAAAACTATTTAAAGCCATGTCAAACAGGCAATTCTCCAAAATGCAGGTCAAATCAGATTAAAATGTAATTGGGGAATGTGTAACTATATAAAAATAAAATAAAACAAGATAACAATATGTCATTTTCCAAGTCAATTTGTGCGTAAGCTGGTCTCCTTATATAAAGTTTAGTTTAGTGGGTCCAACTTCTATTTGAGTTGACACTACTGGCTTTAGGTCACAGAGAAGCTAAGTAACTTGCTTGAATGACTGGGAGGTGATTGTGAACCACTACATAGAATTCCCAATCCCTCTATTTTTGTCCGCCTGCACTTTTTATTTCCTTTACAGGCTAATTGTATACTATTTCAAAGTCTGATTCTTTTTGTACAGCAAAACAACTGTTTGGACAAATATAAATATATTGTATTTAATTCATACTTTAACATTTAACATATATTGGTCAACCTGCCATCTGGGGGGGAGGGAGGAAAGGAAAAATTAGAACAAAAGGTTTGGCAATTGTCAATGCTGTAAAAATTACCCATGCACATATCTGGCAAATAAAAACTATTAAAAAAAAGACAAAATGAGTGAGAGGTGGAATTGAATGAAGGTCTTCTTGATTTTGATAGCTACTCTAGTTGTGCTGCCAACTAGTCACAAAACATATTTAATCAAGTACATATGATGATCTCCACTAATATTCTGTAAGTGTCCTGAGGACAGATAATATCTTTTGTTTTGGTATTTCCTTTGTGTCCCCAATACCTAGCACAGAGGAAATTTCAAATTGATATAAGCTTACCAGCAGGACTCCTACTTCTATTTAAATGAACTTGAAGAGAACAATTCCATTCATTAAACATTTTTCATCACCTATTTTGTCTTCAGATCTCTGTTAAGGGATAGGAATACAAAGGAGATATAGTGATACTCCCAAAAGCATATGCAAAAATATCTAAATGAGACTTGAATATAGATATATCAAAGAAGAAAAATATAGAGGCTTCTAAACCATTGGTGGGGTAGTTGAAGAATCCTCATGAAGATGAAAAGATGAATATAAAAAAAAAACTAGCATGAACTACTATGAAGATTCTTAGTTAATAGAACATGTATGCTATAGAATGTTTGTTTTGTAGAGATGGATAAAGAATAGAACATGGACTTTAATCATATGCTTATAGAACAATCCATTAAAAAGACTGGAAAAAAGGCATGCTTGAGCTATCAAAACAATTTAGTTCTCTATGTTGAATGGAGTATTCTACTCTCATTGCACTTTCAACTTTGTGAAGGATGTGAGTGATTCTAGATTGATTAACTGCTAGTCCCAAACTGGAAAGTGAGGATCCATTTAGTGATAGAGACCATAAATGAATTAAGCTTTTTTCTTAAAAGCATAAACACCATCTGGTCACTAATCAAAATTGAGTCTGGTTCAAGTAGGTAAAGATTTTAGATTTTAGTTTCACATGAGATTAGCTATCAATGCATTTCATCAGTCATAAAAGAAACGTCAACTATTTTAAATGCTATCTCACTGCACTATATCAAAGGAATCTAGGAATTTGTGCTTCGTTTCAGGAAAGAAAAATAAATACAAGAAAAGATTATGTTATTGGATTTATAAGCTAATTAAAAGTAGACTCTGAAGACTTTATTGAATAAAATGGAAAATAACTTTTCAAAGTTTAATTAAGATATTTAGTGAAAAGGTTTTGTTATCAAAACACATATGAAGTAAGAAATGAAGTTTCACAGTTCATATTAAATGAGTTTTGTATTTTACTTACATTGATATTTCTTCTGACCTCACTAAGGCAGCCTTTGTTGTGTTTCCAATAATTTCTAAAGCCTTGTTAAAAAAAATTTCCCATTCACATTTTATCCTTTTTTTGACTTCATTATATTAATTATTTTATTTAGAATCTATTATGGAATCATTGACTTTGCTATTGATCTGTTAAAAGACAAAATAGAAAAACCTGCCAGTGATGCAATACAAGGAACTTTTCTCAAGGCACAATTGATTGAGGGTGTCCCCTGTATAAAAATGAAATGCATTTCTGTGGATGCATTGACGCTTCACCATCTGTCCGATGTCTCAGATTTACTCTCCCAGATAACTTCATATTTCACCCTCTAGTCCCTAAAGGAACATCACTTTAAACAGGGCCACATGGAAAAACGCACTTCAATAACATTTGAAGGTCTTGCATTTAGCTGCAAGGGCCTCAAATCTAAATGAGCAATATGCCAAGAGAGCAAGCTCTACTTGGAGTTATGAAAATGGGGAAGATCAAATGCAAGAGATGTTATGTATAAAAAACAGGGGTTGTGGTTTTAAAATAGGATGATAGCAGTGAAAGACACCAGGATTTAGAGATGCAGCCAAAAGAAGTTGGCAGCCATCTATCAGTCTGCCTTGATGAAATAGGTATTGGAAATTAACTCAGGAACCCTATGAATTACATTCTATCCATGCTCTGGGCTAAGCACTTGTCAATTTCAGCTGCTATTGCAACCTATTACTTACAGACTACATGCCTGGCAAGCTAATAGAGGTGGATAGTGTTAAAGAAAATAGAAGAATAAACACTATAGAGCTATGCTTGTCACTGACAGAGCATACTTTTGTGGAGTCCAGCATGAACACTCAAGACTCAGACTATTCAGTATCTCCCAAGTGAACACTTAATCTTACACACCATCATTTTGTCTAAGGAGAAGAGTGTTTTTGAAGAATTCTTCACCAATGAGACACATATTTGAAAGCTTTTACTAGTAATACCAAAAAATCCTGTTAACTTCTTGGGATTAAACATTTTTGGAAGATTCGATTTGTTTTTGATGAGTTAAATTCTGATGATAGATACAGCATCAAAACTGACCCTGCAGTTGTCAGCTCAGTATTAGGCTGACACGGAGCTTGGTACTCCTAAAACCCACCACCATTGTTTATTTTTTTTCCTCATTTCTCATGAGAATAGTGAGAGAGAAGTTTGTGTCTGTGTCTGTGTGTGTGTGTGTGTGTGTGTGTGTGTGTGTGTGTGTGTGCGTGCACGCTCGCTCTCTGAAATGTGTCTTTGGACTATGCTTGGCACCTATCGGAGTCTCTTGGTACATACATTACTAGCACTAAGAAAAGCACATTAATGCAGCAGAACCATCCTTTAAGAAATATTCAGCCAATACTCAGGAGCTATATTGTATTTTTGAACTGATAAGCTTGTCTAACATTGAAATATTTTAATAAGCAAGCACATTCAAAGTAAATGTCAGCCAGTGCAATCCTGTGACTAACAGATGCTGGTGGGCATGCAGGGGGGAGAGAGAGAAGGGAAAATGCTGAAAAATCAAGCAAGGCCAAATTAGAACAAATGTTTGTCAGGTAAAAAGGGCAGCTCTTCATCTGATGGAAGGGATTTAATTAGAAAAGTCACAGAGAGAAGCTGTCTCAAAAGTACCAATCCCATTTTCTTCAGATAAGCTAATGAACCTCATTGAACTTTGTAAAGAATTGCTGAACCAATAATACAACCAAGCAAGAATCCATAAAATGTGCTGCAGGAGCCCTTAGACTAGAGAGGGCCAATTGTTTATGTCACTCTTCTTCATAATAGGAGAATATGGTGGCAAGTATTGCTTCGGATTTTTTTTTTTTTCATTTAGGTAGGTAATATATGTAAATGGCTCATAAGAAGAAATAAGTTCTTACTAAGTCCCTCTCATACATTAGTTTATACATTTAAAAAATTTCAGCCATGTGGTATATGCTATGTCATCTATATTATCTACAAGTTCATTGACTAATTCTTTATAAAAGTTGATTATGTTGTGTTTTATTTTCCACCCCACTCCTCCCTAAATGAATCAATAACAAAAACCTATTAAGGTACATATTTTGCATTAGACCAAGGCTTCTAGCATGCATTAAAAAGTAATAAATACAATTTTGTATTTTAAAAATGATTCTGCAAGAATGATGCAAAATCCTAGAGCAAATTGGTTGCAGAGAAATCTGAAATAACTTGCAAATTACAATAAAAGTAAGAAGATTCTTAACTCCTGTGGTTGGGTGATGATTCATTGCCTTGTTTTGTCGGTTTTATTTTCCTTATTGGTTAGCCTTTTGTAGAAAATTCATGTATTGTGAGGCACTCCTTGAGAGAGTAACAAAGCACCTATAGTATAGAATGTGACCAAATACATTGTAAAGTACTTTAAAGCAATGTTACCTGGTGTGGCTAACTACCAACTAACTTAGCAAGATTTAGTTATTTTTGGCAAAAGGCACACAGATTCATTGGGCATAAAATAAATCAATCAAAGTCCTACCTAATACACTTGATGTTTCATAGTACAGACCCAACATGAAGAAGTATCATTGTAACAGGATAAAATAAAGAATATCAAGAAATTGGGGATATTTAGCATAGATAAAAAAAGACTATTATTTCCAAGTTTTTTAAGGAGTATAACAAGAAAGAAGCACTGAAACAATTCTACTTGGCTTCAGATGGCTAACTGATAGTAGTAGGATAATCTGTGAAGAAGTAAATCCAGTCAAAAGGTATAAACTACTGACATGTGTTTGTCTATATTTCTAACTATATACGATTTGAATGAGAAACATGAAATCATATATTGAAGGCATTAATAAAATGATATTGGAAGGAAACAGGTCCACTATTTATAGTTGAAGAACAATATTCTACAATACAAAACATCTTTACCATCATAACATCTACTTAATCATTTAGAAACTATGAGCTAATTGTACTTTTCTTTGTGGATTATTTTAAAAATATTTAATGCAGTAAAGCAAAATTCTATTTTAAAAATTCTCTCCATCAAAAGCTCATAATATATTTCTCAAATATATGCAATATTTGCTCTCAAAATTAAAGATTCTTTAAGAAATCTTATAATAGTGATTATAGATATTAGTTATTAATATTAATAATTGACAGTATTAAAGGAGATACTTTCTCAACTATTGTTTACTGCTGTTATGAGAAGTTCAAGAGTAAAATCCTATTTTGAGAGAGATTCCTTATGGTAATCTACAGATGATTCTGTTTAGATATAGCAATATTCTAGATTACTGGTTGTATAAAAGGTACTCAATTATTTCTGTTCTCTTATTTTCAGGAATGGGGTTTTGGTGGTCTGATATGTGAATTTCATCTAGCTTCCCCTTTATCACTTAGGTTTCCTTGTTTCCACCCTGCTTCCTTTCTTTTTTTCCTCATCAGAATAGAGATTTAATTAGTGACAACTTGTTACAACAAAGATTTCACTTTTTGTCTAAAGGCAATGTAATGGCCTTCAAGTTATCTCATAGACTCTTTCTCTGATATTTTATTGAATGTATATTAGATGCCAATTTGTTAGTACTATCACAATAGCTCAGTGCCTTCTGTGAAGAAATTAACATTTCGTTCAATTCAGCAAAGATTTATTAAGTTTTTACTATGTGCAAGGCATGGTGCTAAGTTCTTTGGATACAAAGGTTAAAATAGTGCTTGCCCTCAGTGAACACATTCTAATGGGTGAAACAACATGCAAACATATATCTACAAAGATACTATATTGAGGATTGTGTGGAAAAATGCTATTAGCATTACAAGGATTGGGACAGGTATAGTTTTGTTGAGACTGTAAAGAAGCTAAAAAATGCTAAATAATAATTCTAGGCATGGTAGATATTTTAGAAATACCCAGAATTGGGAGATGGAATATCTTGTGTAACAAATTGCCTTGAGAGTTCAGATCTTTGTTCTAATTTAAAATTTTATATATCACTAGCTAACCCATGACCTTTTTTTAATTTTTGAAACCAAATTCAGCATACATGAAATATAGTTTAAATAACTGAGCAGGGTATATTACAGTTTCTATTATTAAATAGACATAGTGAAGAGATGTTGGAGAAAGAATGGACCTTTTAATGAGAACTTCTTTCAGTCCTTGAAGAAACAAGTATTACTAATAGGTTGTCTGAATTCTCTTTTCCCTGATGATTTTAGGGCCTAAATATCTATCTCAATATTTTTTCTCTTTGCCATAAATCTTCCCTACTTTCAGTTTCTCCTTTAATTTGATGCTACTATTTAGTTGTTGCCATTTTTTTCCTATAGTTCAATTAACTCAATTCTAGGCAGGTCCACCCATGATACTTCTTCTCAGGTTTTATATCCCTTAATTTTTCCTCTTGTTATGATTCTCTAAAACCATGTATGTACAGATTTACACACTCCTAAGCATTTTCCCCCTGCCTTCTGATTCCAGATATCCATAGTCCCATAGTTGCTTCACTTAACTAAAAATACCAGGACACCACTTACTTCTCATACTCCTATATAATTCTGCTTATACAAAGTCCCTGATCATGACATTCTTTTGGTAGATTTTCATTTCAAAGAATACATCCTTTTTTTCCCCCTCTACCCGTATAGGAAAAACCAAGTGATTCATATATGTCTCTTACCCAAATGCAGTTATATGGACAAATATATAACTTGTTTATAAGAATGTACATCTAAGATAAAAAATATGAATGGACACTGAGTTTAGTCCATAGCAAAACTATTAAGAACCATGCCTAAGTGGGGGCAGGTCAATTCTCCAAGAGCCTCCATAGCTGTGAACACTTGAAGGAGTTACAAAGAAGCCTTCCCAGATGTTCCTTGTGGATTGGGAATGAAATAAATTGGAGGCAAAAGGGAAGAGGAGAGAGGTCAGAGAACAGTAACTGCCTCTCAGTCTCCTTGTATCATCATCATGCTCTCACATGAAGATATCCATTCTTTAGATCTGAGTTAGACCTCCAGCAGCCATTGGCATGTGATTCCTGTATCACAACACAAAACAAACACAATTGCCTTCAGAAAACTGCAGATATATTATAGTGATATTGACCATTTCCTACAAAGGCCTATATTTTAATACCAATATTATATCTATGTTATTTATGTCTATGATACATGGTACAGTAGTTTGAAGAATTTCAATGCAGTATTAGGTAGCAGGACATGGAACAGTACATACACCATTGGTGACAGCATGTTGCATCACATAATAAATAACTTAAAAAGATAGAAGAAATTTAATAGACATGTTATCTAAAAAAAATGTAAATAATATAACAAGAATACGGATATTTAGTTATCTGTGTACCTTCAGTGTCCTCAGGGTCACAAGGAAGCAAGGAAAATCTTTAGTTCATTGTATAGAAGTCCAAGAATAAATTAATAGAAGATTAATCAGATGCCAATTACCCCTCTGGCTAAAACTCAATAATTCTTATAAATATGGAAAGATGCATACAGGATGGGAAGGCATATATGACAATGCATCATTGGAAGAAATGGCATCACAGACCTATATGAGTGTTCAACTATGGAGAAACTAAATGAGAACTGGTGTAAGAGACATCGTGTGGATTCAAATGCTGGCTCATGGTTATAGTATATAACCATGGGTGAATAACTTAAACAGTATATAATCTGCTAAAGGGGATGAAAAATGCCTGCATCATAAGAATCAATGGACTATTTATGAAGATCAGATGAGATAAATACATGTAAAATGTCTTATATATTATAAAAATAATAACAACATTTTTTTTGTTTTCTTTTAATTTGAATAGATCTTTCCAATCATATACATATTGTCTTCCATACTAGAGGTATCAAATATACCATCCATGGTTCATTATGGTGCTTATAAAATTTCCAGAAGCCTCCTGATCTAAATCAAAATGTAACTGGGAAATATTTAACAGAATAACTTTTAAAATGCAATAAAACATAGGTAACATTATATTTAAAGCTAAATTAATATGTGGCCTGCAGTAATCCTTATTTACAGATTAGCAAACATGTTTTCAGTTGTTTCACACCAATATTCCAGATCAAATGTTTATCTCTTTTCTCTAACTACAAAACTGAAATAAATTCATTAATAATAGGAACAGTTAAAATATGATTTCAAAATATAATAAAAACATGAAATCAGTAGTCTTAATATTGATATGACTCTGCATATCTTCTTGCATCTCTCTCTGCATCTTCACTTGTTTTAAACTATACAGTCAGGATATTAGAGTATATGCTCTCTAATTTCTCTTCCAGAAAAAAAAAAAATTTCTTCCCCACATCTCCAACATTGATCATTTTCTTTTCCTGTTACTTTAGCCAATCTGAGATGTATGTGGTGGAACCTCAGAGATGTCTTAATTTTCATTTCTGTGATCAATAATGATTTAGAGCATCTTTTCATATGCATAAAATGGTTTCAATTTCTTCATCTAAAATTTATTTGTTCATATCCTTTGACCATTTATCAATTGGAAAATGACTTGAATTCATATAAATTTGAGTCAATTCTCTATATTTTAGAAATGAGGCCTTTATCAGAACCTTTGAATATAAACGTGTTTTCCCAGTTTATTGCTTCCCTTGTAATCTTTCTGCATTAGTTTTGTTTGTACAAAAAACTTTTTAAACTTAATAGAATCAAAATTATATTTTTTGTGTTCAATAATGAACTCCATTTTTTTGTACTCAAATTCCTTCCTTCTCCATAGATCTGAGAGGTAAATTATTCTTCTTTTAATTTCCTTATAATATCACTCTTTATGTCTAAATTATGAACCCATTTCAGTGTGAGTCAATGACTAGTTTCTGCCATACTAGTTTCCAATTTTCTCAGCAGTTTTTGTCAAATAGTGAGTTTTTATCCCAGAAGCTGGGGTCTTTGGGTTTGTCAAACACTAGATTAGTATAATCATTAAATAATCAAGTTTTTTAATGTGGAAATTTCTTTGATGCCATCCATCATTATTCTGGTAAACTCCACTACCTCCATTGTCCATGGCAGTGATACTATTACCACTAAAGCCAAGAAACCTCCCTAGACATTTTAAAACTCCCAAGGTTGCTTTTGTAATTTCAACTCAAGATATGTGTTCACCTAAGATCAAGGAGTGGGGACAAAGTAATAAAAGGCAAAGGTAGTGAGGAGCTTTGTGCAAAATCTTTTTGTTAGGTCCACTAGTACAGCTGCTATCTGAGGAGTATTGTTATTACACCATAATACAAAAGAGTCTTATCTTTCTTTTCCATTCACAGAAGTGACCCAGATGATACAGCATTGGACCTGAAGTCAAGAATACCTAAATTCAAATTTACTTCATATTAACTATGTGAGCCTACACAAATCATTTAACTTCTGTAAGTCTTACTTGCTTCATCTATAAAATGGGGAATAATAATGTCTATTTCCCATCTTTATTTTAAGGGGGGAATGAGATAACATACGTAAAGAATTTTGTAAAAACTAAAACAGAATATAAATGGTTGCTATCATTATTATCTTGTTCAATGAAGGTTCCAGCCAGAAGTTATATCATTTATTAAAAAATTCACTGATTTGGCAGCTCTTTTGGTTCAATAACTAAAGGATTCTTGGATTTTTCAGCATGATATAATGTGAAACCCTGTACATGGTTCAAAATAGGGTCTTGAAATCTGTCACATGGTAGACTGGAAGTCAGTTAAAAATATAAGTACACTATCTATATAACCAAAAGGAAGCAAAAATTTGGACATTTTCCACATCTCCTCTTGGAAAATGCTAAGAGCTGTAATATTTGGGAAAAGCAAATTATCATCATTATAATTTGTATAAATTTGGATTTCAGCACAATAGTGCTAATCACACAGGGCATATAACTATGGTTCTTTGTATTACTTTTGTTAAAAATACATAGATGTTAAACAATAGAGAGGATTAAATTTAACAAAATGACATTTTGACTCCAGCACCATATGACTTAGGGGAGGTATTATTCATTCCACAAATACTGTGATAAAGACATTGGTCCACTTGTGAATACTATTATCTCTATTTTCTTGTGTTCATGTGTTCCTCCATACATTTCTTTCACTCTCTTCCACATAATTAGCGATACATCCCTGGCCAAAATAAATCTGTTCAAAGCCTTGTTTTCTCCTCTTTGTCTTCAAAATACCCTACTGATCATTTGAGGTTTTATCCCTTTGGCTGGCTAATCACAACTTGGCACCACATGCCATATATGCTTTCTGTAGTTAACTCGATTTAGATCCTTTACAATCCTGTGTGTATTCCCCTCACTTCCAGTGCCTGGCAAGAGGTTACCTGTACAGGGAGCTGCAGGCCCAGTTTTGTTTGTTCCATTCATACCTTGACACTCATTGAATAGTGCTCCTGGGCTTCTCATGCCTCTTTCTGCAAAACACACAGAAGCAGCAGCAAACTCCAAAAGAAAGTAAGTTGTTAATACCAGGTATGTTATTTTGGGGTGGTTGCCAAAAGTTCACAAATGTGGACATTCTTATTGCTGAAATTCTAACTGAAAGCTATATCATCAAGATGCTATTGTTATTATCATTGCTCAACTGATTAGTCCTATCCAATTCTATGTGACCCCAAAGTCCATGGGGTTTTCTTGGCAAAGATACTAGGCATTCTATCTCCAGTTTAACTCAATTTTATGCATGAGGAGCTGAAGTAAATAGGGGTTGAGTGACTTGCCCAAGTCACAAACTAATATCTGAGTCCAGATTTGACCTGTCAGGTGCTCTACTCACTATATCCCTTAGCTGTCCCCAAAATGCCATTAGTCTGCTCATACTAGTATATATTTTAAATTAAGGTAAATTGCAATTAGACTTAGAAGTTTTACCAATCAATGGCTCCAACCAAGTGAATCATGAAGTTACATTAAGACTGGTGTGCTCCTCCCATTACAGCCACCAGTCATCTTGAAAATAGCATCATTAATTGTTCACTGGAATGCTTTCATTAAAGTCCTCTCGAGATAAGTATTCATTTACTACCCATATTTATGTGGAGAGTTTATTGATATTTTAGATTTTGATATGTGGCCCTATTTTTATGGGATGATACTAAAATGAGAGTAGAGAGGAATAAGGTAACTCTTTTGAGATCAATATTAATTGATTAAATTGATTAGCTATAATCAATGATTACCCCCAAACAATTAAATTAATTAGGAGTTGCAAATAAAGAGAGAGGACTGAATAGACTCATTTGATGGTTCTCTTTCTTAAAATTATTATCATTTTTTTTTTTCCTGGGGAGGGAGGAAAGGTGAAAAAGTCATGTGATTCCATTTGACATATGGCAAAACCTAAACAAACTTTATTCACTCTGTAGAGCAGTAGCTGGTCAATAACTTTTATCTCTAGTAAGTCATTAGGGACACAAAGATAGAACTACTTGTCTATTGTCACTTGGCTAGTTTGTTTTCTTGAATTCGAGGCTATACATTATGTCACACTGAGTCCTAAAACATGTATTTTGTATTTATTTTTCTGTGTACATATCGTATTCTTATAAAATCTCTTTGAAGTCAAGGACAGTTTTCTTGTTTTCTTGTTCTAACATGGTGCCTTCTATGTTTTATTGAAATAAAGTATGGACAACCTCTCTTAAGGTTATATTTTTAATTTCTTAAGGAAAATCTATCTTATCCATTTGGATATTTTAGCAAGAAAGATAACTAAATGAGAAAAAGAGACAGACAGACACAGACATATACAGAGAGACAGAGAAACAAAGAAGATTAACTTAAGGGAGATTTGGAAGTATTCATACAGTCTGACAAAAAGAGTGGTCAATAATGGATTGATATTTATTTGGAGATAGACCTTTTGCCTATGTTGCCTAATGTAAAGATTGATCTTTCCTCCTATTCTATTCAGAATTTTTAATCCATGGTTAACAAATTTTTGGTTCTCATAAAGTTAGAAGGAGTGGTTAACATTGTGTGACTGAATCACAATTCAAAAATGTCTCAAAAAAAGAATAAATCTATTCAGATTAAATTTCATATAAAGATAAAATCCAACACTTTCCCCCAAAAAATACTTTAGAAGTAAAGTATGTGATAGAAATGGGTAGATATTATTCAGGTTAAAAAGCTCTAGATATCTTCATAAAAAATCCCTGCTCAATATGAATCCACAAGTGTGACGTGGTAACTAAAATAAACTAAAACAAAGGTAACCTATTTGATCTTAGATTGCATTAGCTGATGCAGAGTATTCTAAACAAACAAACAAAAAGAACAATAGTCCTATTTTATTCTTTCTTTTTTGAGTCATTTCAGGAGTGTCCATTGGAAAGTAACAAGATGAATTGGACTTTTAGTTGTCATGAGAGCATAAAAGTAGGCCAAATTTCAAAGTTGTAGATTATCACAGTAGAAAAGAGGAAAATAATTTTTCAAAACTTAGAGGTATCTAAAAATAGAATATACTGCCTCATTTATTTCACATCACTGGAGATTTTCAAACAGGCTTATTATCATGGATATTACAAAGTGACTTCTGTTCAGGAATAGACCGAATTATATGCTTTTAAGTATCTTTTAATTGTAAGATTGTACACTTTTAATAGGCGAAGAAAAATATTATTCTTAACACATGTGGGACTTATCAAATACAAATACAATTTCAGCATTATCTAAGAAGTAAAATTAAAAGCAACAATCTGATCTTTCAGTATCAAGCATAATTTACAAAAGCATACAGCCTTTTAAAAACTAGGTTTCAATTAAGTGTAAACAAGATGTGCATGTGTAAAGTCATGAGATTTAAAAATTAATATTTTTTCATAATCTGAATATATAACTTTTAGTTTCAATTTGCCCATTACTTAATGATCTGGAGCAAGTCACTTAACACTCCACCAAAATTTCCTCATCTGTATAATTTATTGACCCCTAAAAGTTGATTCTATGAATTATCATGGATAAGAAAATACAAATACCTTTTGATCTTCATGAAAGAAATAAATGGATATGTTGCTAAATTTTAGAGAGAACAAAGGAACCCCAAGAAGTCTGGAATACTACTTTGGCTGTAATTACATAGGTAAAGTCTCAGTATTTTGAACAATTGCAGAATATCATCAGAAAAAAAACAAACAAACACAGAAATCCACATTCCCAATGTAGGTTTTGAAGAATCAGTAGTGGGAGTATACTAAATTTAGCACATTGTCTGGCACAAAGTAAGCACTAAATAAATGATAATTGACTGAAAGTCAAGAAAATATGGGTTCAAATCTTATCTTAAATTCTTAGTAAACTGGTGACAATGACCAAGATCTTTAATCTGTTTTTGCCTTTCTATATTGGATATGATAGTATGAATCTATAACTGCATTGGAGGACAGCACTCATTTGATCATGTCTGTCTATGTGTGTGTTGGAGGGGGCAGGTAGGTGATACAATAGATAAAGCATCAGGTCTGCAGTCAGGAAAATTTGACTTCAAAAATGTTCTCAGATACTTACTAGCTGTGTGAGCTTGGGCAAGTTACTTAACTCTTATTTGCCTCAGATTTGCCTTAGTTTCTCATCTGTAAACTACAGAAATAGTTGAAAAGTAAATTGCCAAGTATCTTGCCAAGAAGACGCCATGGACAACGTTCATGGGGCTTTGTTGAACTGGACACAACTAAATGAATGAACAAGACCATATGTATGCATGCATGCATGTATGTATATAGATATTATATAGAGAATATATACACATATATGGGTGCCATAGATATACAATATGCCATATATATATAGAGAGAGATATATGAATATATTGCTATATTTTATAATATATACTCTGTGTATGTGTGTGTGTGTGTGTGTGTGTGTGTGTACAGCACACATACCCTCGTACAATTGTTTTAAAAAAAATCATTAACACTGTTTTTATAATTACATTTTATTTTTGCACTGGTTAAAAAAAAAAAAAGCAATCCTTATGTTGAATAATGAGAATGAAGTTGGATGTAGTCTCAAACTGCTTAGAACTCCGCTTTCTTAATTGTAAAATGGAGATAATGACACTTGCTACCAATCTTGGAGAAATACTGAGTAGTAATTGGATATGTATGAAGTATTTTGAGCTGTGGGTGAAAGCGGCTGTAATAAATATTACTTCAAATAGAAAGATATATGTATTTTGCATCATTTGCCTTTCTTTTGTTTATAAAAGTGAAACTCCTACAAGGATATTTCCTTTGTATTTCTCAGAATCTGTGTTCAGGAAGCATCCATTTTAAATGCCCTGAATATGTCTTAGAAAAATGAATTTATGTTTACATAGTAGAAATATTTATTTCACAGTACACAAAATAGCTTACAGTAATATTTTTTTACCTTTTCTTAATTAAAAAGATTGAATTCTATGAAGATTTCAAGCTAAAAAATATTTCCATTATAATTAGCTTTTTCATGAATACATATTTTCTTGTTAGTAAATTTTTGTGATGATACCACATTCTCAGTGCGGGTAGCAAAAGTTAAGTAATGACAATATCTATTTTTGTAAACATCCTTTAGTGTGATAGTGTTACTAATACATATCTAATGCCAAATGAATTCCCGAAACTGCAAAGTTTGTCTTTTTCAGACTCTTCCATTCCTTGTCATACATCCCTTCTCTCCCCCCCCCCCCCCACACACACACCAGGGATCATCATTACACCTGTCTCTGTGCCTTCATAATGTTTCCTTATTTTTCAAATTATATTCCTTTTTTTTGAATACTTTAATTCAAGCCACTTTTTCCTACCAGTACTAAATACTACCTTTTCAATTTTCCAAATAACTTTGTACTTACAAATATAAATACAAATGATGTTTTATTACCTCCTTCCCTTATCAATGGAGAGAAAGGATTGTGCTTATAATTAGATTTGAAAATTTAGCACTTTTACAAAAATGGGCTGTAGAGTGAGAAAATGAAAAACCATATCTTATGAGGAAAAATTGAGTGGAGATATTGAGTTTGGAAGAGAGGTAATTTTAATGGTATAGAATATCCTGAAGAAATATGTATAAACTTTTTTATATTTGGCACTATAGAGCAGAACTAGAAACAGAAAGAAGTTGCACAGTGATAGTTTTCTCTTCATGCAAGAAATGTCTACCTAATAATTAGACATGTCCAAATATTTAATCTTTCTGGAGGTAATAGATATACTTCATCAAGAAAGAGGATTTTGAATAGCAGCTGGATGGGCCATTTGAGATTTTTGCAGATGTATTACAATCTCTCTACAATTCAAGTATAGGTATGTAGCCTCTGAAAACCTTTCCAACTAAGATACTGTGGATTCCTAAGTCAGCTCTATCAGTGCTAAGGTGTGTGAAATTATATCTTCATTTCTCTGGTCCTAATTCTCTACATTTATGAAACAGGGTAGAACATTACTCATAAGATTGAATGCACAGGATTATTATGAGACTCAGATAGATAATGCATGTGGGATTGGCTTTACTATAAAGCACCAATAGAAATGTAAGCTATTATTCTAATTTTAACAGAGAATTCTTGAAGGAAAAGCTTTAACCAGAAGTTTTAATCTCTTAAATTGAATATTTCTATGAATTCAAAGGGAATACACATTTCTTAAATCTATACTATGTGTAAGTTGTGGTGCTGTAATTTTATGCATTGCAGCAAGTTAGACATTATGATATGCAAATATATTCACTAGGAGAGAAAGGGAGATAACTGTGATTCAGAAGTCTCCACAGTACGAAAATTTGACCCCAAATTTAACAGAATTACAGAACCAAATATGAGGATCCCACCAAACAAAATGAAGTAGTTTGTGGTGGCGTTATCAAGTGAGCAGGTTATCAAATATGACAAATCATGAGAGAGGAATGATATAAAGGATTTTATCACATAAATGTGTGATCACATAGGGTGGCCTGGACATTTGGCAAAAGTAAGAGATAATGGGTGGAGAGCCCTCTGCTTCATAGATATCCACAGGAATTTAGTAAAACTCAGAGGCATTCATCATTTTAGATAGACACTCTAAGAATGGGCTATTATGGATGGGCTACTATGTGCACTACAAGGTAGAAAACCTGAATCATTGAGATCACAGATCTATTGGAGTTGGAACTCACTCTATTAATAAATATGAGAATAGATGTATAAACCTGGCTAGATAACAATAACCTCTGTATAAAAATCTCTCCTCACTCACATATGGATGAACATTAAATGAATAGGCTTTACATCTATTTATTTATTTTATATAATTGATTCAAATAAGACAATTTTCTTTCATTCACTTTATGTATGGTAAGCCAGTAAACTGGATGAATCATATGCTTTGCCTTTCCAATTAAGCCATTAAGAGAGCAAAAGAAAAGGAATTTGTCCCATAGTCCTGTTATTTATTCTGACTTTGGTTTTCTCCATTGTTCTATCTCTACAAATGTATAAGAGAATTACACACATTATACATGTGTGTGTTTATGTTCCATTATTCTATTTCTGCCTATGTATAAAATAATAATACATACATTATATATGTGTATATTTTATGTGAATATTTAATGAGATATATATTTATATATGCATACATATCTATCTATACATATATATGTGCAAGATTTCTTTTTTTTTTTACAAATTGTTCAGATGACATGACTAATGAAGTATCATTTGAAAGCATATCAGGAGTTTTAAATATTTGCTTGAAAGAACAAGAGATTATTAAAAGCCTAGATTAATTAAAGGAAGCCAATTAAACAAGAAATTTGTTACACACTCAGAACAATCAACTCTTCAATGAATGAAGTGTAGAGACTTTCTCATAAGTGAACATAAGAGTTTGGTCAAAAAGCACAATAGGTAAGTAATTAAAGGAAAAATAATTAAAATATTAAAAAAAATCACTTTGCCGAACATATTGTATTGAGTTGGAGCAGTTGTTATGCATTCAGTCCTATTTTCTCCTTATTCACAGGGGTAATGGACCATAGAACAAATCTATATACAGTGTCCCTAGGTAACAAGATCATCAAAATGCTTTTAATGAGCTCATCCATAATTGAGTAGAGCATTATGTCAGTCAATATACGAATAAAAATGTGTGGTTCCTCATCTCTGCCCTCAAATAACTTACATTCTAAGCTTTGTCTTCTTGTATCTATACTAAGAACTATCTATCTTTCCTTTTTATTTAATCACTGTGAAAAACATAAATTGGCAAAGATTTTAACCAACTAAATTCTCTGATAAACCAAAGTATTGATTTACAAAATAGTTAATGGAATAGAAGGGCATAATAAGTGACAATGAAACAGGAAATAAAGCATCTTAGATATGGAAGGAGACCTATATCTCTGTACAGAGTTAAAAAGAAACTCAGAAGCTATCCAGTCCAGATTTATCAAAATACGTCTCAATGAAGTGGGAATTCACCTGAGAACTGCTGGAACTAGATGAAAATGTAATTGGGAAATAGTTAATAAAATAAAAATACAATAGCATATAGACAATGTTAATACCTGGTTTTCTAAGACAATCTGTGTTTTTCAGAGATAGTGGTCCTGTTTGTATTTGATTCTTTTTCTCTTCTCTCTTTTTTTTTTCTTTCAAAATGCTGCATTTTTGAAGTCCAGATGCTGCACCAACACAACAGCTAATGACAACTTCTGTACTAGAGGAATTTTAGCCAAAGAGGATCTTAGTGTCCCATCATGGGAGTCTCTCATGGAGTCTTGAAACTGAAAGTAAGAAAATTAAAAAGGAGGCATTTACTTGACAACAAGGGAGAAATAGAGAAAGGGAGATTAGCTCTCTATTTACTGAGCCATTCTGTAGCTTCAAGAGAATTTTAAGCCTTCTTTGCTCAACTAAGAATTTAGATACTTTGAGGATTAGAATTGTAAGATACTTTACAAGGAATCTAGTTTTAACTTTCTTACTTTACAGATGAGGAAACTGAGTCCTAGACAAGTTAAGTAATTTTCCAAAGATGACATTAGCATCTAAACTGAGTTTTGAAATAGCAGAAATGGGATCCTTTAAACTATATCCTTTTGTGGAGGGATTAGTGGCAGAGTTAAGACATAAAGTCATTGGAAATGTCTTAATTCTATTCACCACATGAATTTCTGTACGTCTAAACTTCCTCACAAGCTACTTTCTCTCTTGGGAGAAATGTTCAACTGATTAGTAACTGTCTTCCTGTACAATTATTTCAGGAGGAGTGCCAATCATTTTCCACTTAAAGATTTTTTAATTCTCTTCTTTCTCCTCCTCCTCCTTCTCTTCCTCCTGCTCCTGCTGTTCCTTCTTTTCCTTTTCCTTGCCAAGAATGTTGGCTCTTTGTGAGCACCCTTCTGTCTGCTCTTGTTTTCCAGTTTTTCTTCTCTAAGAATGTAAATTTCTTGATGGCAAATACTGAATTGTTTGCTGGTCTTGGTATCCCCTGTGTTTAGATTCCTGGAACATTGTATGAACTTAATAAATACTTAATGTATTTTTACTATTTAGCAACAGTTGGAAAAAATCTTAAAATCATGTCATGTCTCAAGCACTGGTTTTGTCAGTATAGTAACATGTAAAGTGTAATGCAGAACTAGTATGTGGAGGAACTTCTTATGAAAGAGCATGTTTCTTGTTTACTAGTAAAGTTTGAAGTAGGGAAAATAGAATGTGTCAAATTAGTGTAATTAGTGCTTGGTGCCTGATTTTGATTGAATTCTGTCTTTTTAACAAAATGAATAATAAAAGAACCCCCAGGATAGTAGATACAACATTAGATTTGAAGTATGAAAAATCTGTGTTTAAAAACTCCACCTCAGATATTTATTGGTTATGTGATACTGGACAAGTTATTTAACCTGTTTGCCTTAGTTACCTCAGCTACAAAGTGGTGATAATAAGATCATTTACCTCCCAGGGTTAATGAGAGGATGAAATGAGATTATTTATAAAGCTCTATGCAAAAGTGCTTAAAGTGCTATATAACTGCTAGTTTTATTACTATTATTATTAGCTTTATTATTTATTCAGTTCTTAACCCTTTCCCTTTTCATTTTGCATGCAGGACCACTACTTGAGAAGAGTTTTCAGTAGATTGTTGTGCTGCCTTGAAAGATATCTACAATTTTCTTTCAGCTTTTATAAAAAATGGAAGCTAAACTAGAGGAATATACAGTGTGTGATAAATTGATGTATTTTTCATTACTTGAGAACGTGGACTATTTTCTCTCTTTTATATTTAGCTGTTTTGGCTTTGAACCTTTGCACTTCAATCAAAGTGTAATTTTGAAGAAAGACTGTGCCTTAAGTTTTATTGAAGACTCAGTTATGTTTTCTTTCTCAGTGACTGCACCAGGAGTAAATATCCTGGGAAGAAAAGTAAGTATTCTCTTCCTCCTTGTATCTATCTATCTATTGCATGATGACCACAGGCAACACAATAGAAATCTGTAAATTTATTTGGAAAGTTTGAAAATTAAATACATTCAATATTTATTGTTCTTTGGTGATTTTAGTTGTATCTGACTCTTTATGAACCCCAAACTTTTATTTATTTATTTATTTTTGTAAAGATACAGGAGTAGTTTACCATTTCCTTTTTCAGCTTATTTTGCAGATGAGGAAACTGAGGCAAACAGGGTTAAGTGATTTATGCAAGGTCACATAAGTAGTGTCTAAGGCCAGATTTGAATTCAGGTTTTTCTGAGGCCAGACTTGTTGCTCTATCCGTTGTATCACCTAGCTGCTCAGACCCAATAACAAAGCTCTTGAATAAAGAAATTATCATACCAGCTAGAGCGGAGGATTTTTCCATTATTACCTTGGCACCCAAAATAGGTTACTCAATGATAGAAAAGAAAAGTAGACACCATAGCATAGCTGATGAATAAAATTACAAGTTTCACCTGGACCCCAGAGAAGGGGATGTCTATGCAGACTTTGAATACCATTAGTTATAAAGTATTCTTGAAATAAAATTAGCATTGAATGGCACAATTCTTGAGGTACTCCTACCTTTCTGTACTACACCTATGAGCTACATATTTCATTTTGAAATGAAGTCAACAGATCCATGTCTGATCAGTGCCTACAATGCTGGGATACGCAATGTCATAAATACTGCTGTAATCTGTAATAACTGACTGCATGTTGGGCAAATGCATTTACGTTTAGAAATATCCAAATTACCAGGCCATTTGCTATATTTCTCATATGAAAGGCTCCAGGGAATCTATAAATACTCTAAACTCATACTTGCCATGGACAAATTTTACTTGTTGCTGAATTATTACTTGGCCTCTGAAAATCATTATCATCATTTGGCTCACTCAGAGAGGTAATTTACCTCATAGGGACAAGCACTTTACTCCCAAGGGGGAGTGTATTTTACTCTCCCTACTCCTCCATAAGATTCAGAATATTTTTAATTGTTGCTTTAACATTGATAGCTTCCTTCAACTGGGGAAAGGCCTAATTGTCTTCTGCAAAAACAAGTCCAATGAAATAATGTGGTGTTTCAATTCAGAGCAATTAAATTGCCACTTCAATTTTTATTTTGGAATCTACAATTATACAAGAAAATTAGAAGGCTCACTTTTGGCTATATATTCAATTGATCTCTAAATAGTTGCATTCAGATTATTTAATGGCATAAATTATACATTTTGAGAAGTCATTTATATCTATTCTTTATTGGATGCAGTCATGAAAATATATATAAGATATTTAGAAGACCATAACATTTATAGCAATACAATCCACTGTTTTATCAGGAGAAAAACATAAAAGAACAACAACAAAAAATATATATAAAAAAGAACATTTTTAGCAACAAATAATGATTTGTTATGTTTTAAACTTGGTTAAGTGGGAGAATGATTCTTTCCAACGTCAGTTGTCATTGAGGATGATAGCATTGAATTGGAAAATGTGATTGGGGGGAAAAAGAAAAGAAAAATGGGAAGTAACATTTATATTCTTCTTTCAATCTTAAGGGACAGATTTTAAAATTAATGTACTCTATACTTAGAAGGATCTGTAATTTTTTCCTTGTGTATGTTAATACATACTAAATGTTAAAGTTGGTACCTTGAACACATATGACAGTTCATATTCCCAAACACAGATGCCAGACTTCAAGAGTCCAAAAGCAGTTTCTGACTCTGGCTTGACATGCTTTACAAGCTGTTGTTTTCATAGCTCTCTTGCTTTCCTGGGGACTGGTTGATTGTCCTGTTGATGCTTTCCCCATTGATTCTTGTTTCCTCAGTGTGATGCTCTTCCAGGGCGAAATATGGGCTTGAGCAGATTGTTCCTAATGAGAGCACTCTGCAAAGCTCTTCGAAAAGAAAAAGAAGTGAAGAAGCAGGGAGGGATAGTCAGGGATGCTCTAAATAGCTTGTTTAATCTGCCTTTTCTATTAATCTGCATGCTGCAGAGCCTATTCCCTTAAGGGCCTTGTAATGCTAGAGTTAGTGTTGTTGTTTGTCCAGCTTTCATTTGTTATTGGATTCCCCAAATCCATTTTATTCTTCCCTTTTAACTGGATTAAAAACGTCTTTCTCTTTTTTTTTATCCATTTCTTCCTTCCTTCCTTCCTTCCTTCCTTCCTTCCTTCCTTCCTTCCTTCCTTCCTTCCTTCCTTCCTTCCTTCCTTCCTTCCTTCCTTCCTTCCTTCCTTTCTTCCTTCCTTCCTTCCTTCCTTCCTTCCTTCCTTCCTTCCTTCCTTCCTTCCTTCCTTCCTTCCTTCCTTCCTTCCTTCCTTCCTTCCTTCCTTCCTTCCTTCCTTCCTTCTTTCTTTCTTTCTTTCTTTCTTTCTTTCTTTCTTTCTTTCTTTCTTTCTTTCTTTCTTTCTTTCTTTCTTTCTTTCTTTCTTTCTTTCTTTCTTTCTTTCTTTCTTTCTTTCTTTCTTTCTTTCTTTCTTTCTTTCTTTCTTTCTTTCTTTCTTTCTTTCTTTCTTTCTTTCTTATCTCTCTTCTTTCCCTCCTTCTTTCCTTCTTCTCTTTCTCCTTCTTTCCTCTCTCTTCTGTGTTTTTCTTTCTTCCTTCCTTTCTCTTTCTTCCTCTTTTTCTTTCTCCTTTCTCTTCCTCATCTTTCTTTCTTTTCTTTTTCTATATTTCTCTTCCTATTTTTATTTATTTTCCTCAATTAAAAAAATCTCACTTTTCCTTAGTGTTGTTCATAATCTGTTGTAATTGACTCACTTAAAATCCAAGTGTTTTGAATATCTATTAAAAGTTTTTTTTCTGTATCAATTATGTTTATTATTTTTTCTGTGAATTATATAAGAATACTATATCAGGTCTGCACTCTGTTATTTTTATTTAAAAATGGATTTAATTCATCAAAAAAAAAAACTGTTCTTTTTCTAACAGGTACCAGTGCTCAGGAAAACATACAGTAACAAGTGAATGGCTGGATTTGCGTCTTTTTATTTATTTTAAAACATTACAGATGCACTCCAAAGACAAGCCATCAGTTAGCAATGACAGCAAACATGAAAATGTAGAAGAATAAATTGAACTTTAATTTTTTCTCGACTAAGTATAGACATCTATCATAACTAATGCACTTATAATAGCATAGCACTTTTCCCCCCATGTAGTAATCTCATCTATTTTGCTATGTCTTAAACCTAATTAGAAAGCAACAATCCTGGCAGTTATAAGAAAGGCAATATTTCTTTTGACCAAGGTAGGTAAAATTCAGAGCAATTAAAGTTATGGTAAAGTTTATGCAAGAACAGAAAAATCATATCTTTGCTAAATAGTCTGTGAAGTCCTCCTACTTTTGGTGCCTAATTACTGGTGTCAGGCTTGTAATAGCGGCATCTGTGCACACTCAACACTCTAATGGGCAGCTCCTGCAGGATTAATGAATTTTAATTGATGGTGTTTAGCATGGCTTGGGGTTTCTCTCTCTTGTGTAGAGGATGCTATGTCCTTCTGCTCTCTCATCCCAAGTGAGCTATCTGTGCTGGGGTAGAGAGTGAAGGGGGAGGTTATAGGTGCAGATGGTCAACAAAAGGTAAAGAATGCCTGGATTCTCTAGCTATCAGTTTCTTTTCAGCAACGTTAAAGCTTACATTGCTAATCAGCTTCCTTCTTCTGCCCCAATTCCCAACTTCACCCTTCACCCAAGCACAGTTAATGCTTACCACTCTTTGTCAAATGGACAGGTCAAGTCTCATTTGATTCAAAACGCCCCTTTCTACCTAGCAAATCAGGCTTGGGTTATTCCAGTTGTCAACTTTCCACAGGTCATTTTCAAAACAGATGGTTCTTTCTTTGTAGGAGAAGGAATAGGAATGGGAGCAAAGCCGAGGCTTTATGCTTCATCGCTGGTATCATCTGAAATAGAAAGAAAAAAAAAAAAGCTTGAGTACAATGGAGCCAAATGATGGATCACCTGTGTGTTACCTGCATGCTTGTGGTGCACACTGCATAGAACTGTTATCAGTTTTATTCTGTTTAGCTTTTCATAAATACTACATTTAGGCTTCAAAGTTTCCTGAGAGTGCCCTTAGCTCTTCTTTGATAAGAAGTCAGGTATATAGTAAAGAATAAATAAGATGATGTAAAGCTTTCATTGCAGTGACTTTAACAATACTTGAATCACTTTGCCTTTTTTTTCCTAAAGAGATTATTTGAAAATCATTCTCAACAGCAGCAGAACTCAGGTTGTAGTGTGCAAAATGAACCTGCAAAAGAGTATATAAGTTCCTAGTCTTCAGTGCTCACTATTTCAGAAGCTGGCCACAGGACAAAAATGACAGGGTCAATCCTAGGTATACAGGAAATTGTCCACCCCCTGCTGGTCAATTTAAAGAAGCAGCTTGGCTTTGCCTTTTAAACCAGTCACTTGCCTGTCTGTCTAGTTGCCATTCAAAGAGAAAATTTCAAAGTATTAATGAGAATGTTAATTGTGAGTGATATCTCAGTGAAATGGAGGTTTGGGTTGATATATATGGACTGAGAAAGCCATCGGGGGATGGAGAGAGAGAGAGAGAGAGAGAGAGAGAGAGAGAGAGAGAGAGAGAGAGAGAGAGAGAGAGAGAGAGAGACAGAGAGAGACAGAGAGAGAGACAGAGAGAGAGACAGAGAGAGAGACAGAGAGACAGAGAGAGAGAGAGAGACAGAGAGAGAGAGAGAGAGAGAGAGAGAGAGAGAGAGAGAGAGAGAGAGACAGAAATAGAGAGACAGAGACACACTTAGAGAAGGAGAAACAGAGATAGGAAGAGAGAGACACACACACAGAGAGATCGAGAGACAGAGAGAGAAAGAGACAGAATCACAGAGACAGAGACAGAGACAGAGGTAGAGACAGAGAGAGAGAGAGAGAGGGAGAGAGAATATTTTTATAATTTTAATACAATCCTAGTCAAACCTATTGTTAGTTTTCCAGGCAACAAAAACAACAAATGTACACATAAAGACCATCCCCAATAAATTCATGCATGTGCCTGTTGAATCATATTTCATTGCTTATTGTGTAATAATATTTTTCTAAATATTTGCTTTTTAAAAAAATAAGATTGAAGATGAATGTGAAACGGTATATATTTGATGCTTAGAAATACCATCTTTAAATATTCTTAATTAAATTCCCTTAAATATAAGTGATGATCAACCCTATACATTTTATTTTATTTTATTTTATTTATTTATTTATTTATTTTTGGTGAGGAAATTGGGATTAAGTGACTTGCCCAGGGTCACACAGCTAGAAGTGTTAAGTGTCTGAGACCACATTTGAACTCAGGTCCTCCTGACTTCAGGGTTGGTGCTCTATCCACTGCACCAAGTAGCTGCCCCAAACCCTCTACATTTTAAAGAAATAAAATCTAGGCTTCTGAAGGAGAGACTGTCTTTCCTTAAGGGCTCTGTAAAAAAAAAAGATGAAATTCTATAATAAAGCAGTGACTGCCTAAAGAAACTCCAAAGGTAAGTATGCATTTATAAGCACATAATGTGTGGTATTGTGTGTGTATGTATGTATGTATGTATGTATATATATATATATATATGTATGTATGTATATATATAGACATATACATATGTCTGTTTATGTAAATACAAGTGCAAATATACATGTATATTTTCATACATTAAGTAATGGTTAATAGTTCCAAGTATGGATCTTGCAGTGTTGGCTGATGAAGGACGTTTGTGTTTTCTTGTTTTTTGTTTTTTTGGTGTTGATTGTGAAGCCATAATTAGCAGAGGCAGCACAGAATTAATCCATAATGTCTTGTATTCTGACCTCAAACAATGCATTGAATACATAATCATCAGTAAATAAAAAAAAATCGGAGCACCAATACCCCTTGGCTTTCATCTTGGTTTATAGCTTTTTCAAGTTAGTTTACCATCCATGAGGAAGTTGATCTTGATACTGTTTTCCCATTCTTGTTAAAGCATTTTACAACATTATAGAAAATATCATGTTGAAGAACATGGGGGCAAGTAAACAACTTTATTTCACTCCCATGGCTACTGGAACATCATGAGATCATTCTTTTTCCAGGGCTTATAGAACAATGCTATCATGTATCTGGCATACAATACTAATAAACTTCTCCAGGAAATATAATTTCATCGTTATCTTCCAAATGTCCCTGTAACTGATAGCATCAGAGGCCTTGGTCAGATCAACAAATGCTCTAAACAGATTTCTGTTCTGTTCCTAGAATTTCTATTTGTTGAGCAGCAGACACCATTTCTACCATTCCACCGTCATTTCTAGAGCCACACTGATAAATTCATTTATCTTGGCAATATACCCTCAGGGTTGTCCAGAAAGATGATGAGGTTAATACGCATATCAGAGCTAGCTTAACATTTGGAAAGCTCCAAAAGAAAGTGTGGGAGGGAAGAAATAGATCTAACTGAAGGTCTTCAGAACTATGGGTTATGTGAAACCTGGAAAGTCTGCTTGCAAAAGAAACTCCTTCCACTTGAATTGTCTCAGGAAGATCCTGAAGATTACCTGGCAAAATAAAGTGATGAACAGTGAAAGCTCTCTAGAGCTGAAATGCTAACATTCAGAGTTTGTTTCAGTGTGCCATTGGGCTGGCCACATAGTTTAAATGACAAATGTACATTTACTCAAAAGACTATTTTTATAGAGAACTCATAGAGGTAATCCTTCACAAAATGGTCAGAAGTATATAGAGATACTCTGAAGGTATCTCTGAATCTTAATAATGACTATGAGAAAGGAGAAACAATGATAAATGACAATTCAGGATAGCATGTATGCATTAAAGAAGAATTTGTATTCCATGAGCAAAGCAGAATTGTAGAACCATAAAGACACTGAAAACTGCACAAATCCAGTCATTGTCATTTCAAATGTTCAAACAGACCACTTGGACCCAATTTGTAGTTGTGTTTTGCAAATTCATGTTGGACTGATCAGCCACAGCCAAATACCCCATATCCTGACTGAATTATTGTGGTATAATTAGTGTTCTTTGAAAAAGAAGGATAAACAACTATATAAATCACACATACATGTGGCCTCCCCACAACATCAGGACTAAGAAGGATTACAGGATGGCTGTATGACCCAAGCTTAGGTGCTTTAGCCTAGATGCTGAAACTGATGGAAAGCAACTAAAACTATGAAGAAATGATTTGAACTAGAAACTTCCAGAGAATAGAACCTGAAAAAAAAAAAACAGAACTTACACCAAAATTCTAAAAATAACTTTGAACTAAAAAAGAAAAAAATTCCCTGTTTTCAAGAATTATAAGAATATTTAAAATAAATAAGAGATACAAGAGCAAATAGAAAGGAAAGAATGACAATGTGAATTGAAATTGATGTCTTAAAAGTATATATAAAAAGTAGATAACTGCAGCAGCTAGATGCAATGGATGGAGCTCTGGCCCTGTAGTCAGGAGGACCTGAAAGTAAGTTCAGCTTCAGGCACCTAATATTTCCTTGCTGTGTGACACTGAGCAAGTCACTCAATCCCAATTGCCTCAGAAAAAGAAGAAGAAAGTAGATACCTAGAAAATCTAAATTGGTCCAAGAGAAAAAAAAATGACTAAAAATAAAGTCAGAAATATTTTACACAAAGATTTAAAAAAAGTATGTTTCTATATCTATCGAACTATGAATTATCTGAAACAACTACTGTGAAAAACTGATCAAGAAGAGATAATTTTAAAATATTGTACTATTTGAAAATTATGGCCAGAAAATATTCTTGAATACCAAATTATAAGAAATTATGAAATACAACTGTCCAAACATAGTAAAACTAGAGAGCAAAAACAACAAAAAAAAGAAACAAACAAAAAAACAAAACAAAAAACAAAAAACAGGATCTACTAGAAACCTTCTAAAAGAAATGAAAATGTTTCAAAATGAAAACTCATTGGAATAGCATAACCTAAATGTAAAGCTTTCAATTCAAAGGAAAATACTAGAAGCATCAAAAAGAAAAAGTTAAAGATAAAATGACTCAAAATAAGTATCACACAGCATTTGGAACCTGCTACTTTAAAGGAAAAAAGAGCTTGGAATGTGATATTCCTATAGTAAAAGTTGAACTTTTCTTACAACCAATGGTGAACAATTCATCAAAACTAAGTATAAACCTATGACAGAAAAAAATATATATGTAATGGACCTTTTTATTGGAATAAAGGATTTCTAAGCATTCTTGAATATGCAGAAATAAATAGATATGTTCTCTTGTATCTTTTTTTTTTTTTCCTCTTTTTTTTTCTTTTTGCTGAGGCAATTGGGGGTAAGTGACTTGCCCAGGATTACACAGCTAGGAAATGTTAAGTGTCTGAGGTCACATGTGAACTCAGATCCACCTAAAGCTGGTGCAATATCCACTGTACCACCTAGTTGCCCCGAAATGAATAGATATTTTGAAATTAAATTCACATGCCAAGTAAAATATAAAAAAGAATACACACTCAATTAGAAATTTGTGGGGATTGTCTAAATACTAATACAGGAAGAAGAATCAAATATTTTCACAAATAATAGAAGCTATTTTTTTTTTAACACAGCTCTCAATCAGTCCCTTGTATTCATTACCTTACATTTCCCTTTTGAATTTATGAATTTTTAAATCAGAGTTTCTCTCTTTCTGTCTTTGTTTTGTTTTTCAATCCCCTTTTCCATGTTTAGATCCTTTTCTTGCTAATAAATCTATTATTAATAATAATTTTGCTTGCTTTTTTCCTCTTTTCTTCCCCAGTATACAGACTTGTCTCTTAATTCTATCTTTTTTCATAAAATGACCAGAATAAATTAAAATCACTTATAAGCCCCCTCTCTATTATATTTACCTTTCCTTTATGACCCTTAATTAGGCTCTTGAGAAAATATGATTTTTTAAATTTTTTCTATTGGCATATAAATAATTCATCCCCTTCATAGTTGCTTCACAATGCAAAAATTTGCATATCTTTCCATATTTCATTTTGCTCTTGCATTTTAATCTCAAAATATCTACTAGTTCTAGTCTGTTTATAAGGAAAATTTGGAAATCCTCTATTTCATTAAAGTTCATTTAGCCCCCATATAGAGTTATATTTTCTTTCCTAATAGGTTATTTTTAGTAATAAGCCTTTATCTTTTCCCATTTGTAATGTTTTTATAAGTACTCTACTTTGTGAGACAATAATCTTGTTTTGGAATTCTTGGTACTAAAATTCCCTCCTTTTGGTCACTTGAGGTATTTTTTCTTTTCCATAAAAGCTCTGGAATATGCTTATAATATTCCCAGGAATTTTTCAATTTGGGATTTCACTTAGGAGATGATATACAGATTTTTCTTTTTCTGCCTTGCTCTCTGCTTCTAAAAGTTTTATTCAATTTTCATTTAACTTTCTCAAAATATTTGTCTTTATACTTTTTTGTACATCTATGCAGAATTATTAACAAAAAGTTCTCATATGCAAGATGTAAAAAAAATTGAATCATATTTATACAAATAAGAAACACTCCCAAACTGATGAATAGTCAACAATATGAACACAGTTTTAAAAGAAAAAAATTCAAACTAATTAAAAGTATATTTTAAAGGCAATTATTAATAATTAGAGAAATTTAAATTAAAGTAATGCTGAGGTTCTAACTCTTACCCATTAGATTGACAAAGTTGATACAAGATGAGAATGACAAATATTAGAGATTTTCTTGAGGAAAATCCTATTAATACATTACTAATGAAGCTCTAAATTAGTTTAATCATTCTGGAAAGCAATTTGTAACAGTGCCTAAGAAGTCACTCCTTGACTCTGCTGTACCACAACTTGATCTATACCCCCAAAAAATAAAGAAAAAGTGAAAAAAAAGACATACATATTCAATAATTATTTATACTAATTTTTATCAACTTCAAACTGGAAAATAAAAGTTTTCTACTGGGGGATAGTGAAACAAATCATGTTATAGTAATACAATGTTTAATTGCAGCATGACAAATTATGAAATGCATGATTTCAAAAGAAACTGATAAGATTTATATGAATTAATATAATGCTTATTGAAAGATTAAGAGAAAATATATAATTTTTGAAAAAAGATGATTTTGAAAGAACTAAGTAGTATATTAAATTTAAAAGTTTTTGTACAAAAATTACCAGTGCAGCCAAGATTAGAAGGGAAGCAGAAAAGTAGGGGAAAAAGTAGGGTCTAAAATATATAGGGAATCAAATCAAATTTATAAGAATTGACAATTGACAAATGGTCAAAGGATATGAACAATTTTCAGATGAAGAAATTAAAACTATTTGTAGTCATATTAAAAAATATTCTAAATCACTATTAATTAGAAAATGCAATTATAGAAACAATTAAAAATTTCACCCAAGATAATGATAATGATGAGACATCATATCAAAATCTTTGGGATGCAGCTAAAGCAGTAATAAGGGGAAATTTTATATCTTTAGAGGCTTATTTGAAGAAAATTGAGAAAGAGAAGATTAACGAATTGGGCTTACAACTTAAAAGGCTAGAAAAAGACCAAATTATAAACCCCCAACCAAAAATTAAACTCGAAATACAAAAATTAAAAGGAGAAATCAATAAAATTGAAAGTAAAAAAACTATTGAATTAATAAATAAAACCAAGAGTTGGTTTTATGAAAAAGCCAATAAAATAGATAAACCTTTGGTAAATTTGATCAAAAAAAAGAAAGAGGAAAATCAAATTGATTGTCTTACAAATGAAAAGGGGGATCTTTCCACCAATGAAGAGGAAATTAGAGAAATAATAAGGAGTTACTTTGCCCAACTTTATGCCAATAAATTTGATAACTTAAGTGAAATGGATGACTTCCTCCAAAAATATAGGCTCCCTAGATTAACAGAGGAGGAGATAAATTGCTTAAATAGTCCCATTTCAGAAAAAGAAATAGAACAAGCTATTAATCAACTCCCCAGGAAAAAATCCCCAGGGCCAGATGGATTCACATGTGAATTCTACCAAACATTTAAAGAACAATTAGCCCCAATGTTATATAAATTATTTGAAAAAATAGGGGATGAAGGAGTCCTACCAAATTCCTTTTATGACACAGACATGGTACTGATACCTAAACCTGGTAGATCGAAAACTGAGAAAGAAAATTATAGACCAATCTCCTTAATGAATATTGATGCTAAAATCTTAAATAAGATATTAGCAAAAAGACTTCAGAAAATCATCTCCAAGATAATACACTATGATCAAGTAGGATTTATTCCAGGAATGCAGGGCTGGTTTAATATTAGGAAAACTATTAATATAATTGACCATATTAATAATCAAATTAATAAGAACCATATGATCATCTCAATAGATGCAGAAAAAGCATTTGACAAAATCCAACATCCATTCCTACTAAAAACTCTCGAGAGTATAGGAATAAATGGATTATTCCTTAGAATAATCAGGAGTATATATTTAAGACCATCAGTAAGCATAATATGCAATAGAAATAAACTGCAACCTTTCCCAGTAAGATCAGGAGTGAAACAAGGTTGCCCACTATCACCATTACTATTCAATATAGTACTAGAAACGCTAGCCTCGGCAATAAGAGCCGAGAAAGAGATTCAAGGAATTAGAGTAGGAAATGAGGAAATTAAACTATCACTTTTTGCAGATGACATGATGGTATACTTAGAGAACCCCAAAGACTCTGCTAAAAAGCTACTAGAAATAATTCAAAATTTCAGCAAAGTGGCAGGATACAAAATAAATCCACATAAATCCTCGGCATTTTTATATATCACTAACAAAATGCAACAGCAAGAGATACAAAGAGAAATTCCATTCCAAACAAATGTTGAGAGTATAAAATATTTGGGAATCCATCTACCAAAGAAAAGTCAGGAATTATATGAGAAAAATTACAAAACACTTGCCACAAAAATAAAATCAGATTTAAATAATTGGAAAGACATTCAGTGCTCTTGGATAGGCCGAGCGAATATAATAAAGATGACAATACTCCCCAAACTAATCTATTTATTTAGTGCTATACCAATCAGACTCCCAAGAAACTATTTTAATGACCTAGAAAAAATAACAACAAAATTCATATGGAAGAATAAAAGGTCAAGAATTGCAAGGGAACTAATGAAAAAAAACTCAGAGGAAGGTGGTCTAAGTGTACCTGATCTAAAGCTATATTATATAGCAGCAGTCACCAAAACCATTTGGTATTGGCTACGAAATAGACCGGTAGATCAGTGGAACAGATTAGATACAAAGGACAAAAAAGGGTACATCTATAGCAATCTAATCTTTGACAAACCCAAAGATTCCAACATTAGGGATAAAAATTCATTATTCGGAAAAAACTGTTGGGAAAACTGGAAATTAGTATGGCAGAAATTAGATATGGATCCACACTTAACACCATATACCAAGATAAGATCAAAATGGGTCCATGATTTAGGCATAAAGAGGGAGATAATAAATAGATTAGAGGAACAGAGGATAATCTACCTCTCAGACTTGTGGAGGAGGAAGGAATTTATGACCAGAGGAGAACTAGAGATCATTATTGATCACAAAATAGAAGATTTTGATTACATCAAACTAAAAAGTTTCTGTACAAATAATACTAATGCAAACAAGATTAGAAGGGAAGTAACAAATTGGGAAAATATTTTTAAAAACAAAGGTTCTGACAAAGGTCTCATTTCCAAAATATATAGAGAACTGACCATAATTTATAAGAAACCGAACCATTCTCCAATTGATAAATGGTCAAAGGATATGAACAGACAATTCTCAGAGGAAGAAATTGAAACTATATCCACTCACATGAAAGAGTGTTCCAAATCACTACTGATCAGAGAAATGCAAATTAAGACCACTCTGAGATACCACTACACACCTGTCAGATTGGCTAAGATGACAGGAACAAATAATGACAAATGTTGGAGGGGATGTGGGGAAATTGGGACACTAATACATTGCTGGTGGAGTTGTGAAAGAATCCAGCCATTCTGGAGAGCAATCTGGAATTATGCCCAAAAAGTTATCAAACTGTGCATACCCTTTGACCCAGCAGCGCTACTACTGGGATTATATCCCAAAGAAATACTAAAGAGCGGAAAGAGACATATATGTGCCAAAATGTTTGTGGCAGCTCTTTTTGTTGTAGCTAGAAACTGGAAGATGAATGGATGTCCATCAGTTGGAGAATGGTTGGGTAAATTGTGGTATATGAAGGTTATGGAATATTATTGCTCTGTAAGAAATGACCAGCAGGAGGAATATAGAGAGGCCTGGAGAGACTTAAATCAACTGATGCTGAGTGAAATGAGCAGAACCAGAAGATCACTGTACACTTCAACAACAATACTGTATGAGGATGTATTCTGATGGAAGTGGAAATCTTCAACATAAAGAAGATCCAACTCACTTCCAGTTGATCAATGATGGACAGAAGTAGCTACACCCAGAGAAGAAACACTGGGAGGGGAATGTAAATTGTTAGCACTAATATCTGTCTGCCCAGGTTGCATGTACCTTCGGATTCTAAGGTTTATTGTGCAACAAGAAAATGATATTCACACACATGTATTGTACCTAGACTATATTGTAACACATGTAAAATGTATGGTATTGCCTGTCGTCGGGGGGAGGGAATAGAGGGAGGGGGGGTAATTTGGAAAAATGAATACAAGGGATAATATTATAAAATATATATATATATATATATATATATATATATATATATATATATATATATATATATATATATATATAATAAAAAATTAAAAAAAAATAAATAAATAAATTAAAAAAAAAAAAAAAAAAAGAAAATGCAAATTAAGACAACTCTGAGGTACCACTATATGTGTCTTAAATTGACTAAGATGACAGAAAAAGATAATGATAAATATTGAAGGGAATATGTGAAAACTGCGATACTAATACATTGTGGAGTTGTGAATTAATCAAACCATTCCGGGAAGCAATTTAGAACTATACCTAAAAGGTCATAGAAATGTGCATAACCCTTTGATCAGGTTGTATCTCTATTGGGGTTGTATCCCAAAGAGGTCATAAAAAAGGGAAAAGGTCTCACATGGGCAAAAGTGTTTGTGGTGGTCCTTTTTGTAGTGGCAAGAAACTGGAAACTGAATGGATGGTTCCATCAGATGAAGAATGAATAAGTTATGGTATATGGTATATATGTTATATGGCATATGATATATAATATGGAATAGTATTGCTCTATAAATATGATGAAATAGGCTGATTTCAGAAAATGATAGAAAAACTTATAGGAATTTATCCTGAATTAAGTGAATAGAACCAAGAGAACATTGTATACAATGGCAACAAGATGAGATGATCAAGTATAATGGATGTGGTTCTTTTCAACAATGAGGTGATTCAGATCTGCATCCACAAAAAGGACTGTGGGACTGAATGAGGTTTACAGCATAGTATTCCACCTTTTTTCTTCTTGTTTGCTTTATTTTTTTTCCTCTTTCCTCATTTTTTACCTTTTTGATTTATTCTTCATATACAAAATGATAAATGTGGAAACATGTATAAAATAATTCCATTATGTTTAACATATATTGGATTACGTGCTGGGTGGAAGGTGGGGGAAGGGAGGGAGAAAAATTTGGAACAAAATGTTTTTACAAGGGAAAATGTTGAAAATTATCTTTGCATGTATTTTGAAAATAAAAGGCTATTATTTAAAAGAAATACAAAATGATGAAAAGATAAAAAATAAAAACAAAAGAATTAATCAGTGCAATGATGAATGAAGATTACAGAAAACCAAAACTAAAATATAGTACCCAACTCTTTTTAGAGTGGCAATGGAGTTAAAACTCAGAATGAGATATACTTTTTTTGGAAATGGATAATGTAAGAATTAGTTTTGCTGGACAATGTATATTTGTTATGAGGATTTTGTTTTTTTTTTTCTTTATTTTTATTCAATTGCAGAGTGGATTAGAAAAAAATAAATGGATGTAAATGTTTTCAATAAAAATGGAAAAAAATAGATTGGGAATATAAATATACTTTGTATCCCTAGTGCTTACCACAATGTCTACAATAAAGCAAGTACTACCTAATAAATGTTTGTTGAATGACTAAAATATAACAAAAGACTAGAATAATCCATTTATAAGATTTCTAGACTTAAAGAAACATTAATATTTTGTAGATAGATATGAATCCTTCCAACCACTTTTGGAAAGCAATTGGGAAATACATAGTTAACCCTTTACTAGATGTATTCAAGGATATCTTATTTAAACAAAAATTTTCCATATTTGCAGAATTATTAATAGCAGCATTTTTGTGGCTAAACAAGTTATGATACCCAAACATATTAGAGTATTACTGTTTTAAAAGAAACACCAAATTTGATAAATACATCAAAGCATGCAAACATTTACATGACAATGCAAAGTGAGAACAAAAAAAAAAAACAGTTTGCACTATGACTACACCAATCTAAATGGAAAGAATGACCTTTTTGGGGGGAGTGGGGACAGAGCTATTCTCCATGAGAGACAGACAAGTATCTAGTCATTTTTTATTTGCTTCTAACAAAATCTAAACCTGTAAAAAGAGCTGTAGTCACAAATGTTAACTTTTTGTTAACTTTTTTTGTAGTACTTTTCGTAATAGAAAAACAAAAACAAAAACAAAAACAACCTGGAAACACTGGAGGTGTTCATCATTTGGGAAATGGCTAAAGAAATTATGTTTTGTAAATGAAATAGAGTATTATTGTGTTATAAGAATGGATGAAAGAAGCATATTCAGAGAAAATTGAAAGGTATCACATGAAGTGATATGGCATTAAGTTAGAAGGATTAAAACAATATTTTTTTTATAATTATTACAATATTATGAAGGAAAAAAAATCACTCCAGAATGTTGATGATGAACCATGCTTATTACCTGGCAGAAAGGTGATTGATTAGAGACACAGAATTTGATTTGTTTTAACATACATATTCATTGCAAAGGAAAGATTTGTGCTATTTATTTATTTATTTTGGTGGTGAATATAAGGAAAAAATGTAGATTAAGAAGGAAGAAAACAAATATTTATAAAGTACCTGCTATTACCATTATCTACTAAAGTACTTAAAGTACTACTATTGTGCCAGACATCATGTTGAGCATCTTGTTTAATTCTCTCTCTCTCTCTCTCTTTTAAGATTTTTCTTTTCTTTTCATTGAGGCAATTGGGTTACGTGACTTGCCCAGGGCCACATAGATATGAAGTTGTTTAATGTCTGAGACCAGATTTGAACTCAGCTCCTCCTGACTTCAGGGCTGGTGCTCTATCTATTACACCAACTAGCTATCCCTTATCTTGTTTAATTCTCACAACATTCCTGTGAAGCATGTTTTTATTTTCCTAGACTCACAATAGATGGGAAGTGTCTAAGGTGGGAAGTATTATTGCATTTTTCTGATTCCAGACCTATTACTCTAGTTTTTGTGCTACCTAGAAGTAGTATAATAATAAATAGTTGTGTGTTTTTTTAAGTATATGTAGGTATTAGCTTTGCCACTTCTTTGCCTTTCACAAACATACATATATGCATATACATACACACACATGAATGCATACATTAACAAAGGTTCAATCACACCACATATATATGTAGATGCATACATATACATATATATCCACATCTCTTGTGCAGTTTTTGCATGTATGTGTGCTCCAGAAAAGTATAAAAGCAAGTTCAAAAAAGAAACACAGAGAAGGATGGCAGTACAGCTTACATGTTAAATTTTATATCTACTTGATTTAAAAAAAAATAGAAACAAGATATACATAATAGAGAAAACATATTTTATGGCTTGGAAATTCTAACAAATTCCAGATGTTATTTAAATAGGACATAGTTGATAGTCTTTCTTGCCTTTTTGTTTTTGTTTATCAGTAGCCTTTTCCCTAAACTTAGGCCATTGCTTTCTCTTAGCTGATATTTTTTTCTTTTGAACTGCCAGGTTGAGCTTTCCCCACCTCTCCACTCCCAGCTATTCTCTGTAAAGTTCAAAAAAATTGTTCTGGCTCCTAAATACTTCTGTAAGTCACTCATTAACATGCCTGGTCTCTCTGTTAAAGAAAAGCAATACATTCATTTCTGTCTATGATAAGAATTGAATGTCAACTGTAATACTGGATATACATTCCACTCTCTTTCAAAGTTTTATGTTATCATATTTTCACTCTTTTTCATTGGTATGAGACCATTAAATGTTGAATTTCATTAAAATACTGTTCAAAATGTTTGACTCACAAGGACAAACATGCACAATAGAAGAGTGGATAAGATTAGGATGTTTAACCTTGTTAATATTTTGGGTTACACACAGCTGGGAAGGAAAAGAAGCACATAGTGCAGTAGAATATGAGAAGCTAGTACCTAAATGATACAGCTTTAATGTAAAAAATCTAAGAACATTTTCTAGGGTACAAATAAAATGATCAAAATAAAATCGTTTGGATTTTTTTTTTCAGTCATTATAATAAAGATGCTACTTCACATCTTGAAACTTTTTTCCTGCATTTTTGCCCATTACAGATAATTTAAATTTTCATCATGTATTCCAATCATTCAATAAATATTTATAGACTTTCAAAATGTACAAAAGACTATACTGGATACTGAAGAAATAAAAGATAAGTGAAACAGTCTCTACCATCAATGAAGTAGGAAAATTAAGGTATACACACACACACACACACACACACACACACACACACACACACACACACATACACACACACACATCCTATTATTAATAAGTATCCTGAGATTGTTTTTTTTTTTAAATATATATATTTTTGGAAAATGGAGAAATAATTTCCAACTAAAGGAATAGGCAGAGATGATTGGTGGGACAGAGAGAAGCTAAAGCAGAAGGATAAATTCAATAAAAATAAAGCAATAGAAGAAATTAGCATTTTATAGAAGATAGGTTGTAGATTTCAAGTTGTTTTTTTTTTTTTTTTTTTTTTTTTTTGAAGCATTTTGAATGATTCCTCCAGCCAAGTTCACTTATGGCAAATTTAAAGTCAGGAAGACTTGAGTTGAAATCCTGTGTTAACCACTTACTAATTGTCTAGCTCCATATAAATCTTTAATCTCTGTCTCCCTTACATTCTTCATCTGTAAAATGGGGAAAATAATAATGTTTATCTCTCAGGATTGTTATGAAAATAAAATGAGATAATTTAAGTAAGGTGCTTTTAAAAATTGAAAACACTGTGTCCATTCTATTATTATTAAATTGGTTTTGTTTATCAGTGACTAAAGCAAAATAGAAATTAAAGTCATTAGAGTTGAAGAAATAAAGGAATTAAAATACATAATGTTAGATATGACATCAAACTTGATGCTTCTGAGGATGGCCACTTAATTTAGAAGATGTCACCCCAATCTACTTTTTTCTTGCTTAATCTCCAGCTGCTTTCCAAAATACATAGAAGGATATTCTATAGTTTTATCAACCTAGATTGTTTATGATTGCCAGTTTATGTCTTCAGCTTTACCATTTCCCAGACTTTATTAAGCCCTTTTGTCTGCCTAAAATGCTGCTACTACACCCTTTGAAATCCTAGTAATTCTTATTTTCCTTGATCTCATCACAAAGCAATAACTCCTTCATTTGAATTTCCATACTAACCATATAACAGTTATTTCACAGAGAAAATGATGTCTTATTGTCTCTACTAAACTACAAACCCCTAAAACATGAGGTATTTTTCAGCATGAAATATTCACATTTTATATACAACTACCTAGAAAGATGGGTTTGGTATGTCTATATGTATCTTGAGGTTATCATGACATTTGTCCTTCCCTTTCTTCCTTCTCTTTAGAAAAAAACTTTTGGTAATTAGTGCCACCACACATCCTTCTAGGTTTGCATATGATTCCATGAAAGTAATACAACATATACTCAATACAACATACACTATACACAACAAATACTCATCAACTCTGATGAAATAATAGATGGAAGAATCTTTTAAAAATGAATATATAAATAGCCAAAGATCTAGAAGTGATAATATTCTTCACATGTACTTATAACATCTTGATTTAATCTACATGTAATATTCAGTGGCTCTCTTAAGAATACTAAAAACTATATATTTTCCTTAACAGCTTAAGTTTTATTTTCCTCATGGCCGGAAGTTGTCAGTTTTTTTAAAATTTCAGAAATGTCAAAAGATCCTAATTCTGACCTTTAAAATGCACCATTATTTTCTGAATTTATACATATATGTGTATATGCATATAGGGGTATAAATGTTTGTATATTGTTTGAATAGCATATAAACATTTTAGAAAAGGAAGTTTGCTTGTGTATTTTTTTGTTTATGTATCTTTTAATGAATTGTGAACATTTTAAAATACAGATATTTATTAACCTATTTTATTATTTTCTTTGAAAAGTGAATTTATTTTGGAGCACAGATATCTCAATAAAAATTATCTAGCAATTTAAAGAATCTTTAAAAATACGCCTTAATAATTCACAAAATCAGCACTTCAATTGTTCAGAAATTTATTTGGACCTTTAACAAAATGATTCCTATTTTACTATTAGACAAAATTGGCTTCTTTTATTAAGTACGGGAAGAAGGTGGAGAATTATAGTGAGGCTGTAATAATTTAAGGGAAAAGCATTTTTTGAGGGGAATGACAGTGGGGAGTAAAGGAAGAAATCTGCTTGATGAGTCATCAGAGATAGCCTGGAGATGTAAGTACAGCTGTTAAACTGTGAATGTTTATTGAGCTCTAGACCTGGCTATTTTCCCCGAAAATGAGACCCTAGAGAATTAATCTTCCCAAAGTAAAGAAACAAGAATTTAATGGGTGGTCCAATAAGGAGCTCAAGGATTTAAATAGGAAGAGAAGCGAGTTTGATGAGGACCATTGCTTTAAGTGTCTTGGAGGGAGATAGCTCCAGGGAATAATAGAAGATAACAATAAAGATAACATTTCAAGATTGGGATTAAGTCTAATAGCACACTGAGTTTGAAAATCTAGAGGTTTTGTTTGTTTGTTTTTGTTTGTATAAGCACAGAACCACCTTTAACTGTTAACTCATGAATTTATTTCATTATTTAGAAAATAAAGCTATCTCAAAGTGATAGTTCAACTTTTCTGACTTCAATTTAATAAGCATTAAGAACCAATGTCAATCAAAGTGAGTCAAGGAACACATTACTTACTATATGCCAGGCATATGCTAAATTCTGGGGCTACAAATAAAATCAAACAAACAAAAAATCTAGTATTTGATTTCAAGGAAATTACTTTTAAAGGTGGAAGACAACATACGAAACTAAATTGAAAAGGGAGGGGAATTTACCTGCAGAAAAGTATCCTAATCAAGTCTGGAAATCAGAGGCAAGACTAAGAGAAAAATTAAGGTTAATCAGTCCAGGGCTTTTCATGAAATTGAAGTTATTGGCAGGTGAGGTGAGCTCTCTAATGAGAAAATAAAAGCTAATTCAGTGAGAGAATGTCAAAGGATGAGAAGAAATCACAAGGGCAAATGCATATTACAATGTGAAGAAGACTCCAGGTGTTGAGAGATGTTCCAGGGTGAGACTGCAGCTGAGGAATGGTCATGATATTTTCAGTGAGAGTAAAGAAAGCAAGTTTAATTCAACAAAGTTAATTTTGGAAGGCCTGAAGGCAATGGGAAGAATTTTTAGGGGGAAGAAGGTAAAAAAGATGAGTTATGGAATTGCCTTCATTTAATGTGTCAATTGAAAAAAATCTAATCCCACCAGCCATCTGCTTTTTTTGACCTTGTGCAACTATTTCCAAAATCCAATGTATTAAGCTGTTGAACAGGTGTGGTCATTCTGTAAGACACATCTACAGAACTAAGGTAAACCATAAATAGGGGTCTCATAGCAGATTGCAGGATGAAAAATCAGCTGTGTTCACCCAGTCTAGGAAAGAAATCCAGTTCAAGAAAAGAAATCCGTTTTAAGATCTTTTTCTCAGAAACCAGAGAACAGCCAAAAGACATAATAAACCTTGAAGACAAGGATGCATCAATATAAATGGAAGATATTGACATTGGAATGAAAGCAGAACTAAGACATACTCTTCCCCACTTAGCACCTTCCCCAAGCACAAGCTGATACATCACAGATTCGGGAAGAACATTTTCAAAGCATTGATAGTACCTTAGTACAGATAAGTATTAATCCACATTCAGAGATAACAACTCCTCAGTGAGTTCTCCACTCTGATTATAAGAGTGGAGGTTAGTAAACTAAACTTCTCCCAAAGACTTTTTTTTTTTTTTTTTTTTAAATAGTCAGCTGGGATCTGAACTTTTCAGATAACTCTCCACTTTTCATCAGTAGCCCTGCTTGAATTCAATTCAATGGAACTTGAAAATCCCTGGCTAGGTACTTCTTTTTGAGGAGAGTACTTTTTCTAGTGTTTCCTACTCCTCTTAGTTTCCATTAATTAATAAACTTGTTAAGAGCAAGAATTAGGTTTTTAAATTTTTATTTGTATCCCTATTGTTTAGTATAATGCCTAGCACATAGTAGGTGCTTAATAAATTTCTATTGAATGAATGAATACAAATTCAATAGAAGTAAGGATCAGGCTCCAGAAACAAGATAAGAATGGGTCCTTTATATGCCTTATTCATATTATAGTGAAAGATTTTGGTCAAGGTAGTTGTTACAAATGCTTCTGTCCAAATAGATTGACTTCAACTCCATTTGATATGAGAGTTGGTTTTCACTATTTGGGCAAATGGAATACAGGGGGCCTTAACCCCAGGAGCTGTGTAATTACTAACAATCACTACAAAACTAATTGCATTTCTTTCTTGGTTTCACAAATAAGCAAACTTATCATGCCACAAGAACATTTTGTATAGCTTTAGGTGCTTTCTTTTTCAGCATCATAAATGAAATAACACACAGTAACCTGTGCAGCCTTTCATAATTTGAGTAAAAGTAGATGTGGTGGATAAGCACCCAGGCTCCATTAAGTCCTTAAATCAAGTAATTTATTCCACATCACTATCATTTTTAACCTATTGAAAAGGGACCCATACTTAATACAAATCATTCTCCCTATTCCTGTATGTTTTTAATAGAATGCAAACAGCAAATTAGAACTCGGCTTCTCATTCCCCACCCCCAACTATTAATATTGAATTTCCATTTGAGCAACCAATGCATTTGGCTAAACCATCAGGGTGCTCTACTCCAAGAGCAGGTGGAGGCATATATTTCACGTTTTATGTTATCTTGTCATGCTGAGGTATCTGAAGGTGCTTTGCAATGACATTAAGCTTAAAAAGTTATTCCTCCTACAGAGTTAATTAATTAAAATATCTAAATGGCAATGGCAACAAACACATTTTAAATTCATAAGTAAACCTGAAACTAATATCAATAGGCATCTAAGAGTTCCATGAAATAGATAATAGCTCAAAGAAGAGCTGCCTGCAAGGATATATCTCAGAACCGAAGATATAGAGAAATTTGCTTTAGGTGACTTTTAATTAAGAGTTGTATTGGAGAAGGAGTCACTAACTCAGAAGGCTAACTCCTTGTTTTGTACAGTGTGGCAAAAGATTATTAGCCTGATGTGGTAACATGACCTTTAACAAGCCTTACTGGAATAAGCCTTACACCCAGTGATCTAACCTCTGAATAACTGGCAGCTACTATGTTTTGAATCAGTCACAGTCCATTAAATAAATGAGTTAGGCTGTCAGTGAGCAAGAAGTCAGGTGTTTTACACATTGTACAAAAATGATCAATACACTTTACTGAATAGATCAAAACTATCCAATGTGAACTCCCTCAGCTTCCTCTTTTCCACCTGAAAATCATTTTGCATTTATCCCATTTTGCGATCCTGTTTCTGGTTCTTTCTGAGAAATAACTGCTTGCTAACACTTCTGTACACATGCTTGGAAATACACACTCTCTATTAAACATACCATCATTTCCTTTATTAGGTAATTAATCCATTTTTTTCTTTTGAGTCTTCAATTTTATTACCTTCCTTTCCCTTCCTTGTTCTTTTGCATCCTTTTCTTATTTGCATCTTTCTCTCATTCTTTCTGTTGTCTTTCAATGTCTTCCTCAGTCTTTTTCTCCTCTCCCATTCTTCTTTACTCTTTCCCTCTTTCTTTCCTCTATCCTTTTGTTTTTTTTTGTTTTTGTTTTTGTTTTTAGCCATATCTTCCATTACTTTTCTACCTCTCCTCTTCTATTTTCCCTCCTATCTTTAAACTGGGACCTTGACTCAATGAATATATTACTAAACTTGGAAATGAAGAGATTTGGATTCATAGCCTACTTTAGTCACATTACTTTTATAATCATTGACAAGCCACAAACTCTCATAGAAAGTTTTATTTGTAAAATAAGGGAAAAGATAGTTATAAAAACTGTACAAGGTTATTTTGAGAAAAATTTTCAAAGCTTAAAGTACTATATGAATATGATTTTTAAAAATCATCAAAACATTCATTTCTATCCTAGTCTTTTAAAAAATGTCTTGACAACCATTACACCTTCAAGCTCCTATCTAAAACCAGTGCTTTAAAAGTATTGAAGTAATACATATTCATATAGCACTTTAAGTTTTCCAAATAATTTTTGTCACAAAACTCCAATTATAGTGATTTCTGAGTTTTTTTTTTTTTTTTTTTTTTTAAACATGTCATTCCTTATTTCATCTCTGGGCATTTTCTCTGTCTTTCCCCTATTCCTGTAATGCTATTACTCACTGTTACTCCTCATTTACATCTACTGATTTCTCTTTTATCCTTTAAGTCTCAACAAAAATCCTTTCTTTTACAAGAAGCTGTTCCCACCCCCTTTTAATTCTAGGGATTTCCCTCTGTTAATTATTTCCAATTTATTCTGAATATTGGTTATATATATTTTTTTCATATGATCTCAACCTTGATATTGTAAGTTCTTTGAGGGCAGGAACTGTTTTATACTTCTGTACTTTGAAAGTAGTAGCTGTATTCAGTCATTTCCAGTTGTGTATGACTGGCTTTGACCCCATTTCATATTTGCTTGGTGAAATTCTCCAGCTCATTTCATAGATGAGGAAATTAAGGCAAAATGGGTTAAATGGCTTGCTCAGGGTCACACAATTAGGAAGTGCCTGTGGCTAGATTTTAGTTCAGAAAGCTTGGCACTTTACTGTGACACTTAGCTGCTCCAATATAAATAAAACATTATTGATTGATTGATTAGCAACTTTAAGTTACCATTTTTGAGATTTTATAATTTAGGAAAAATTGTGTTAAATAATATTAATACAACAACAACAACAACAACAAAAGATGCTTCCTTCATTGAGAAATTCACTGGCCATTTACTGCTTTAAGGTTATATGACTTTCATGTCATTGACTTTTTTTGACTGTCTTATCAGTTAATTATTCAAAAAAAATTTCAAAATCTAAGTCATAACACTTAACAATGAGTTCCTGATAGCAAAAAGGATTTCTTTCTTGGCAATATCCCTTGGATTAAAACAAACAAACAAAAAACAAACAAACAAACAAACAACTCTTTCCTTTAAAATAAAAAAATTATAAACAATATTTTAATTTATGGTCAAAATTTGAAGGACAATATAGCTAAAAGATCTTAGTGCTGGGGGAAGTAGGAGGGGAAGAATGGCATTCTACTGCAACACTTAACAATGAGGCAAGCAAGGAATAAAAATAAGAAACAAAATAAATAAAAGTCAATATTATTGCACAGGTAGTATTCTGATGAAAACCAATGAAGGGTATGAAACTATGGATAAATAGACTCAAATGGCGCAAACCTATAATAAAATCAGGATTGCGAATTCAATTGAATTTAAAACGCGAGATACCCCTTAATATATTTTGCAGTTCTTTATTGTACTTATCATGTGATAATGTACTTTATATTACTCTCTCTTTGTTGTTTCTCTTTGTAGACTATAAATTCCCTGTGACAGGGTATACATATTATCTAAAACTTTATATCTCCACAACAGCACAAGAATTATGTTATCATATCTGTCTTTCAGATATTTTAAGGGCACTATCTTGCTTTCATCTCAGATATGCAACTGATACCACTTTGAAGCCAGAAAATGAAGAAGAATTAAGTAGTACCTTAATGGAGGATAAAAGAGAAGAATGTAAAAGGTAACTTGAAGTTTAACATAAAATATCTATCTAGGCAATTGGTCCCATCACTTCCTAAAAAAAATTCAAGCAAAAGAAATGCCATAGAATTTATTTATATTCTTGGGTTCAAAGATCATTGCCAATGGTGATTATAGCCAAAAGACTGAAAGACATTCACTCCTTGGAACTTGTAGTGAGCTGTCATCTCTAGAAGCTGCCGGATCACTCTCTGGGAAGAGATCAAATCTGACGAGCATACTAAAAAGCAGAGACATCACTTTGCAGACCAAGGTCCATAAAGTAAAGCTATGTCTTTAGCAATGTATGGCTGTGAGACTTGAACTATAAGGAAAGCTGAATGCTGCAGAATCAACAATTTCATGTTGTGCTGCAAAATAGTCCATTGGACAGCAAAGGTATGAAATCTGTTAGTATTTAGAGAAATTAGTTCAGACTATTCACTAAAATGTCAACTACTGAAGCTTAAATATTTGACCACTTAACAAGAAGATGGTACTCATTGAAAAAGATCCTGATTTTAGAAAAGATGGAAGGCAAAAGGAAAAAAGGAATGGCAAAGAATGAGATAAATGAAAACAACAAGCATGAACTGGACAAATTGAGAATAGTAGATGATATAAGGACTTTGCATACCTTTTATAAGGTTACAATTAGTAAGCAAAAGCTATAGAAAAAGCACAATTCTACTTTTCAGGGGAAATGTACACTTTTTATGAAACAGTACCAATCTTATTACAGTATAGCGTCTAGTAAGTGTTTAAGGTTCACATGAAGATAACTCTAGTATACATTGTTACCAAAGTAATATATTAGTAAATGAAAAAAAAAAACAACAACACAATTCTTCTTATGAGATTTGAGGTACTATGTCCAATCCAAAATGAACTTTGCCAATTACTATCTATATGATCTTGGGAAAGAGTCTTCACTTCTCAGTTTCCTCATTTCTAAGTGGGAGAGTTGAACTGACTCAATCCTGAGATTCCTTTTGCTTCTCAAACTTTTTTTTCCTAATGCAAGTCACTGCACCTTTCTATAGGTGTGGTCATCCAGCTTCTACTTAATGATATTCCCTGGATATGATGGGTTAAACCAATTAATTAATTAATTCCCCGTTTAATGGGAAATGGATCAATTTGCAGCATTCTATTTTACTTTTGGACATCTAATTGTTGGTATGTCTTTTCTTACTCTGAGTCAAAAACCTTCCTTTCTACAATATCCACCCTTTTGTTGTTTTACAGGTAGTAAATTCACTTTCATAATATAAAAGGCCTGGGAGAAACAACATACTATCTTTATTGAAATCTGTAGAGATTTATATCATAATCTATTGAGAAAAAAAAGAAAACTTGTTATGTACTCAAGAAAGCCTGAATTTAATCCACAGTATTGGTATTTATAACTTCTACTTTTACTTTATTGGTTTAACCTCCCTGAGCCTTAATTTCCAGTAAAATAATAGCAATATCAACTTGATTATTCTCAGAATTGTTGAAAGGTTTAGAGTGAGAAAATGACCCAAAACTCTTTAAATATGACAGTTATATGCAATGAATGCTAGGAATTACTGATATCTTTTCTCTCATCAGAATTTTCTGATTGTTTTGTTAGAAAGCTATCTACAATCTGGTGGGAATTTTAAAGGTTTTGCTTTAGGATAAAGACTGAACCTGAGATTTTACTAGTATAGGGAACTTCTTTAAAGAGGAAGTTTCCTCTACTTATGTAAATAAGTACCTTCTCTTACCACTTAAAGACTTGTGGAATTGCCTATAGCATAGAGGTTAAAGAATGTATACATGCTCGCTATCCAGTATCAGTCAGAATTATTACTCAGACTGAGTTTAATTGGCTTTGAAACCAGCAGTATTATGTTTAATAAAATAATGAGATTGTCAAATTGAGTGATATGGAACAACTGCCTAGAACTCTTAATTGTGAGACATTCTACTAGATCAGATTATCATATTGAATTTAGCAAAAAGGTGGCTATATTTCAGTAATTCAATGAGTCCATGATCCCATTGCTATAGGTACCATTCATACCTATATAACCCATTAATAAGATTCTTGTTTATATTCCCTAAAGGTTCCCCATATAAAAAATCAGTAAAACAGGCTAGAATTCTTTTTAATTCTTTTTAAAAAAACATTCATGAGTACAAGTACATTAGTCAGGCTCTCCATGCCTTGTATTTTCTGTATAACTGACCAGCTACCAGCTTCCTTGTTGGATTACATATTTGCCGAATGGTATTATTTATATTATATTACACACATGCATATATATATATATATATATATATATATATATTTATTTATATATATATATATATATATATTTACACACACACACATATATATATATATATGTGTGTGTGTGTATGTGCACAAATATATATATACATATATATTTATATACATTATATATTCTTGATATTCATAGACTATTTTATTCGGATTTTCAATTTTCAGTTTTTCTTATCTTCATACTATGTTTGAAAATCAATATTCAGTGTTTTTAAAGTAATAAATTATATATTTATAAATATATATTTTTCATTTTCTAGCCACCTTATTTATTGCCTATGGTTTATCTTTTAAATAAAATCTAAACTTTCTATACGCAGTTATTAAATTTTAGTTGAATGAAGCCATGCCATAAAGAATGTGGAAGATAGTTATAGAAATGAATGAAATTCATCATGTCCATATGGTGCTATGTTTTCAGGGCCTTTTTGGGCCTCTCATCAGCAATTCACACATATATGATAAGCTGTACTTTCTTTCTGCATTGCTTTATGTTAAATTATAATCCAGGATGACAGAAATATAAAGGAACTTTAGTAACTGGTAGTAAAAAATACAGAATTAAACACTAGAATCTTAGGACTTAGAATTATACTAATTATAATATAATGTGTCTTAATAATAGGGATGGAAATATTATAGTTAGTCTCTCCTCTCAAGAATTTTATATAGGAGGGAAGGAAGGAAGGAAGGAATATATATATATGTATATGTATGTGTATATATATATATATATATATATATATGTATATATACATATATACACACATACATATATATGTATATATACACACATACATACATATATATGTGTATATATACACATACATACATATATATGTATGTGTGCATATATATACACACATACACATACATACATATATATATATATATATATATATATATATATATATATATATATATATATATATATATATATATATATATATATATATATATGTATGTATATATATATAATGTTGTTTTGGCATTGAACTCATTCCCAATGTGAGTAGGTTTTCAGAACTATAAGCTCTCCTCCCCCTCCTCATTTGTATAACATGATTACTATTTTTACTTTAACTCTGTCAATCTTTCTTTTAAGCTGTCCTATTGATGTGATTTGCCACGTTAAAAACAAAAACAAAAACAAAAAACATAAACAATTTGCATATGTTCAAATAGTTTGTCCATGTTGATTTCTTTAAAACTGATGATCTTAGATTTTGACATTCATATGTTAAATTTTCTGATACTTTTGGATTTGTTGATAGAAAGTCCTGAAAATCTGCAAGTTCATTGAAAGTCCATTTTTTCTCATTCAAAATTATAGAAAATTTTGCTAGATATGATATTTTTGGTGACAGGCCTAGCTTTTTTTTTTTTTTTAATTGTCAGTAGACATGATTCCAGGACCTGTAGTCTTTTATTGTAGCTGGTAAGTCTTGTACAATTCTAATATTAGCTCCAGCACATTTGTAATTTTTTCTTGTTTCTTGCAAATTTTTTTCTTTGACCTGGAGGTTTTGAAATTTGACAATAATATTCCTGTGTGTTTTCCACAAAAAATCTCTTTGAGATGGTGATCAGTGGATTTTTTTCTTATTTCTACTTTCCCCTAATGTTCTAACACTCCAATACAATTTTTTCTGGATTATTTCCTGCATTATTGTGTAAAGGTTTGCTTTTGCATCACAACTTTCCAATTATTCTTATATTTTCTTTTCTTGATCTGTTCTCCAGACCTGTCATTTTTGTTATAAGATGTTTAACATTCTATTCTATTTTCTCATTATAATTTTTTTTTGTTTGTTTTATCTTGGTCTCTCATAGCTTCAGTGGTTTCTTCTTGCTCAATTCTAAATTTGAAAGAATCATTTAATATATATATATATATATATATATATATATATTTATGTTCAATATTAATATTAATTCATTGTCTAAGGTACGAGGTACCTAAATATTGATATGGTTCTGCTGTTTCAGTAATGTTTGGCTTTTTTGTAATTCCTCATTTCCTTCCATCTTTTGGGAATTTTTTTAGCAAAGATTGTGAAGTAATTAGCATTATCCTTCTCTAAATAATTTTACAGATGAGGAAACTGAGGCAAATAGGATTAAGTGATTTGCTCAGAGGCACACAATTAGTAAGTGACTGAGAATAGATCTTAACTATTCCTGAATTTAAGTTCAGGGTTCTATCCTCTGTGCCACATAGTGGCCAGCAAAATATATCTTATAATTAGGTCTAATTTTATTTTTATTTTGTTTGAGATCATGATTGTTACCCCTATGTTTTTTGCTTTAGCTGAAGCAAAGTTGATTCTGTTACAGCCACTTATTTTAACCCTGTGTGTGTCTTTCTATTTCAAGTTTTATTACTAAAATTTGGATTCTAGTTTCAAATCCATTCTGCTATTCTCTTCCATTTTATAAATATATTCAGCCCATTCATTTCAACAGTGTTGTTTGCTAAATGTCTATTTCCCTCTATCTTATTTTCTTATACTTTGACTTTTACATCTATCCTATTCTATTATACAGCACTTTTCTTTTATAGCTCTTCCTCCTTGCTTGCTCTAGTTCATCTCTTTTTTTTTTTTATCCTTCCTTTCTTTGATATCATTCTAATACTCTAATACAAAAGGTTCTTACCCATTTCCTCTAAGAAGATTATCTCTAATAGCTGTAGTGATGATAAAATTTTAAGGCTTATGTGTAAAATCCTCTCTAAAATGTAATATTCTCTGTTGAGCTTTTCTTGGAAGCAGCTTCCCTTTCAATTCAGTAATCACAAGTACAGCCAGGGATTAAAGTCCAAATCCTTTACTGTCTCTTTCTAAGTCTTGTCTCCTTTCTTGTGGCCTGATTAGCTTTTCATAGTCCAGATCCTTTATTACCTTCTTCTTTCTGGAGGTCTGGCCTTAGTTCCTGACTGCCTTCTCTGGCTTCTGAATCTCCCCAATTGAATCATGGCTGAGGCTCCCAGAGCTTCTATGCTCTTGTCCTTTTTGGCCTTGAAAGCTTCTCCTTTTATGCTCTACAATGAGTATATCAATCATTATATCACTAGGAAACCATTATTTGTTGTAGGATTAAATCAGTGATAAACTAGATTTAACCAGTGTCTCCTCAATTCCACTTAGTACCTTGTTTCAAGTTCTGACCCATAACATCTCCTTGTAGCATTAAATCAGTCATACTGAACCATGCTAAATTAGATAACTATTGTCTCTATCAATTCCACTGACTTAGTACCTTGTAAGAATCCTTTGTTTCAAGTTCAAAGTCCTGAATGTATACATACATATATATATATATACACATATATATATATATGTACATATATACATATATAATCTTCCAACATATAGATGTAAAAAGAGGAACTTTGCTTTGTTTGTTATACTTTATCATTCATGTTTATCTTTTTAGTTTTCTGAATATGAATTTTTCTTTTCAGCTCTGGTCTTTTCAACAGGAATGTTTGAAAGTTCTCTATTTTGTTAAATATTTATTTCTTCCTTTGAGTGTTATACTCAGTTTTGCTGGATAGGTTATTCTTACTTATCATGCTACCTCTATTGCTTTTCAGAATATCATATTCCAAGTCCTCAGGTTTTGTTTTTTGTATTTTTTGCTAAATGTCATGCAAAACTGACTTAGATTGTATGATTGTATGAATTTGAATTATTTCTTTTCAAATTATTTCAGTATTTTCAAATTAACTTGGGAGTTCTAGATTTTGTCTATAATATTCTTGGATTATTATCTCTTTCAGGAAGTCTCCAATGGCTATTTTATTTTATTTTATTTTTATATTTCCCCCTGAATATAAGATATATAGGAAGGTTTCCTTTCTAATTTATTTAAATATGATGTCTGGGTTATTATTTTTTTAAAATCATGACCTTCAGTGTAATTATTCTTAAATTATTTTTTCTAGATCTATTTTCCAATACAATTACTTTTCCTAAAAGATATTGCACTTTTCTTCCCAATACTTTTGATTCTATTGTTCTTTATGTCTCATGGGGATAGCAATTCCAATTATAATATCATATTTTCCTCATCTTTCCTTTATAACTCTTATTTAATTGTTTAAAATGATAATTCTTTTGTTTTTTCCATATCTTTTTTTTGAGGAGTATTGTAATTCTCTATGAGTTTATGTAAAAATGACAATTATTTTCTGGACCCTTTTCTTGTTTATGTTTTTAAGGCTTCAAAATATTATTTCCTATGTTTTTTCTTGAACTTAATTTTTATAACAATAGCTTGTAAGGATCAGTTTCATTTGTATATATTGTTTTTTGCTCATTTTTCAAGCTACTTATTTTTTTGGAGTTTATTTGCGTTGTCTCTGCTAATTTCTAGAGAATAAGTCTGTTCTAGGTTTCTATATTTTATGGCCCTCTGGTGCTTTTATAGCTCAGTCGGTAGGGGGATAGTCAGGATGGTGCCTATAAGTTTTTAAAGATTCAAAAGTGCTGTGATCTGAGGAAAACTTTGTTCACTTCCCTGCTGGTGCAAATTTCTGACCTATTTGATTTGAGTATGGTTGAGTTTCCATAGGTTGCTATGGGATTCATTCACAGTTATTGTCTGCTGGGAAGCTCTGCAGCTTGAAAGTGATTGAACTGCTATCTACAGCTTAAAGTAAGATAACTTTTAGCATTGAAAAAAAAAACTAGATATAGTTTAGTGTTGTGCTTAATAAATGTTTATTAAATGGATACATCTTTTAAAGAAGTTCATTGAATATAAAAGGCACATGTTCCCAATGCTAATGAAAAGGGTCTATTCTGAAAGGTTTATATTTTAATACTTACTATATTTCCAGGAAAGAAAAGACATTTAAGGTTCTAAACAAAAAGCAACCAAAGGCCATCTGACATGCCCTTTTATCATGACAATGTATCAATGGAATTAATGATCAAAATAAAATTGATTAGTCATTTATAGAACCTCTGTTTCTTAAAAGGGTAAAACAAATATCTTCTTATCTGCTTCTTGGCATATAAACAAATCTATTAAGATCAGTGCAAATATTTTTATGGGTTTGTTTGGTAATTGTTTGGCTCAAGGAATAAATATTAAGCATTAAACAAATTGATATTTTTAGTCCTTTCAATTTTAGATAATATATTTAATCACCAAGAGACTTTAATTTGCTAATTTGAACAATAAGGTTATCATACGCCAAACCTTGCTCTCAATAGCATTTGCTATTACAATTTGACAGATCCATGAAATAAATGTAATATTTGTGATAGGAGAAGCAAACTTGTAAACCTTTTTCTTCAAGTAGATTACCAAATGTTCTACAAATAGCTAAAAATATCACTTTCCAAAGCTTTGGCCCAAGACATAACTATGCCTTCAAATGGTATCATATTCCTCTCACATTTGAAAGTATTATGGAATAATAAAATATAATCCAACTTATGAAACTTCTTAATACTGTAATGAATCCATGAAATTTTAATCAAAGTGAATATCCTCTTAACTGAAGCATGTCACACTTTCTCTACCCCATCTTAATTTATGCAATTCTTCTCCATTTAGCCTTTCCATAAGTATTCCATAGAAAAGCCATTCTTCTGATACCTTTTATATTCCAGAAATGGCAAAGTAGCAAAATAAATATATTTCTCATTATCTTCACATGGTTGACCTCCCTTTTTTCTTGACATATTTCATATGTCCTAAATAATAACTCATAAGATTTTTGCCCCCCAAAATTGTAGTTCATTTAATCACACTTTATATGTGTTTTTCAGTTATTTTGCACATTTCTTTTCATTGTTATCCTTTTTAGATTGTGATGTCATGACTGTGAGCCATTTGGTATGTCATCTAATCTTAAAAACTTAAAAAATGATGTATTGGATACTAAACTTTTATTATTAATTCTTCTTGATAACAAAGAGAAAATCCAGGAATTTATGGAAGCTGAAGAAAGTCAAATTTAGGCTTGATGCAAGTATAAACTTTCTTCTTCTTTGCCTATTTTTTCAAATAGTTTATATAACATAGGAAATAATTGTTCTTAAAATGTTGGCAGAGTTCTCATGGGAATCCATCTGGTTCTACTGATTTTTTTTTCCTTAGGGATTACAATGATGACTTATTCAATTTATGTTTCTAAAATGGGGTTAGTTAAGTATCCTGCTTTCCCTTTTATTAATCTCAACAATTTATTTTTTGTGAATATACATCTACTTCACTTAAACTATCTGATTTATTGATATATAATTGCAAAACAAAACTCTTGCTAATTGTATTAATTTCATCTTTACTTGGTGTCAAATTCACTACATTTTCACTTTGGTCTACTGGCCATGTATTTTTCTTCCTACCTTTATTAATCAAATTAATCAAATGGTTTATATTTTTCATAAAACTATTTTCTAGTTTTATTTAGTTATCTTTTGTATTCAAAGTTTTCCTTACTTTTTAATTGTATCAGTATCTTCTTTAAATTTCAGGATTTTTTTTTTCCTAATTGAATGCCCAATTTATTAATTTGTTTTTTTCTATTTAAGCATTCAAAAATAAATTTTCCTCTAAGCACCACTTTGGCTGATTCCTATAAATTTTGGCATGAGGTTTCATCATCAATATCTTTAGTGAAATTATTAATTGTTTCTATTATTTGTTCTCTGAATGATTCTTAAATTTAGATTAATTTAAATTTCAATTAACTTTTCGTCTGTATTTCTGTATCTCTTTATTGATTGTAATTTTATTGCATTATATTCAGAAAATGAGGCATATGCTATTTTCACTACATTTCTACATTTAATTGTGAGGTTTTTAGTGACACACTATATAGCCTTTTTTTTTGGGGGGGTGTAGATACCATATATTACTAAGAGAAGGTATAGTCCTTTTTATCCCCATTTGGTTTTCTCCAGATGTCTACCACATCTAACTTTTCTAAAATTTTATTTACTTCCTTTATTTCTTTCCTATTTATATTTTATTAGATTTATCTAGTTCTGAGACAGAGGGGAATTGACCTCACTCATATCTGTTACCTCTTGTAGCTTATTCAAATTCTTTAAAATTTTGAATGCTATGCCATTTAGTGAATATATGTCTACTACTAATGTTACTCAATTTTTTTTTTTTATGGTAACTTTTAGTAAGACATACTTTCCCTCCTTTCTTTTAATTAGATAATTTCTTTTCTTTCCTTTTTTTTTCTGTTTTGCTTTGCCCAAGATTATGATTGATACTTTTTTTTAACTTCACCTAAACATAACAAATTCTGCTCCAACCTTTTACTTTTACCCTGTGTGTATCTCCCTTCTTAAAATCTGTTTCCTATAGACAACATTGTCAGATTCTAATTTTTAATAAAGTTTGCCATTGCCTTCTCTTTTATGGGTGAATTCATCCCATTCACATTTATAACTATGATTAGAAACTTTGTGGATTTCCTTTCATCCTATTTTCTCTTGTGCTCTCTGTGTATGTCTCTGTCTATCTCTCTCTTTCTGTCTTTCTTCTTTTTTTTCTCTCTCTTTGTCTGCCTCTCTGTCTCGGTCACTCTATGTCTCTGTCTCTCTGTTTCTTTCGCTTTCATTACTCATTTTCCCAGTTTATTTTGGGAATTGTTAAAAGCTAAGCTCTATTCCTCAGAAGGAGGGGGCATTATATCACATTTCTTACATCAAAAACATAGGACCTTTTTACTAGCCTATAGGATGGTTAGAAGGGACTTTGTCATTGTCCAGTTATGATTACAGCTAGACTACAGCATTAAGACCATGAAGTCTCACCACTAACTTGTGCCAGGGTTAGACCTTAATAGATCCTTTGCTGGGTCAGAGTTTGCTGCTGGCTTATCTACATGTAATCTGCGCTGGACAATACTTCCCACTGTGCCCTTTTTTCCCAGTTAGACAGCAGACCTTCTAAGTTGCTTTAGCTTGAAACATTATTTCATCCTGTATTTTGTTGGTTTGACCATTTCACAACTAATTTTGAGGCATTTTTTTATAGCTGGAGATAAATGGGGGGAGTATCATGATGAATTTCTGATTTGTTATGCCATCTTGAATAATATTTCCACCTATTAGAATTCAAAAGTGAAATGGGATACAGGAGGAAGAATTGAGTTCTTCTTAATTTAGGTCTTCAACGAAAAGTTAAATGAAAAGTCAAAATAAACATTTTCCAGAGGAAATACATCTTCATTGTGAGTTAACAAGATGACCACCAGGAATTCTTCACATTCTGAAATTCTGCAAGTTTGTAAATAAATTGATAAAAATGTTTTATTGGTAAACACTATATAGCATTTTATATGTATTATACACACACATACACACACACATATATATATACACTACCTGTAACATATATATTATATAATACTTGAGGAGATAGGTTATATTCTAGGAAAAAATATGCCTTTAAAAAAGGAAATGCTATTAAAAACTTTATAATATTAAAAATAATTAAGAAGACCCCAGCCTGAGGTAGGTGAGCTAAGAGGTCCTGCCGCAGTGCAAGTGAACAGTGAAGCCCCACCTCCAACACAAGTCAAAAATGAGGCTGACAGAAAAATAAAATGACAAAAATATTGGAGGAGAGTTTGGAAAACTTGGATATTAATGTATTGTTGGTAGAGTTGTGAACTGACACAGTCATTCAGGAAATAAATTTGGACTTATTCTCCAAAAGCTATATAACTCTGCATGCGCTTTGATTCAGAAATATAATTATTAGGTCTGTATCCTGAAAAGATAAATGGACCAACCTGTACAAAAATATTTATTACAGCTCTTTTTTGATGGCTTAGAATTGAAAATTAAGGGGATGCCAGTCAATTGGGGAATGGTTTAAACATTATATGTCTTATATATTATATGATTGTGATGGAATATTATTATCATATAAGAAATTATGAGCAGAATGATTTCAAAAATCATGGAAAGATTTACATGAAATAAGGCAATACAAAGTGAGCAGAACTGGGAGAATTTTGTACTCAATAATAGCATTACTGTAATGATAATCTGTGAAAGACTTTAGTTACTATGATCAAGGCAATGATTCAAGACAGTCCCAAAGATCTCATGGTAAAAATGATTTCCATCTCCAGAGAAAGAATTGATAGTGTCTGAAACAGATACATGTATGCCATTTTCACTTTCTTCTTGCTCCCTCCCTTCCTCCTTTCTTCTTTTCCACTCTCTTTTTTCTTCCTTCTTTCTTCCTCTTTCTGCCTCCTTCCTTGCTTCCATCCTTTTCTCCTTCTCTTTCTCCTTCCCTTCTTTCCTACCTCCCTCTCTCCCTTTCTTTCTTTCTTCCTTCTTTCTTATTGTTTTCTGTTCTTCCACAAAATGATCAACTTGGAAAGATATATTCACATGATTGCATATGAATCACCTATATCAGATTGCTTTCTATTTCAGGGAGATTGAGGAAGAACAGAAAGATAGCATTTGGAACTCGAAACTTTAAAAAAAATATTAAGAATTGTTTTTACATGTAATTGAGAAAGAATTTTACTAAACAAAAATAATTGAGAACAGAATTATGATTCATAATAGTTCAAACATTACCCTCATTTAGTTGTATTACCATCATAATTTAGTTGCTTGTTACATCTTACTTGTACAATTATAGTAGCTTACTAACTGCCCTTCCTAAATTCATTGTTTTATGTACTCTTTCTAAAAAAAATAATTATAGTTTTTATTTACCAGATATATGCATTGGTAATTTTGCAGCATTAACAATTGCCAAACCTTTTGTTCCAATTTTTCCTCTCCTTCCCCCTCCCCCCCAGATGGCAGGTTAACCAATACATGTTAAATATGTTAAAGTATAAATTAAGTACAATACAAATATACTTGTCCAAACAGTTGTTTTGCTGTACAAAAAGAATCAGACTTTGAAATAATGTACATTTAGCCTGTGAAGAAAATCAAAAATTCAGGCGGACAAAAATAGAGGGGTTGGGAATTCTATGTAATGGTTCATAGTCATCTCCCAGAGTTCTTTCACTGGGTATATCTGGTTCAGTTCATTACTGCTCTATTGGAACTTATTTGGTTCATCTCACTCTTGAAGATGGCCACGTTCATCAGAATTGATCTTCATATTGTTTTATGTATTCTATCAAGCTCATATCTTCTTCCTAATGTTTTGTTTGATTACAACACTCCAATAGCTCCCCATTACTTAACAAGTAAAATAAGGAATCGTGTACCTTTGATTCAAGGCATTCCCTAAACTGACTTCAACATATCTTTCTACCTTTTAGTGATTAGTAAAACAACTGTCATTTATTATTCATGAATATGTATATCATGATGTTCATCTTTGTACTACACATTTATTTCTATTCAAAAATCAAGTCAGAGACAGAATTCATATTTAGGCCTTTTCTGACCAAGTACAGTGCTCTCAACCCCTAAAACATTCTCCTTGTACCATGACATTTCTGTGCTGCATCTCTAATCTCAGCTTCATTAATTTTCCAAGATCTCAAACTCCATCATTATAAAGAATTGGATTAATAAATGTAATTTAAGGATAGAATTGGGGGCATGCCACAGAATTTGCTTTCTGTTTATACCACTAGAGTTTAGCCAATCCTATGATCCTGGCAACAATATAGATTAGAAGATCAGTATCTTTCAAAAGATGAAGTATTTGTCTACATTTGGAGACTAAGGTTGGACCATACAGCTAGTAATCTGTTTTCAGAAGTTTTGGATAGTCATCAGGTAATCTACCTAAGAATAAGACTAAGTATTTTATTTGTGAGAAGTTTTTTAAGAGAGAGAAAACATGGAAATTTATTTCTATTTTTTTAATCTTTAAGGAAAAATGTACCAGGAATGCTAGATGTGTTCAACGGGCTCTTACTAAATCACGTTGTTGTTGTGTTTTTTTTTTCTTTTTCCCCCAAGTGTGAATACATTTCATCCATTTTTGCAGAGGCAACTTTATTTAGCAAGCTGTTTACCTTTCTGCAAAGCTTCATTACCCATAAAAACAAAGAATGAAGTTGATTAATGTGCTCTAAGTGTGATGTTCAAATTGTAATTTTCATATACGTAAATGGATGCTTCTGCAGTATTTTGTTTGATAATTTACAGAGTTAGCACCGTCCAAACCACTAATCAGTTTCTTTTTATGATGACAGCTGCAGTAGATTCTCTTAGCATGCTAATTTTCATTAGTGCCTTCACTTACTGAAGACTGCTTGCCTTACTCAGGAGTGATCTCATCACAGAAAACTGAAGTTCAGGAGGAAAAAAAAATCCTGGCTTCAGGGGCTATTCATTTGCTTTTCCAACAGATTGCACAGGAGGACTGAAAAAGAAAAGGCAAGCAAAAAAATTTAAGTGGGTATATTTCAAATATAAAGTAGTATGAAAAATATATATGTAAAGGGAATTTACCTTTAGGTTTTTTATTTGTTTTATTTGATTTGTTTTGGTACTTTTCTCCTCTTATGTTATTACACAGTCAAGTTTGTGAGACTGCTGTATGTCCAGGAAGTTACTCAGATTTTGCAAAAATTAAGGCCTATTCATTTCTTAGGATGGTAACAGTAATAGGAATTAACATCATCACACTATAATTTTTTTTTAAAGCACCTCATGTAATAGCAAAAAACAAAAATCAAAACAATGAAAGTCATGTAGTCCTGTCTCCTGAAACCCAAAGCAAAAATGACAAGTGGATTAATGTCTTAACCTATGATGTATGTAGAATCAAGCTTAAATCAAGACACCCAATATCATGCTATGTCATGTATTATAGAATTGCTTCCGTTTCTCATGGTGACACTCCCTCTGCCTGGATGGCAGCATTAGTTTCTGTTAATTTGGGATTTTCATGCTCGACTGCCAGTATTAATATTTTATGCCACTGGAAATGTTAAGTCACCAATCAAAAGGTCTAAATATATTAATGTTCTGCCTCTGTGCATAGGTATGAGGAGATGAGACAAATCATGTGGTAGGAAAGAAAACTATCTTTTGTAGAAAAGGGAGAAAATGTTTTTGTAAATTGCAGATGTGAAGAGACTTCTTAAAGTATTCTTCTTTTTTCATGATTACAAAATGCCTCATATCACCAATACTGAGATAATATTGTCTTGAAAATTCAACTCTGATTTTGAGAGTAATATGGAAACAGTGCTATTACAAAAAAGGAAACAATAATCAAAGATATTTGTCAGCCTTATTTTTACTTTCCCCACATCTACCAGTACCAAAAATAGACATATCTATATATCTATATCTATATCTATATCTATATCCTGTTTTAAGTCTGTATAAAGCATTTAGGAGGTTCATACTCTCCAGGGTGGAAACCAAAATGAATTTTTTGGTAAAACAGCATGATTATAAAAAATGTTTCATATTTATCTTGTTGAATATTTTTCTAATTCAAGAATTAGTCTGAATGTAGAGACACTACTTCCTATGATTCTCCTTATTTTGAAAACTTAATGGATATTTTATTTTTCAACATTGGCATTCCACAGAAATATTGAACAACTCCTTTCTTTCTCATGCTCTTGACCATGTCTTTCCTAAATTCTCTGTATTTATGTAGTGTATTAGAAGTCTTTTTTTTTCTTTTAAGAAAAGTATGTTGCATCCAGTTATCTAATTTTCCATTAACTCTGCATTTATCTTATATTTAAATAATACTTTACATATTGTGTTTTCACATTCAGTGATTTGTATTCTCAGTCCTGAGTTGGTAGATGACTATGGCTGAATACTGACTATCTACAATCCATAATAAATCAGGGCTCCATGGGATCTTTAAAGGACAAATATAAAGCAATAAAAGGGATATTATTGGTTAAACATATTTGTATTTCCTCTATCTTCCAAAATGTATATCAGTGGGAAAATAATTCTTACGGCACATACAAAGTAATGTCTATAATGTGATTTTAGTAGCATTATATAGAATTCATGTAATTATGGTCTCAAATTGCCAACCTAAGATCTTGCCAGAAAAGTCATACATATATAAATATATTTTCTATAAAGTGCCTTACCTATGTAGATGATTTCTAGATGCTTATTTGTTAAATTTATTTACCAAGGCATACTGCGTGAAACAACATTACCATTAGAATAGCTTTTCCTCTTATTTCTTTTCCAGAAATAAAAAAAAATAATATGTTAGCCTCAAAAAAGGGTCATAAGTATTTCTACTTGTATCCTTCAAGTTAGGACAACAAATTTCACCATGTTTACATATATCCATTAACATCTTGGTAGAAAAGAATTTGTTTTATAGGTGAGTTCTTTCCTAACCCAAGTGTTCAAAATTGTCCTAGAATAATTTCATTGTTATGTACTGTTAATAAATAAATACTGTCTTCATAGAACAGAAGATGGATAGTAAAAGAAAATAATACTCTTATTTCATATATTTGATTTCTTAAATTTCATCATTTGAAATAAAATAAATAATAAATAAATAAATAAATAACAAACAAATAAATAAATGAAGTTGAATGTTATAGCTTATTTTCTTGACTTCTATTATTCTTTGCAATCTTTAATTCAACACTTATTTTAGAGATAATTATTAACAAATACATAGGAAAGAAAGAGGAATCCAATTCTACCTATCAATGTATATCACAATCTTAAAAAATAATGCCAATAAATGTTCAAATTACTGAACAATCACACTAAGTTCACATGGCATCAAGACTATGCTTAAAATTCTGCAAGCTAGACTTCAGCAATATGTGAATCAACAATTAACAAAAGATCAGGCTAACTTTTAAAAAAATTAATTGTTTTTTTTTTTTTTGTTATACATGGATATTAACCTTTTTAAAAACATATTTATTTATAAATCGTATTGGGAGAGAAAAATCAGTACAAAAGGGAAAAAACACAAGAGAGAGAGAGAAAAAGAAATTCATATAACATTTATTGATTTACGTTGAATTTCCATAGTTCTCTTTTTAGAGGCAGATAGTGTCTTCTATCCAAAGTTTATTGGGATTATCTTGGATCACTGAAACATTGAGAAGAACCAAATCTTTTATACTTGATCAATGCACAATCTTGCTGTTACTGTGTACAATGTATTTCTGGTTCTGCTTGTTTTGCTCAGCATCACTTCATGTAACTCCATCAAACATTCTAAAATCTAAAATTAGTTCATCATTTTTTATAGAACAATAATATCATTTTACCTTCATAAACCATAGCTTATTCAGCCATTCACCAATTGATGGGCATCTACTCATTTTCCAAATCTTTGCTCCCACAAAAAGCTGCTACAAACAGTTTTGCACATATGGGTCCTTTTTCCTCCTTTATGATTTCCTTGGGATACAGGCCCAGTAGAAACTCTTTGGGTATTGTTCCAGATTGCTCTCCAGAATGGTTGGATCACTTTACAACTCTGCCAACAATGTGTTGGTGTCCCAGTTTATTATTATTTATACATATGGATAAAGCAGCACTTTTTTATATTTTTGTATATTTGTGATTAGAAAAAATTAGAAATTGAGGGAATATCCATCAATTGGTTAATGGCAATGATAAATGAATGTAATGAAATACTATTGTTCAATAAGAAATAATGAGGTGGCTTTTAGATGGTGCAGTAGATAGAGCATCAGCCCTGTAGTCAGTAGAACCTGAGTTTAAATATGGACTCAGATACTTAAGACTTCCTAGCTGTGTGACCCTAGTGAAGTCCTTTAATCCCCATTTTTTTGCTCCCCCAAAAATAAAGCAAAAAAGATGAGCAAGTAAATTTCAGAAAAACCTAGAAAAACTTAGATGAATTGATGCTGAGTGAAGTGAGCAGAAGCAGAAGAACATTGTATACAGTAACAACAATTTTGTATAATGGTCAACTCTTGATAACTCTAGGTTTTCTCAGCAATACAGTGAGCCAAGACAATTGCAAAAGACTCATGATGGAAAAATGCCATTAGCATTCAGAGAAAGATCATGGATTCAAAAAGCATATTATTTCCACTTTGTTGTTGTAATTGTTGTTGTTTGCCTTTGTTCAGTCTTTTTGGGAGACAGCTGGCAATTTGTTCTCTAGTTACTCTGCCTTTTCAAATTCCAGCCTACTCTTCTGGTAAGTGTTGGTTTCACTTATTGCTGAAACCTAGTTTGCAGAATCTGAAGCATAACCTTGATAGCATGGAAATATGTTTACATGTCGCACATGAATAATCTATATCAGATTGTTTGCCATCTTGGAGGAGGTATAAGAGGAAAAAAAGATGGAGGTAGGAAGGAAAAAAGAAACAATTTGAAGCTCCAAATCTTATATAATTGAATATTGAAAAAAACAAAATAAAATAAACATTTTAGCCTCAATTTCCTCATTTGTAAAATATGGATACTGAGTATGATGAACCCTAAGACCTCTTATATCTCTATGACCCATAACATTTTTAAAATACTAAAAGCTTTTTAACATTTATCTCATTGATTTCTTAATAGTTCACCAGAGTTCAGGTTTGACTACTTATTATTAATAACAAGATTATTTTACCATTTGTACTTAGTTTTTTTATCAACCAAATATAACTAGGTGAGGTTATTGAAAATCTTTTGATGCTGGCATAATTCTCCATAAATCTTATTTTTTATTTTATCATATCATTCCTTTATTTGCATTTATCAATGTGCATATTCTTAAGGGAAATTGAAACATGGAACAGAAAATACATGCTACAATCCTTATTAAGATTATTTCATAAAGAGAATCAACTGAATTATGAAAGTTCAAAACTTCTATGGGATAATCTTAACTAATTCAAAATCAATAAAAAAAACTGCAAATCGTAATCACCAACACACAATGGTTAATATGCCCACATGAACTGTTTTTCCTCTTGCAGAGTCATAAATAGGGATTTTTTTTTCTTTTCATACCTGATGTGAGTTGACATTTTTCACCCCTTTTCAATGATGCTCAGATTCAATTATTGTTGTTCACTAAGTGTTCCATGATTTAAATTTTTTTTTCAAAGCAATTCTTTTTTTATTTTTTTTATTCATTTTTCCAAATTATCCCCGCCCTCCCTTAACTCCCTCCCCCCGATGGCAGGTAATCCCATACATTTTACATGTGTTACAATATAACCTAGATACAATATATGTGTGTAAATACCTTTTTCTTGTTGCACATTAATTATTAGCTTCCGAAGGTATAAGTAAACTGGGTAGATAGACAGTAGTGCTAACAATTTACATTCGCTTCCCAGTGTTCCTTCTCTGGGTATAGTTATTTCTGTCCATCATTGATCAACTGGAAGTGATTTGGATCTTCTTTATGTTGAAGATTTCCACTTCCATCAAAATACATCCTCATACAGTATTGTTGTTGAAGTGTATAGTGATCTTCTGGTTCTGCTCATTTCACTCAGCAACAGTTGATTTAAGTCTCTCCAAGCCTCTCTGTATTCCTCCTGCTGGTCATTTCTTACGGAGCAATAATATTCCATAACCTTCATATACCACAATTTACCCAACCATTCTCCAATTGATGGACATCCATTCAACTTCCAGTTTCCAGCTACAACAAAAAGAGCTGCCACAAACATTTTGGCACATACAGGTCCCTTTCCACTCTTTAGTATTTCTTTGGGATATAATCCCAATAACAGCAATGCTGGGTCAAAGGGTATGCACAGTTTGACACCTTTTTAGGCATAGTTCCAAATTGCTCTCCAGAATGGCTGGATTCTTTCACAACTCCACCAACAATGTATCAGTGTCCCAGTTTTCCCACATCCCCTCCAACATTCATCATTATTTGTTCCTATCATTTTAGCCAATCTGACAGGTGTGTAGTGGTATCTCAGAGTTGTATTAATTTGCATTTCTCTGATCAGTAGTGATTTGGAACACTTTTTTCATATGTGTGGAAATAGTTTCAATTTCATCATCTGAGAATTGTCTGTTCATATCCCTTGACCATTTATCAATTGGAGAATAGTTTGGTTTCCTATAAATCAGGGTCAGTTCTCTATATATTTTGGAAATGAGACCTTTGTCAGTACCTTTACTTTCAAAAATATTTTCCCAATTTGTTACTTCCCTTCCAATCTTGTTTGCATTAGTATTGTTTGTACAGAAACTTTTTAGTTTGATGTAATCAAAATCTTCTATTTTGTGATCAATAATGATCTCTAACTCTCCTCTGGTCATAAATTCCTTCCTCCTCCACAGGTCTGAGAGGTAGACTATTCTCTGTTCCTCTAATCTATTTATGATCTCATTCTTTATGCCTAAATCATGGACCCATTTTGATCTTATCTTGGTATATGGTGTTAAGTGTGGGTCCATATCTAATTTCTGCCATACTAATTTCCAGTTTTCCCAACAGTTTCTTCCGAATAATGAATTTTTGTCCCTAATGTTGGTATCTTTGGGTTTGTCAAAGATTAGATTGCTATAGATGTACCCTTTTTTGTCCTTTGTATCTAATCTGTTCCACTGATCTACCGTTCTATTTCTTAGCCAGTACCAAATGGTTTTGGTGACTGCTGCTATATAATATAGCTGTAGATCAGTTACACTTAGACCACCTTCCTCTGACTTTTTTTTCATTAGTTCCCTTGCAATTCTCGACCTTTTATTCTTCCATATGAATTTTGTTGTTATTTTTTCTAGGTCATTAAAATAGTTTCTTGGGAGTCTGATTGGTATAGCACTAAATAAATAGATTAGTTTGGGGAGTATTGTCATCTTTATTATATTCGCTCGGCCTATCCAAGAGCACTGAATGTCTTTCCAATTATTTAAATCTGACTTTATTTTTGTGGAAAGTGTTTTGTAATTTTTCTCATATAATTCCTGACTATTCTTTGGTAGATGGATTTCCAAATACTTTATACTCTCAACATTGTTTGGAATGGAATTTCTCTTTGTATCTCTTGCTGTTGCATTTTGTTGGTGATATATAAGAATGCTGAGGATTTATGTGGATTTATTTTGTATCCTGCCACTTTGCTAAAATTCTGAATTATTTCTAATAGCATTTTAGCAGAGTCTTTGGGGTTCTCTAAGTATACCATCATGTCATCTGCAAAGAGTGATAGTTTGATTTCCTCATTTCCTACTCTAATTCCTTGAATCTCTTTCTCGGCTCTTATTGCCGAGGCTAGCGTTTCTAGTACTCTAATGAATAGTAATGGTGATAGTGGGCAACCTTGTTTCACTCCTGATCTTACTGGGAAAGGTTGCAGTTTATTTCTATTGCATATTATGCTTACTGAAGGTCTTAAATATATGCTCCTGATTATTCTAAGGAATAATCCATTTATTCCTATACTCTCAAGAGTTTTTAGTAGGAATGGATGTTGGATTTTGTCAAATGCTTTTTCTGCATCTATTGAGATGATCATATGGTTCTTATTAATTTGATTATTAATATGGTCAATTATATTAATAGTTTTCCTAATATTAAACCAGCCCTGCATTCCCGGAATAAATCCTACTTGATCATAGTGTATTGTCCTGGAGATGATTTTCTGAAGTCTTTTTGCTAATATCTTATTTAAGATTTTAGCATCAATATTCATTAAGGAAATTGGTCTATAATTTTCTTTCTCAGTTTTAGATCTACCTGGTTTAGGTATCAGTACCATGTCTGTGTCATAAAAGGAGTTAGGCAGGACTCCTTCATTCCCTATTTTTTCAACTAGTTTATACAGCATTGGGGCTAATTGTTCTTTAAATGTTTGGTAGAATTCACATGTAAATCCATCTGGTCCAGGGGATTTTTTCCTGGGGAGTTGATTAATAGCTTGTTCTATTTCTTTTTCTGAAATGGGACTATTTAAGCAATTTATTTCCTCCTCTGTTAATCTCGGGAGCCTATATTTTTGGAGGAAGTCATCCATTTCACTTAAGTTATCAAATTTATTGGCATAAAGGTGGGCAAAGTAACTCCTTATTATTTCTCTAACTTCCTCTTCATTGGTGGAAAGATCCCCCTTTTCATTTGTAAGACTAACAATTTGATTTTCCTCTTTCTTTTTTCTGATCAGATTTACCAAAGGTTTATCTATTTTATTGGCTTTTTCATAAAACCAACTCTTGATTTTATTTATTAATTCAATAGTTTTTTTTTTTTTTTTTTTTACTTTCAACATTATTGATTTCTCCTTTTAATTTTTGTATTTCAAGTTTAATTTTTGGTTGGGGCTTTTTAATTTGGTCTTTTTCTAGCCTTTTAAGTTGCAAGCCCAATTCATTAATCTTCTCTTTCTCTATTTTCTTCAAATAAGCCTCTAAAGATATAAAATTTCCCCTTATTACTGCTTTAGCTGCATCCGACAGATTTTGGTATGATGTCTCATCATTGTCATTATCTTGGGTGAAATTATTAACTGTTTCTATAATTTGCTCTTTCACCCAGTCATTCTTTAAGATGAGATTATTCAGTTTCCAATTACTTTTTGGTCTATTTACTCCTAACTTTTTACTGAATGTAGCTTTTATTGCATTGTGGTCTGAGAAGAAGGCATTTATTATTTCTGCCTTCCTACATTTAATTTTGAGATCTTTATGTCCTAATATATGGTCAGTTTTTGTATAGGATCCATGAACTGCTGAGAAGAAAGTATATTCCTTTCTATTGCCCTTCAGTTTTCTCCAAAGGTCTATCATACCTAGTTTTTCTAATGTTCTATTTACTTTTTTAAATTTCTTTCTTGTTTGTTTTGTGGTTTGATTTGTCTAAATCTGAGAGTGCAAGGTTGAGATCTCCCACTATTATAGTTTTACTGTTTATTTTTTCTTGCAACTCTCTTAACTTTTCCTTTAGAAAGTTAGATGCTATACTACTTGGTGCATATATATTTAGTATCGATATGGCTTCATTATTTATGCTATCTTTCAGCAGGATATAGTTTCCTTCCTTATCTCTTTTAATTAGATCAACTTCTGTTTTTGCTTGATCTGAGATAAGAATAGCTACCCCTGCTTTTTTGGCTTTACTTGAAGCATAATAGGCTCTGTTCCAACCTTTTACCTTTACTCTGTATGTATCTCCGTGCTTTAAGTGTGTTTCCTGCAGACAACATATTGTAGGATTCTGATTTTTGATCCAATCTGCTATCCGTCTCCGTTTGATGGGAGCGTTCATCCCATTCACATTTACAGTTAAAATTACTAATTCTGTATTTCCTGCCATCATATTATCCCCAGATTATGCTTTTTCCCTTGACCCCCCTGAACCCCTTCCCCAATATTTGATTTATAGACCCCCCCTTGTGACGCACAGCCCTCCCTTTTTTTTTTAGTATCCCTCCCCCCCTCCACGTCCCTTCCCTTATTTTCCTTTTCCTTTTCCCTTTTCCTCTCCCCCCTTTTAATAAGGTGAGAGAGAAATCTCTGAAAAACAAATATGACAATTATTTACTCTTTGAGCCTCTTCTGATGAGAGTAAGATTTACACAATGATTCTCCCCCTCTCTAAATTCCCTCAGATATGGTGTATTTTCTATGCCTCTTCCTGGGATGTAGTTTCCCTCTTTTTTCACATCCTCCCCTTTTGCTGATACTACCCCCTTCCCTTTACTACACCCCCTCCTTTTTTTTTTCTTTTATATCAGTAAAATCAAATTATCCATGCTTACTTTCTATATACCCACAACAGAGTTACAGTTCTCAAGGGTTCTGTGTACCTTTTTCTGTTTCTCTTCAGTCTTGTGGGTGTAGATCAAATTTTTTGTTTAAGTCTGGTTTTTTTCTTAGAAACATATAGAATTCCTCTATTTCATTGAATGACCATCTTCTTCCATGGAAAAAGATGCTAAACTTAGCTGGGTAGTTCATTCTTGGTTGCAGTCCTTGATCTTTTGCCTTATGGAATATCAGATTCCAGGCCCTTCTAGCTTTTAATGTGGAGGCAGCCAGATCTTGTGTGACCCTTATTGTGGCACCTTGGTATTTAAATTGTTTTTTTCTAGCTGCTTGCAGAATTTTCTCCTTTCTGTGGTAATTCTGCAGCTTAGCCACAATATTCCGTGGTGGTCTTTTTTTAGGGTCTATTTCAGAAGGAGTTCGATGAATTCTTTCCACATCTACTTTCCCTTCTGTTTCTATTATCTCTGGACAGTTCTCTTTGATAATTTCCTGTAAAATAGAATCTAGGCTCTTTTTTTTGGTCATAGTTTTCTGGAAGACCAATGATCAGCAGATTATCTCTCCTAGATCTATTTTCCAGGTCTATAGATTTTCCCAGTAAGTATTTGACGTTGTTCTCCAACTTCTCATTTTTTTTTTTTTTTTTGTTTGACTGATTCTTGGGTTCTCTGTGAATCATTCATTTCTATTTATTCCATCCTGACTTTTAAGGAGTTATTTTCTTCTTTCACAATTTTTAGTTCTTTTTGTAAATGCCCAATTTCGTTTTTAAATGAATTATTTTGCTCTATTGAATTTTTTTCCATTTCCCTAATTTTTTTTTTTTGAGAATTATTTTCTTTTTCCAATTCATAAATCTTATTTTCTTGGGACTTTTTTATCTTCTCCAATTCAGAAATCCTATTTTCCTGTGATTTTTTTACCTTTTCTAATTCACTAATTTTGTTTCCCTGCATCTCCTGTGAATTCTTTATTTTTTCCAACTCCAATTTCAGGATGTTGTTATTCTCTATCATAGCTTCCCTTTCCTTTCCCCATTTTCCTTCAAACTCTCTTAACTTTTTAATGGTCTCTTCATGGAGAGAAGTTATGTGATGGGGGGCAGGAATCGTTCCCCTTTAGGTTGTTATCTGCTGACTCTCTGCTGTTAACTTCCTCGGGGTTGGATACCCGCTCTTTCTCTGTGTAGAAGGAATCTATGGTTTTTTTGAGCTTCTTGCTCATACTTAAAAAATCTTTTGGGGTCTGTCCCTGGGGTAGGAAATTATTTATTTATTTCTTTATCAGCTTCCTCCCAGACTGGATGGATGCAGCGGCCCCTGTGCCTGAGCTAAGAGAGAGCTCTGGGAGCGAGTCCCCCACCCCCTCCCTGTAAGTGCCCCAAAGGTGACCAGCACTGCTCTGCCCCGAGGGTGCTGTGTTTTAGCGGCTTCCCTGAGGTTGAGACTGAACAGCAAAGGCGACTCAAAGCCTAGCCTATGTGTCCCGGTGGGGCTTGAATGTCTGCAGCAGGTGATGTGAAAAGCCCCTTCGCTCAAACTGGAAGTGTCTGCCAGAAACCGTGGCCCCTAGTTCAAAGGTTCCACTTCTCTGGGACTTCCGTTCCACCTCCTCCAACCAGAGAACCAGGCACTATGAGTTACTGCCCCGCCCACTCTTCAATCTCTTAACTACCCCGAGGCAAAAGTCTGGATTGCCTATGTCCTGGTGCCGAGATCTGTTGAGTCACCCCTGGGATCCGGGAAGATCCAATCTAGTTTTAAATTTTAAAGTGGCTTATATTTCTCCTCTGAACTGCTGTTTTATAAGCAGAGAAGAGCTAACAGCCTGTGCCAGATTCTTTTATGTCAGTGGATTCTCTGATCCCAGAGCCCTCCCCAGTGCGACCGGCACAGTGTGCCACTACCCCACCGTCTGCCCTGGCCTCTCTTCTTCCTCCCCTGGGAGCTGACCTTTCCTGCTGAAACTCCAGATTCTCTTCAGCTAGTGAGTCCTGCTTCCAGTCCTTGTGGATTCTATCAGTGCAGTGCTATTTCTGAGGCTGATTAAATCTAGTTGGTTGTGAGGGAAGAAAGGAGTTTACACAGTGGCGTGTATCTTCTCCGCCATCTTGGCTCCTCCCCCCCCATAAATCTTATTAAATAGCATTGTAAAACTATGATAAGTATAATTAATGTATATTTGATTGACTTCAAGAAGGAAATCCTGGGATTAGTTATGTTTTTTTTTTTGTTTTTTTTTGTTTTTTTTAATAGATGTGATTCATTATAGCCAGAAATTTTCATTTTTTTATTTCTTTTGATTACAAGAGAGGGAGAGTTGAATGACCTACATGTAATGGAGACAGTCTAGGTTGCCCTTTTAACTTTTAGGCCACATTTAAAAATAATAATTCTGTTAGATTTCTGTAACAGTAAATGAGAGGAAAAGAGACATGAGAAAGGACATAAAGCTCAGGTGAGAAAAAGGAGATAAAATGTGTAATCAAACTGATACTGAACTTTAGACAACAGAAAATATATTAGGAGAGGACACTGAATTGATGGCCATGAAGAAAATAAGCAAACAAAAGAACAGCAGGGAAATCCAACTGACAGGGAAGAAGCAAAAAAGATTGAGGATATTCTTATAAAAGATAAAAATGAACTACAGTAGGTCGACATAATTTATGAAATATTCAACAGACTTCACAAAATTATTCCAGTCATATCCAATTGTTCTTATGGAACATGCTTGTGTTCTCCTTAAATTAGCTGCAGTAGGACACTCAACAAGATATACTCATACTCTAACAACACTGAAGAAAACAGAATGCAGCTACCCTGCAAGAAATCTCGTCATCTCATTTATTAAGATGATTTATTATTCACTGAGCAACAACTCAGTGCTTCATAGAATTGAAAAAAAAATTCAACTTTTTTTTCCATCTGTTTTGATATTGTAAAATATAAGCAAACATTAAGAGAGAAAAAGAAAACTGGTATTTGAGAGGATTATTCCTATATTTTTCACAAAAAAAAGTGACAAACTTAAGCCCTTTAAAGGATAAATCATTTAAAACAAAGTATATATATATAACAAAAATAACAGAATGAAGAAAAAAGCCATATATTCTCAGAATGACTATTATAATATTTCAGTTCTTAATTTCATTTTGCAGTCAAATGTCACAGTCACCGTTGCCAATACAGACCAAAGAAAATTAACTTCTATGTTAGCCAGTCAGTCATTAAGCATAACAACTAACACAAAATCACTTTGTAACAGGCATTGTGCTTATCACCTAGGGTTACAAAGAAGAATAAAAAAACATTCCATGATCTCTGGGAATTCACATTCTAAGGGAGGGGTAGAGCAAGGTAACATGTAAACTATATACAAACAAAATTTATAAGGATAAATAGGAGATAAATAACAGAGGGAAAGTACCAGGATTAAGCAGGATTAGAAAAGGTTTCCTCTAACATATAGAATTTTAGATGGGACTTGAAGGAAACCAAGGAAGGAAGGAGATGAAGAGGAGAATGGAAGAGTCACTAAAAATATCCTGAACCAAGAGATTGGGTATTATATTTGAGGAACTTGAAAGGAGACCTGTGTCATGGATCAAAAAAGATTTAATGGCGGGCAAAGAGGGAAATTATGAAGGGATTTTTCACCACATGGAGAATTTTATATTTTATCATTGAGATGACAGGAAACCACTCAAATTTATAAAGCAGTGGAATGACATGGTTTGTCATGTGTTTCATCACTTTGGCAGCTAAATGACTAGAAGTGGGGAGAGACCTGAGGTAGGCAGATTCACCATCAAGCTTCCCTAGGAGGTCCCTTAGCATATCTTAAATTATACTACAAAAGAGTCATCATAACTATAAGCAACAAGTTCAAAAAAAAGAAAATGAAAATAAACAGTGGATTTCATAAGGCATATCAGACCATGAAATAATTGATAAAAGTGATATTTTATTAAGTAAATCCAAAGACTTAACTTCTTTTTTTCTACCCCTCTTCTTCTTTCTTCTCTTTCTAATTCCTATTAATTAGTATTATCATTAGTAACACAATAATTAATAATAATAATAATTTCCTAAGATTATATTCTAGTAGTATGAACAAGGGTCTTAATAAATTGTCCAGGAAAACACCAGTCTAAAATATTTAATATCTTTTTATTAAAAACATATAAGCTGGGGCAGTGGATAGAGCAGCAGCCCTGAAATCAGGAGGACCTGAGTTCCAATCTGTCCTGACACTTGCACTTCCCAGCTGTGCAACCCTGGGCAAGTAACTTAATCCCAGTTGCCTCAGGGAAAAAAAAAAAGCCTATAAAAAGCAAAACCAAAAACAACGTGTGTGTGTGTGTGTGTGTGTGTGTGTGTGTGTGTGTGTGTGTGTGATCCAAAGCATAACTTGATGTCATCTTCTTCAGGTTTTTCAGGTACTTCTTCCAATGATATTCAATATAAGGTCTTCTTATCATGCATTCTTATCAATATTTTCTCCATGAATACTCCACAGATGATCTAACTGGTGAACTCACGGCATCTGGGAATTACCAATGAATTATGCAACCTCGTGTCCCTCATCTCATTCAAGAGTTGGTATATATAACATTGGAGTCAGGGAAATCTGATTTCAAAGCTTATTTTAGGCACTAAATCACTGGCTGACACTAGGAAGTCAATTAACTTCTAACTGTTCCAGTATCCTCGTCTATAAAACAGTGATGATAATTACACCCATCTTCCATTATGAACACATATGCACACAACTCTTTATAAAGCTTAAAACATTACATTAATGTTATCTATTATTATCTAGTCAGTATATGACTAGCATACCATTTTTTGTTATAAGATTTTCCTTTAATAATCTCTCATACTGGGGCAGCTGGGTGGTGCAGTGGATAGAGCACCAGCCCTGAATTCAGGAGGACCTAAATTCAAAGCTGGCCTCAGACACTTAACACTTCCTAGCTGTGTGACACTGGGCAAGTCACTTAATCCCACTTGCCTCAGGGGAAAAAATAATCTCTCATACTGCAATTCTAATTGTGAGTGATAGTTGAAAAGACTTTTCATCACTGTGAAAAAGTCCCTGACTACATGGATTCAGAAGATTTTACATTTGAATTCAAATTCCTCCTCTGTTATCAAATACCTGTGTGATTTTTGTACTCAAAGCTCTTGATAACTGTCAGGTCCTCACTGCAGTATACTTTGTTCTTCCCTATTGACAAAAAAACAGATTTGTGATGGGTGAAATATAATCTGGAGTCAAGAATCCCCTAGATCTAAGGAGGCCATTAAAGAATGTTTCTATGGTTCTTTTTATATTTTTAGGTAGATATCAGGGATCACATTAACAGTGAGAAACCTTTTGTTTTCCATGGCCATGGCCCTTAGAAGTGGGACTGTTGGGGTGAAGTGATAACAAAACAAAGCAAAACAAAAACAAAACTTCTTTTTACTCACATATGCACTCTTGATTAGGCAACATCTAATTACCACACAGCTCAAATTTCCATCTGTTCTACAGAATAAGGAAAAGATTTGAATTCTCTGTTTCACAAAATTGCTCAACCTAGGCAATGCACTCAGATGTGTTTGTGGGCTGTCAACAACTCATGCATGTTATCAGGAAACTTGAATTTGATTTTTAGTAAAATTCTAAAGTGGATCATCAAAGAGCTTGGTTTGTAGAAATCTACAAAATTAATTAATCCCCAAGAATGGGTTACTCTAAGAATAGCTCAGAAGAAAGAACTAAGTTTCTTTCTCCCCCCCCCCACTCACTTTTCTCCCTCTCTTCTTTTCTATAGCCTCTCCAATGCTTACTAAGGTAGCACACCAGGGAAAATAGCTGTATAATTTGCCTGTTTTTTGGCAAAGTATTTGATAAAAAAAAAAAAAATAAATAAATCTAATGTTATTGTGGTGGAAAAGACAAATGTTGGGAACAAATGATAAGATAATTAAGTGGATTTAGAACTGGTTATATGAGTGTAACAATAGAATAATCATTAATAGTCAAAATCAATTTGGATGGAGGTCTATATTGCTTCACAATTTCATCAATGAATTAGCTAAATAACTTGATGGCCTATTTCTCAAAATTTTAGATAAACCAAAGCTAAAAGAGAGGGCTCATATATTGTGTCAGACTAAAAGGTTTTAATAAATCAAAACTTTTGAAGAAATCTAAATTTGGGGCAGAGCCAAGGTGGCGGAGAAGAAACACACTACTCTGTGAACGTCCTTACTCCCTCACAACCAATTAGATAAATAGCCACAGAAATAGCTCTGGACTGATAGATACCACAAGGACTGGAAGCACGACTTACCAGCTGAAGAAAATCCGGAGTTTCAACAGAAAAGGTCAGTCCCCAGGGGAAGAAGAAGAGAGGCCAGCACAGACGGCTGGGTGCTAGCATAATCTGCCGAACTCGCTGGGAAGGGCTCTGGGATCAGAGAAGCCACTGAGATAAAGGAATCTGGCACAGGCTGTTAGCTCTTCTCTGCTTATAATATAGCAGTTCAGAAGAGAAAGCTAAAATACCTTAAAAATTCAGATAGATTAGATTTTCCCAGGTCCCGGGGGTGACTCAGCAGATCTCGGCACATTGGGTGTGGCCTCTAGCTCCCACCTGAGACTAGTTAAAGAGATTGACAAGGGGGCGGATACGGCCCAAGGCAACACACACTGCCTAGCTTAGCTGGAGGGAGTGGAACTCAGTCCCAGAGAAGCAGAACCTTTGAACTAGGGGACACGGTTTCTGGCAGACACTTCCAGTTTGAGTGCAGGGGCTTTTCACATCACCTGCTGCAGACATCCACGCCCCACGGGGAAGCATAGGCTGGGCTTTGTGCCTTCTTTACTTCAATCTCAAAAGTCAAGGAAGCCGCTAGAACACAACACCCTCAAGGCACAGCAGTGCTAGTCACCTCTGAGGCACTTCCAGGGAGGGGGTGGGGGACTCGCTCCCAGAGCTCTCTCTTAGCTCAGGCACAGGGGCCGCTGCATTCATCCAGTCTGGGAGGAAGCTGGTAAAGAAATAAATAAATAATTTCCTACCCCAGGGACAGACCCCAAAAGATTTTTCAAATATGAGTAAGAAGCCCAGAAAAACCATAGATTCCTTCTACACAGAGAAAGAGTGGGTATCCAACCCCGAGGAAGTTAACAGCAGAGAGACAGCAGATAACAACCTAAAGGGAAACGATTCCTGCCCCCCATCACATAACTCTCTCCTAGAAGACACTATTAAAAAGTTAAGGGAGTTTGAAGAAAAATGGGGAAAGGAAAGGGAAGCTATGATAGAGAATAACAACGTCCTGAAATTGGAGTTGGAAAAAATAAAGAATTCACAAGAGATGCAGGGAAACAAAATTTATGAATTAGAAAAGGTTAAAAAATCAGAGGAAAATAGGATTTCTGAATTGGAAAAGATAAAAAAGTCTCAAGAAAATAGAATTTCTGAATTGGAAAAAGAAAATAATTCTCAAAAAAAATTAGGGAAATGGAAAAAAATTCAATAGAGCAAAATAATTCATTTAAAAACGAAATTGGGCATTTACAAAAAGAACTAAAAACTGCGAAAGAAGAAAATAACTCCTTAAAAGTCAGGATGGAACAAATAGAAATGAATGATTCACAGAGAACCCAAAAATCAGTCAAACAAAATTAAAAAAATGACAAGTTGGAGAACAACGTCAAATACTTACTGGGAAAATCTATAGACCTGGAAAATAGATCTAGGAGAGATAATCTGCTGATCATTGGACTTCCAGAAAACTATGACCAAAAAAAGAGCCTAGATTCTATTTTACAGGAAATTATCAAAGAGAACTGTCCAGAGATAATAGAAACAGAAGGGAAAGTAGATGTCGAAAGAATTCATCGAACTCCTTCTGAAATAGACCCTAAAAAAAGAACACCACGGAATATAGTGGCTAAGGTGTAGAATTACCACACAAAGGAGAAAATCCTGCAAGCAGCTAGAAAAAAAACAATTTAAATACCAAGGTGCCACAATAAAGGTCACCCAAGATCTAGCTGCCTCCACATTAAAAGACAGAAGGGCCTGGAACCTGATATTCCATAAGGCAAAAGATCAAGGACTGCAACCAAGAATGAACTACCCAGCTAAGTTTAGCATCTTTTTCCATGGAAGAAGATGGTCATTCAATGAAACAGAGGAATTCCATTTGTTTCTAAGAAAAAAAAAAGACTTAAACAAAAATTTTGATCTACATCCACAAGACTGAGGAGAAACAGAAAAAGGTACACAGAACCCTTGAGAACCGTAACTCTGTTGTGGGTATATAAAAGGTACTCAAGGATAATTTGATTTTACTGATATAAAAGAAAAAAAGGGGGGTGTAGTAACGGGAAGGAGGCTGTTTCAGAAAAAGGGAAAGGAAAGATGAAAAGAGGGAAACTACATCCCAGGAAGAGGCATAGAAAATCTACCACATGTGAGGGAATTTAGAGAGGGGGAGAAACATTGTGTGAATCTTACTCTCATCAGTGTAGGCTCAAAGAGTAAATAATTGTCATATTTGTTTTTCAGAGAATTCTCTCTCACCTCATTAAAAGGGGGGAGAGGAAAAGGGAAAAGGAAAAGGAGAATAAGGGAAGGGACGTGGAGGAGAGGAGGGATACTAAAAAAAAGGGAGGGTTGCACGTCACAAGGGGGGTCTGTAAATTAAATATCGGGGTGGGGCATCAGGGGGTCAAGGGAAAAAGCATAATCTGGGGATAATATGATGGCAGGAAATACAGAATTAGTAATTTTAACTGTAAATGTGAATGGGATGAACGATCCCATCAAACGGAGACGGATAGCAGATTGGATCAAAAATCAGAAACCTACAATATGTTGTCTGCAGGAAACACACTTAAAGCAGGGAGATACATACAGAGTAAAGGTAAAAGGTTGGAACAGAGCCTATTATGCTTCAGGTAAAGCCAAAAAAGCAGGGGTAGCTATCCTTATCTCAGATAAAGCAAAAGCAGAAGTAGATCTCGTTAAAAAAGATAAGGAAGGAAACTATATCCTGCTGAAAGGTAGCATAAATAATGAAGCCATATCGATACTAAACATATATGCACCAAGTAGTATAGCATCTAACTTTCTAAAGGAAAAGTTAAGAGAGTTGCAAGAAGAAATAGACAGTAAAACTATAATAGCGGGAGATCTCAACCTTGCACTCTCAGATTTAGACAAATCAAACCACAAAACAAACAAGAAAGAAATTAAAAAAGTAAATAGAACATTAGAAAAACTAGGTATGATAGACCTTTGGAGAAAACTGAATGGCAATAGGAAGGAATATACTTTCTTCTCAGCAGTTCATGGATCCTATACAAAAACTGACCATATATTAGGACATAAAGATCTCAAAATTAAATGTAGGAAGGCAGAAATAATAAATGCCTTCTTCTCAGACCACAATGCAATAAAAGCTACATTCAGTAAAAAGTTAGGGATAAATAGACCAAAAAGTAATTGGAAACTGAATAATCTTATCTTAAAGAATGACTGGGTGAAAGAGCAAATTATAGAAACAGTTAATAATTTCACCCAAAAATAATGACAAGGATGAGACATCATACCAAAATCTGTGGGATGCAGCTAAAGCAGTAATAAGGGGAAATTTTATATCTTTAGAGGCTTATTTGAAGAAAATAGAGAAAGAAAAGATTAACGAATTGGGCTTGCAACTTAAAAGGCTAGAAAAAGACCAAATTAAAAACCCCCAACCAAATACTAAACTAGAAATACAAAAATTAAAAGGAGAAATCAATATTGTTGAAAGTAAAAAAAAACTATTGAATTAATAAATAAAACCAAGAGTTGGTTTTATGAAAAAGTCAATAAAATAGATAAACCTTTGGTAAGTCTGATCAGAAAAAAGAAAGAGGAAAATCAAATTGTTAGTCTTACAAATGAAAAGGGGGATCTTTCCACCAATGAAGAGGAAATTAGAGAAATAATAAGGAGTTACTTTGCCCACCTTTATGCCAATAAATTTGATAACTTAAGTGAAATGGATGACTTCCTCCAAAAATATAGGCTCCCGAGATTAACAGAGGAGGAAATAAATTGCTTAAATAGTCCCATTTCAGAAAAAGAAATAGAACAAGCTATTAATCAACTCCCCAGGACAAAATCCCCAGGACCAGATGGATTCACATATGAATTCTACCAAACATTTAAAGAACAATTAGCCCCAATGTTATACAAATTATTTGAAAAAATAGGAGATGAAGGAGTCCTGCCTAACTCCTTTTATGACACAGACATGGTACTGATACCTAAACCAGGTAGATCGAAAACTGAGAAAGAAAATTATAGACCAATTTCCTTAATGAATATTGAGGCTAAAATCTTAAATAAGATATTAGCAAAAAGAATTCAGAAAATCATCTCCAGGATAATACACTATGATCAAGTAGGATTTATTCCGGGAATGCAGGGCTGGTTTAATATTAGGAAAACTATTAATATAATTGACCATATTAATAATCAAATTAATAAGAACCATATGATCATCTCAATAGATGCAGAAAAAGCATTTGACAAAATCCAACATCCATTCCTACTAAAAACTCTTGAGAGTATAGGAATAAATGGATTATTCCTTAGAATAATCAAGAGCATATATTTAAGACTGTCAGTAAGCATAATATGCAATAGAAATAAACTGCAACCTTTCCCAGTAAGATCAGGAGTGAAACAAGGTTGCCCACTATCACCATTACTATTCATTAGAGTACTAGAAACGCTAGCCTCGGCAATAAGAGCCGAGAAAGAGATTCAAGGAATTAGAGTAGGAAATGAGGAAATCAAACTATCACTTTTTGCAGATGACATGATGGTATACTTAGAGAACCCCAAAGACTCTGCTAAAAAGCTACTAGAAATAGTTCAAAATTTCAGCAAAGTGGCAGGATACAAAATAAATCCACATAAATCCTCAGCATTTTTATATATCACTAACAAAATGCAACAACAAGAAATACAAAGAGAAATTCCATTCCAAACAAATGTTGAGACTATAAAGTATTTGGGAATCCATCTACCAAAGAAAAGCCAGGAATTATATGAGAAAAATTACAAAACACTTGCCACAAAAATAAAGTCAGATTTAAATAATTGGAAAGACATTCAGTGCTCTTGGATAGGCCGAGCGAATATAATAAAGATGACAATGCTCCCCAAACTAATCTATTTATTTAGTGCTATACCAATCAGAATCCCAAGAAACTATTTCAATGACCTAGAAAAAATAACAACAAAATTCATATGGAAGAATAAAAGGTCGAGAATTGCAAGGGATCAAATGAAAAAAAAAAAGTCAGAGGAAGGTGGTCTAAGTGTACCTGATCTAAAGCTATATTATATAGCAGCAGTCACCAAAACCATTTGGTATTGGCTACGAAATAGACCGGTAGATCAGTGGAACAGATTAGATACAAAGGACAAAAAAGGGTACATCTATAGCAATCTAATCTTTGACAAACCCAAAGATACCAACATTAGGGATAAAAATTCATTATTTGGAAAAAACTGTTGGGAAAACTGGAACCTAATATGGCAGAAATTAGATATGGATCCACACTTAACACCATATACCAAGATAAGATCAAAATGGGTCCATGATTTAGGCATAAAGAGAGAGATAATAAATAGATTAGAGGAACAGAGGATAGTCTACCTCTCAGACCTTTGGAGGAGGAAGGAATTTATGACCAGAGGAGAACTAGAGATCATTATTGATCACAAAATAGAAGATTTCGATTACATCAAACTAAAAAGTTTCTGTACAAATAATACTAATGCAAACAAGATTAGAAGGGAAGTAACAAATTGGGAAAATATTTTTAAAAGCAAAGTTTCTGACAAAGGTCTCATTTCTAAAATATATAGAGAACTGACCCTAATTTATAAGAAACCGAACCATTCTCCAATTGATAAATGGTCAAAGGATATGAACAGACAATTCTCAGATGAAGAAATTGAAACTATATCCACTCACATGAAAGAGTGTTCCAAATCACTACTGATTAGAGAAATGCAAATTAAGACAACTCTGAGATACCACTATACACCTGTCAGATTGGCTAAGATGACAGGAACAAATAATGATGAATGTTGGAGGGGATGTGGGAAAACTGGGACACTAATACATTGCTGGTGGAGTTGCGAAAGAATCCAGCCATTCTGGAGAGCAATTTGGAACTATGCCCAAAAAGTTATCAAACTGTGCATATCCTTTGACCCAGCAGTGCTACTACTGGGCTTATATCCCAAAGAAATACTAAAGAGCGGAAAAAGACATATATGTGCCAAAATGTTTGTGGTAGCTCTTTTTGTTGTAGCTAGAAACTGGAAAATGAATGGATGTCCATCAGTTGGAGAATGGTTGGGTAAATTATGGTATATGAAGGTTATGGAATATTATTGCCCTGTAAGAAATGACCAGCAGGAGGAATACAGAGAGGCTTGGAGAGACTTACATCAACTGTTGCTGAGTGAAATGAGCAGAACCAGAAGATCACTGTACACTTCAACAACAATGCTCTATGAGGATGTATTCTGATGGAAGGGGAAATCTTCAACATAAAGAAGAGCCAACTCACTCCCATTTGATCAATGATGGATAGAGGTAGCTACACCCAGAGAAGAAACACTGGGAAATGAATTTTAAATTGTTAGCACTACTGTCTATCTACCCAGGTTACATGTACCTTCGGAATCTAATGCTTATTGTACAACAAGAAAATGGTATTTACACACATGTATTGTATCTAGGTTATATTGTAACACAAGTAAAATATATGGGATAGCCTGTCATCGGGGGGAGGAAGTGGAGGGGGGGATAATTTGGAAAAAGGAATACAAGCGATAATATTATAAAAAATATAATAAAAAATAGATATGAAAAAAAATCTAAATTTAAAAATAAATTGATTAGGTATAACTATGAATGGGGAGAGGGAACAATAGGGAAGTAAAAGCCAGTAACTCATCATAAAAAATTAAGACTTTTTGGAGGACAGTACCCTCATAGCTAAGAAAGTTTATGGTATCTTAGGCTACATTAAGAATAACAAAGGTACCAAATATATTATAGTATATGATCACAATAACCTAGCATATGATAAACCCAAAGATTCAAACTTTTGGAACAAAAAGTCATTATTTGACAAAAACCATAGGAAAAATGGAAAACAATATGGCACTCACTAGGTATAGACCAACATCTCACATTGTATATATCAAGTTAAAATCAACATGGCTACATGATTTATACATAAAGGGCAATAACAAGCAAATTGAGAACATGAAATAATTTATTGGTCAGATAAATTGATAAGAAAAGAACTTAGGACCAAATAAGATATGGAGAACATTATAAAATATAAAAAAGATAAGTTTGATCACATGAAATTTAAAAGTTTACCCACAAACAAAGCTAATGCAATTAAAATTATAAGGAAAATAGAAAACTGGGTGGGGGGAGATTGTAAAAAGTTTCTCTGATGACAGCTTCACTTCTCAAATATATTAAGTTCTGAGTTAAATTTACACAAATAAAAATTATTCCCCAATTTATAAATGGTCAAAGGATATGAAAAGGCAATTTTCAGACAAGGAATTCAAGGCTAATTATAATCACATTCAAAATGCTTTAAAACATTATTGATTAGAAAAATGCAAATTAAAATAACTCTAATGTATCCTATCAGATTTAAAACAAAAAAAGGAAAATATTGGAGGGGATGTAGGAAAAATGAGATTCTAATGTACTATTGGTAGAGTTGTAAACTGACCCAATTATTCTGGAGAGTAATTTGGAATTGTACCAAAATGGCTATTTATGTATATCCTTTGATCTAGCCATATCATTACTAATTCTATATCCCCCCCAAAAGGGAAAGGGGAAATAATCTATTTGTAAATAAATACATAGATAATTATAGTAGCTGTTTTTATACTGGCTAAAAATTGGAAATTGAATGAATGTCCATCAATTGGGGAATGGCTAAATAAACTGTGGCATATAGTTGTAGTGGAATAGTATTGTATCAAAAGAAATGATGAGTTGGATAATTTCAGAAAAACTTGGAAATACTTATATAAGCTGATGCTTAGTGAAGTAAGCAGAACCATGAGAGCATTGTACACAGTAATAACAATATTGTTAGATGAAGAACTGTGAATGACTTTGCTATTCTCAGAAATACAATGATCCAAAACAATTCCAAAGAACTAATATTGTAACATACCATCTGCTTCCAGAAAAAAAAAAATAAAGCAAAAAACAAAACAGAGTAGTGTTTGAATAAAGACTGAAGCATGTTAAAGAAAAATGGCAGAACCTTCAAGAATAAAGAGGTGAATATTTTAATGTTTTCTGCCATAATTGACCTCATTTGAAGTGCTGTGTGGAGTTTGTGTGCTAAGCTGGACATGTATGCAGAGGGAAATCAGCATGATGAAGAGTCTGAAGTTCATTTGAGATGATGACTAATTGAAGGATGTATGCATGATAACCATATTCAAATACTTGCAGGTTTGTAAAAGAAATATGATGGTCTGAAGAAGAAACAAATAGGAGCAATGGTTATATGTGTTAGTAAAGTGGTTTAAAAGCAAATTCAGAATAAGTAAAAGAGGAAAAAAAATTTCAAGAATTTGTTATACAAAGTAAAATGTGCTTTCTCATCAGGTAGAAGTTTTCCCATTCATTGGAGTTCTCTAGCAGATGCTGGATGACCACTTTTTGAATGTGTTGCAGAAATATAGATTATAGTAAATGCATACTTGAGTTCTCTTCCAACTCTGGAATTCTCACTTACTTGATTTTCTAAATCCCTGTTGAGTTCTCACATAACCTGAAACCAATTCTTATTTTTCATGGAGGTTTTGGATGTAGGAACTTCAATTTCTTTATCTTCTGAATCTTATGTTTTGATCTTCATTGCCACCATAACTTTCAAGATCAGAAGCATTTTTTGTCTGCTCATTTTTCTAGCCTATTACTCTGCTTTTAACTCTTTGTCAAAGCAGGGCTCTGTTTCCAGGGTGGAGGGTGCTATCTCAAGCTATTTTCCCAACACCCTTCTAGAGACCTGACATCAAGTCCTCTTTTCTACCTTGGATCTGTTATGATTATCTCTGCCCCATTGTAGCTGTGAGACTTAGTGTGATATATCAAAGGAACCCTGGTTGAGAAGCTGAGGGCAGAGTGAAGCTGGATTGCACACTGAGCTTCCCCACTAGTACCACAGACGTTTTCTGCTGCCCTTCCAAGTCTCTATGATGTTTGTGAATGGAGAGGTCTGGAAGCCACTAATACTGCTACTGCTTTACTGTTTTGCTAAAACTGGAATCTGACTTGTTTTTGGCTGAAAAATGTTCTGCTTTGTTGTTTTGGGTGTTCTGGTAACCTAAAATTTGTTTAGAGTCATTATTTAAAGGGATTTGGAGTGATTTGGGGAAGAGATAAGGCAAGTTCCTTCCTTTAACTCACCATCTTCAGTCATTGAATATCTTGAGTAAAGAGATGATAGCATCAGATCTAGGACTATTCATTTGGTAAAAAATTATGTACAGGGAAATGTCACAACTAAAAAATATTTGAAAAAATGAAAATGAATAATTCTAGAGCATGTGGGGAAAACATATAAACTATTGCACTGTTATTGGAGTTATAAACTACTTCCACCATTGTGGAAATCAATTTGGAACTGTGCTTAAAACACTATTAAATTGTGCATACCGTTTCACTCAACAATAAAGATACTAACCCTCTACCCCAAAAAGATCATAGAATGAGGAAAAGGATCCATGCATACAAAATATTTTTGTAGCAGATTTTTTTTTTTTCTGGTGGTAAAACATTGGAAAACTGGGGATATTCATCAAGATGAATGATTGAACAACTATACTGTGGTGAAATAGTGGAATACTATTGTCTTGTTTTGTTTTGTTTTTAAATAATGGAGATTGTTTCAAAAAACTTTGGTAAATTAGTTGGAGAATGCTTGAATGAGTTATGATATATTAATGTTGTGGAATATTATTGTTTTATAAGAAATGATAAGCAAGATGATCTCAGACCTGGAGTGACCTGCATGAAGCGATGCTAAGTGAAATGAACAGAATTGTACATAGCAACAGCAATATTATACGATGAGGAATTCTAATGGATGTGGATCTCTTAACCAATGAGATGATTCAGACCAGTTCCAATGGTCTTGTAATCAAAAGACCCATCTACCCAGAGAGAGCTCTGCGGGAACACATAGCTTTCTCACTCTTTTTGCTGTTGTTTGCTTGCATTTTATTTTCTTCAACATTTTCTTTTTTGGTTTGATTTTATTTTTCTTGCACAACAAGATAATTTTATATATATATATATATATATATATATATACATATATATACATATGTTGGATTTAATATATATTTCTACCATGTTTAACATATCTTGGGCTGCTTGCCATCTAGGGAAGGGAAGTGGAGAAGGCAGGAGGAGAAACTGGAACACAAGATTTTGGAAGGGTTAATGTTGCAGAATTATCTATGCATATGTTTTGAAAAATATAAAGGTTTAATAAAAATTACAAAAAAATACTTTGGTAAGATTAGGGTGAATTGACACAAAATGATGTGAATAGAGCTAGAATAATTTATATGATAATAACAATACTGTGGTAGCTCTGATCAACTCAGTGACAAACAACACCAAAGAACATATGATGAAACATGTTATTATGAGGGATGTAGAAGACCATTACTCAAAATGACTACTCAGAGATCATTCAGTAGAAGGCAGAAAAGTTGCCTCCAGAGGATAAGCCGTCCCATCATGAGATAAGAAACAGAAAGCTCACGGTAGGAGGGCTACAGAAGTAGTAAAGATACATAGCTTTTATGCAAGAAATTACATCACAAGTAAGAGAGCATTGAGAAGGGGAGGGGAAGGCATCTAATTGGTTGTTGCTATTTGGAGAGATTGGAATGAAAGGTTTCTGTTTTCCCAAAATCTCCTGATTTCTAGGAAACAGAAAATCAGGCCTTCAGGTTTAATCAAGTATATAATGGTCCAGGTAAAGAGACTAAATATCGATATATGTCAAATACTGATAAATGTCATCAGCTCAGGTTAAGTAAATATGGTTATAGCTGGTCAAGGCTCAAGTAAATATGGGCCTGCACATATTATATAGGTCATAGAGGAAACACAGAAATAATGAAAATAAAATACAGAAAAAGAATTCACATATATTCTTGTAAGTTCTTCACCTTATCTCTCTCTATTCCCCACATTATTTACCAACAGAGACATTGAAAGATTTAACACATATTTTCATTTCTTTCTTTATTTCTTTTCTCTATTCCTTTGTCTTTTCCTTTCTCTATTCATTCTCCTTTTCCCTTCCCTTCCTTTCCCTTTTTCCCTTCTCTTCCTTTCCCCTCCCTTCTCTTTCTGTCCCCCCTTCCCTTTTTTCCTTCCCTTCCCTTCTCTTCCCTTCTCTTCCCTTCCCTGTGCTTCCCTTCCCTACCCCTTTTCTCTTCCCTTCCTTTTCCTTTCCTTCCCTTTACTTTCCCTTTTCCCTTCTCTTCCCTTCCCTTGAATTTTTGTCTTTTTTTTTTTTTTTTTTTTTGGTATAATCATCTATATTTGTAATAGTTTTTGTTTTTCTTGCTATCACATTAGGTGAAGTGAAGGATGGGAGGGAGAGAATTAGGAACTGAAAATAAAATAAAATTGATTTTTTTTTAGATATCAATTTAGCAGCTGTTTTGATATGAGAACAGAGAAACTTGGGTCAGACTGAAGGGAAAAACTTGAGGCAAAGATCAAATTGTAAAACAATCCAATTGTTGATTAGGATTTGAATTAGGTTATTGAACATGTGAGTGTTAAGAACAATTTTAGTATTATGCATTCTGAACTGGAAGAGACTTCAGATGCCACTGAACCCAACACTTTCATTTTACAGCTGAGAAAACTGAGTCCAAGAGAGATTTTTATTTGCCCAGCATCATACAGCTAGCAAGTGTCTAAAGGAAAAATTTGAACACAAATTTTCCTAACACCAGGGATAATATTCTAACTATTATTCCATACTGGGAACAATTGTAAGATTTCAAGGGGCCAGATCTTCAAAATGGGATTATGTCTCCTTAATACATTTTCCTCATAGTTATAGAAAGCTATATTTAATACCTCATGTCATGGTAGGGTCTTGATAAATTCCTCTTTATAGGAAAGCTTTCCATGGCTAAGGCTTTTTGTCTTCTTTTCTTTAGGATTTCTAAAGCAATGTATTCTCACAACAGTCTATAAATGATAATAACACTACTACTTACAGTACTGGCTAAATGATGGTTCCATTACCCTTTGCAATGTGGATCTTTCACGCAAGGGCGGAGCAACTCTCCATGGTGAAATATATGATCTTCAAGTAGGCCTTCTCTGAGGATCAGGCTGTCTCCTGGGAGATTTTAACATTGCTATTTCTACAAATGGGAAATCCTCACTACTCAGACAAATGCGAAAAGAGCCTTGAAAAAGGCACTGGGGACTTGGTGCTTATAGATATATAAAAAAAGATATAAACTACAAAGCAAAAGGATATAAATTCAATTTGATGAGGCCCCAAATGTACATGGATAGTATAATTATAACATATCACAGTAATATAAAACCAAGAACTACATGGTTAGTAAAATGCCCTTTCACAACCAGTGGCTTGAGATATCCTGAGGACACCTGGGCAAGTTATTTAGTATTTCTGTCTCTTATTTTTCTCCAAAGGAATGACCCAATACTACCTGTTATCTCTTTGCAATGGATTCATGAATATTCATCATGTAAGCATTTGTGAGATCCTTAAAACAGATTCATTTAGTGATTAATTTACATCCTAGTAGTAGATAAGAATTCCATTAACCATTTAAGCATGCTGGGCTCCATACAGTTCTTAGAGGATAATGTAAATATCAAGACTGATAGATGATACAGTGAATAGAATACTGGATCTGGAGTCACAAAGACTCAATTTTGTGAGTTCAATGGGATCAAACAGTTACTAGATATATGACCCTTGGCAAATCACTTTACCCTGCTTGCCTCAGTTTCCTTATCTGTAAAATAAGCTGGAAAAAGAAATAGCAAACTACTTCAGTTTCTTTGCTAGGAAGAAAAATGGTGTCAAAAAAACTTGGACATGACTGCAGCGATAATGCATATACCAGGGAATCTGTCTGTGATCATTTTTTGGCTAGATCCTTGGATTAACTTCATTTAATGAAGAGTAGAGGAGTATAATAGATTATATCCAAACTGAAAATCATAAGATCTCAGATCAAACATATTAGAACATATCATTTTCTAAGTAATTTAAGTTTGATGAACTTCAGTTTCCCCAGTAAGTTATTAATGCTCATTTCAAATGTTCTTAACTAAAATTCTGTGAACTAATTTTTTAATACTTTAATTATATTTTAATATCAATCTTCATAATCCTATACATTTTAATTTCTGCATTTAAGAATATTGTTATAAGGAATCCATAGGCTTCATAAAAATAAAAATCCACACCACAGAAAAGTTAAGACCCACCTTTCCACAAGACTATTGTCATGAAAATAAAGTTATATATTTCTGAAGTATGAAATACAAAAATGACTTCATTAGCATGTTCAAAATATTAACTGATTCTGATTCTTATTGTATAAATATTTGGTAAGCATCATTTGTAGATTTATCAAATTCTTTTAACATTGTTTTATTTATTTATTTTCCTATTTGGAGAACTAATATGTAACCCTTCAGATTATTGAGGAAAAACATTTTTAAAGGGTAATATCTAATTTGAAGGAGGTATAAATAAATATTATTATTATTCTCAAATCTAACAAAAATAATATATTCAAGTTGAAAAAATAATAAAAAAGAAAATGTTTAGATCTACTATTTATAAATCAGTGAAAAGTTCTGAGTTTAAGCTTGCTAGATCCTAATTTATCAATGTTTCCTTGTAAGTTAATGAATTATTTTTCAAATTAGACAAACCTATGGATATATATATATATATATATATGTATATGTATATATATATATATATATATAATGTGTGTATGTCTAATAGCCACATATAAATATAAATATAAATATAAATATAAATATATAAATGTCAGAGACTTTTCATGCAAACTATCACCAGGGTGAAAATCTGAGGGGGGAAAGCGTCACTGACCTAAGCGAGGGTATATATTATATCACCATAGATTGCACTTTATCTCCTAACTTAAAAGATTTTCACAGGCTACTTCCCATTCCCAGAACCCTGTCTTTTCTACCTCTTAGTGTCCTATTTTCTTCAAGAAACTTTGTCTAGTCTTCCTGATTTTAGAGGACTAAGATTGCCTTCAAATTATACTGTATTTATCTTTTTTTTTTTTTTAAATAACTTCTTGAGAACATATACTGCTTTTTGTTTGTTTTCTGGTTTGCTTTTTGCCTTTCATTTTTGTCCACAGCATTTACTACCTGGCACAGTAAAGTCTAGTTAGTTCACTGATTAATTTAAATGAAGCAATATATTTACATATGTATATATATATACACCAAATTAATACAAAATATAATTTTTTGGAGAAAGTCATCACAAATGGAACACAAATTTTTTTTTGTTTTGTTTTGTTTTGTTAAAATTTTGCCAAATAGGTAGAACATGTAATGATGATTTTTTTTTTTTTTTTAATGATCTCTTTATCTATCTAGTGCAACCAATTGAAGAGATCTTTTGTTACAAGATTGGAAACACACTGCAACTCAAACGGTAGATCTGTTGGTTTCTACTCCACCATTATCATAATTATTATGCTCTTTTCCATTCAGAAACTCATTACATAAAGAAACATCATCACTAAAATTGCTTCAACTTTGTTTTTCAAAATATTCAATATTTTCAGTTGTTTCTGCTCTTTTGATTGGAAGTTTAGGGAGTGAAACAAAACAACAATCTCTTATAGCCTCCCTATTAAAACTATAAAACTATAAAAAGTTTGAAATTCTAATCATTCCTAGCCTTTCCATCAGCATCCCTGATTGAATTCATATTCTACCACCAACAGCACCACCACCACCATCATTATCATCATCATCATCATTATGATCAAGTCATATACATTCCAGTGCCAGTCTTTCCAGCTTTTCAGCTTCCTTTTGTGAATTGCACTCTTTTAGAATATAAACTTCTTCACGGGAAGGACTGCTTTTTTCTATGTCTATATGTCCCCAGTCCTTGGCACAATACCTGGGCACATTATAGGGACTTAATCATATCATATCATATCATTAATGGTATGAATTTTTCTTTCTTAATTGATGGTGAATAATTGTATTTAATTAAGGTATACTGTACACCTGAACAGAAGGAAAGGAGGCATAATTCAAGTAAAAAATTAGAAAATATTTATTGGGCAAAGATAGAACCTGGAGATGTGGGGAACATTAGCTAGAGAATAATTTATATGCTTTTACAGCAAAAGAAGGCAAGAGAATAGGGGGAATGCCAGCTTTGTATAAGCTCTATCCATTTGAGGCTGATATGAAGCCAGATCTACTGTTGTTGCCACAGCAGAAGTATTCTGGGTTCACTCTTGGACACTGCAAGGGGTCACTGTTATGTTAAACTCAAGCAATATTAAATCATATAATCACCTGACTAGATGATTTTGATTCCCAAATTATTTCAGCCTCTCTTGAATAATAAGGGAGCTCAAGTAAATCAAAGTGACTAGGAAACTCAGTATTTAATTCATTCTGCAATAGGATAACTATTCTTTTCTCCCCAAAAGTTAAGGAAATTTCATATATTAGTGAAATTTGGTCATGATTAAATATTATAACTAAAATATCACTGCACCTGAGAAAATGAAAATAACTACATTTACACAGTACCTTACAGTTTACAAAATACTTTTAAAATAATATTATCTTATTCATCTTCACAACAACAATGGGAGAAAGAAACTATTTTACTCTTATTTGCAGATGAATAAATTGCTGAATGACTTACCCATGTCTTCCTGACTCAAGGGTCAACACTATATCTACTCTGACATCCAACTAGTGAAAGAAATCTGCATCCTATTTTTCTTCTCAAAATAAAATAAGGCATAGGAAAACAGGTTAGTTTAGCTTTTTGAACTAGATGGAAGTTTTTCAATTCTATTAAGACATCTTTTTTTTTTTTTCTTTTGTAAAGGAAATAAAGGCATCAACACTAATTTTAATCACCAGAAAACTGAAACCTTTCAAATGCAAATAAGTATCATTATAAAGAGAAATCAAACTGAGCTTAGATGTTGTTAATAAAAAAAAAAAAAAAAAAAAAAAAAAGTGTAACTAGGTCTTCCTTTAATTTGCAAAAGGTTTGCTGGGATGAACTGGTTGCCCTACTTCCTGTCCTTTTTTACTTGTTTTTTTCAATACAACATCAACAATTAATGAACCAATAGACCATCATGTTCCAGGGTCTCATCATTCTTTAGGGATATTTTCTCCTGAAACTTCTTGATTTTGTTGCCTTGTTTTGTTTGTCTCGTATTATGGAAAACACTTTTTAACTTGGAGACCAAAATCCTAACTATACCCAAGTCTCATCCATACCAATTATTAGTATGTAACCTTGTTTAGGTCATTATAACTTAGTTGGTCTGTTTTCCTTATCTGTAAAAGGAGGAAATCAGACTAAATGTTCCCTAAGGTAATTTTTAGTTAAAAAAAAATCTGTGCTATATCTGCTCTACTTTTATCTATAGAACCTCTGAATATTTTTGGTGGACTGAAAATAAAGAAAAAGTGTTTTCCTAGTATACATACATGTGTGTGTGTGTGTGTATATATGTGTATGTATGTATGTAAACCAGTGAATATGACTTAAAACAGAGTAAGAAAATCACTAATTTGATTAACCCACTTAATTGGTTTATGTCACTTTAAAGGCTATTAAAAATACAGTTTGGAAATTATTTGGGGTTACTTATGAAAACTATGCATATAAATACAAAGATTGTCCTTCTCTGTCATTATCTATCAGAAGAAAAAGACATCAGATCAATTATAGCTCTGCATCTGTCATCCTATGACCCCAGGGAGGAATGAAGCCTGCCCTCTAAACTTCAATAAGCCCTGGCCAATACACAATCACTTTCTTTGCCCGAATTCAGCAAAATATCTTTGACCCAAGAGTCATCTGATGGGAAGTTCTGCATAACTGTGCTGCCATTCTTAATAATTTTTATTGGATTTACTTCAAGATTGGATGATCTTTCATGCCTCATTTCAAGTACTGTGTTCAGTTCTCAGAGCTGTAGTTTAAGAATATTGATAAGCTGTAGAATCTACTTAAAAGGACAAACAAGATGGCATAGGGCTTTGAATCCATAACACATTAGGATCAGAGGGAGGAGCAATCAAACAGATTTGAAGGGACTGAGTTACCTCTCTTTAGGCCATCATATGATGAAAAATTAAATATTTCATTTGATCTTAGAAGCAATGGATGGAAGAAACAAAGCAGACAAATTTAGGCTTGATGTCAGGAGAAGTTTCCTAACAATTGCAACTATCACAAAATGGACTAGACTCTATGGAAAAATGGTATACTTTCTTCCTCTGGAGAAACCAGATCTTAAAGCTGAGACTAGATAACCTGTTTTAGGGATGATTAGAGGAAGGAATCCTTTCACATATGGGTTGGACTACATGAAAACAGTCTATATTTGATAGAATACAATCTGACATGACATGTTACAATGTTAAGGATGGGATATGTAATACCCTATTTGAACCTGGAGAAGTATCTATGAAGTCTGAGCTTTTATGGCTATGAAATAATGGAAATCACATTGTGAACCAAACCAAATGTTTTATATGACATGAGTATCAACTGAATGACCCTAAATTGTAAATGTGAAATTTAAAACAGTACAAATCTGTCTTCTCCTCAAGGAAATCCCATCACATGACGAATTTGTGGCACTTTCATCTCCTTGCCTACCTGGCCTAAAACTGGCCTTAAAAAAGGCTGTAAGATGTAAAATGAGACCATTTTAAAAAATAAGCCCTACTTCTGCAAGAAATTAGGCAAAAAATGATTTAAAAAATTTCTCAGTCTCAGTTAAGACTATATCCTCACAGTCCTTTACAAGCAATATATTCTATCTATTCATTATCTCTAGTGAAAATGATAAAAATTTAATTGAAACTTTATATTATAAAATATATACACTTACTGTATATCTTTCACATTGCATATCTTAGTATTAAAAATGTTCCTAGTAAAATTGTGAGTACTTGTATGAGAATTTGTCACATACGATATTTAACAGCTAGCTGGTTTCAATGTCTCTATTACTACTAAAAGGAGGGTGGATAATACATAGAAGTATCGCCTAGACAACCTAGAACATTATCTATTTCGTGAAACAGCCTGATGATTTTGAGCTACACTGTATAGCACTTCATTAATTATTTTCTTTTCTTCCTTCCTTTCTTTCTTTCTTTTTCTTTCTTTCTTTCTTTCTTTCTTTCTTTCTTTCTTTCTTTCTTTCTTTCTTTCTTTCTTTCTTTCTTTCTTTCTTTCTTTCTTTCTTTCTTTCTTTCTTTCTTTCTTTCTTTCTTTCTTTCTTCCTTCCTTCCTTCCTTCCTTCCTTCCTTCCTTCCTTCCTTCCTTCCTTCCTTCCTTCCTTCCTTCCTTCCTTCCTTCCTTCCTTTCTTTCTTTCTTTCTTTCTTTCTTTCTTTCTTTCTTTCTTTCTTTCCTTCCTTCCTTCCTTCCTTCCTTCCTTCCTTCCTTCCTTCCTTCCTTCCTTCCTTCCTTCCTTTCTTTCTTTCTTTCTTTCTTTCTTTCTTTCTTTCTTTCTTTCTTTCTTTCTTTCCTTCCTTCCTTCCTTCCTTCCTTCCTTCCTTCCTTCCTTCCTTCCTTCCTTCCTTCCTTCCTTCCTTCCTTCCTTCCTTCCTTCCTTCCTTCCTTCCTTCCTTCCTTCCTTCCTTCCTTCCTTCCTTCCTTCCTTCCTTCCTTCCTTCTTTCTTTCTTTCTTTCTTTCTTTCTTTCTTTCTTTCTTTCTTTCTTTCTTTCTTTCTTTCTTTCTTTCTTTCTTTCTTTCTTTCTTTCTTTCTTTCTTTCTTTCTTTCTTTCTTTCTTTCTTTTTTTTATAGTTTTTACTTACCCAGATATATGCATGGGTAATTTTACAACATTGACAATTGCCAAAACTTTTGTTCTAATTTTTCCCCTCCTCCCCCCCCCCCCAGATGGCAGGTTGACCAATGCATGTTAAATATGTTAAAGTATAAATTAAATACAATATATGTATACATGTCCAAACAGTCATTTTGCTGAAAAAAATGAATTGGACTTTGAAATAGTGTACAATTAGCCTGTGAAGGAAATCCAAAATGCAGGTGGACAAAAATAGAGAGATTGGGAATTCTATGTAGTGGTTCATAGTCATCTCCCAGAGTTCTTTTGCTGGGTGTAGCTGGTTTAGTTCATTACTGCTCTATTGAAACTGATTTGCTTCATCTCATTGTTGAAAATGGCCACATCCATCAGAATTGAACATCATATAGTACTGTTGTTGAAGTATACAACGATCTCCTGGACCTACTCATTTCACTCAGCATCAGTTCTTGTAAGTCTCTCTAGGCCTTGCTGAAATCATCCTATTGGTCATTTCTTACAGAACAATAATATTCTATAATATTCATATACCACAATTTATTCAGCTATTTTCCAATTGATGGGCATCCACGTAGTTTCCAGTTTCTGGCCACTACAAAGAGGGCTACCACAAACATTCTTGCACATACAGGTCCCTTTTCCCTTTTTTTTTTTTTTTTTTTATTATATATATATATATATATATATATATATATATATATATATTTTATAATATTATCCCTTGTATTCATTTTTCCAAATTACCCCCCCTTCCTTTATTCCCTCCCCCCGACGACAGGCAATACCATACATTTTACATGTGTTACAATATAGTCTAGGTACAATACATGTGTGTGAATATCATTTTCTTGTTGCACAATAAACATTAGAATCCGAAGGTACATGCAACCTGGGCAGACAGATATTAGTGCTAACAATTTACATTCCCCTCCCAGTGTTTCTTCTCTGGGTGTAGCTACCTCTGTCCATCATTGATCAACTGGAAGTGAGTTGGATCTTCTTTATGTTGAAGATTTCCACTTCCATCAGAATACATCCTCATACAGTATTGTTGTTGAAGTGTACAGTGATCTTCTGGTTCTGCTCATTTCACTCAGCATCAGTTGATTTAAGTCTCTCCAGGCCTCTCTATATTCCTCCTGCTGGTCATTTCTTACCGAGCAATAATATTCCATAACCTTCATATACCACAATTTACCCAACCATTCTCCAACTGATGGACATCCATTCATCTTCCAGTTTCTAGCTACAACAAAAAGAGCTGCCACAAACATTTTGGCACATATATGTCTCTTTCCGCTCTTTAGTATTTCTTTGGGATATAATCCCAGTAGTAGCGCTGCTGGGTCAAAGGGTATGCACAGTTTGATAACTTTTTGGGCATAATTCCAGATTGCTCTCCAGAATGGCTGGATTCTTTCACAACTCCACCAGCAATGTATTATGTCCCAATTTCCCCACATCCCCTCCAACATTTGTCATTATTTGTTCCTGTCATCTTAGCCAATCTGACAGGTGTGTAGTGGTATCTCAGAGTGGTCTTAATTTGCATTTCTCTGATCAGTAGTGATTTGGAACACTCTTTCATGTGAGTGGATATAGTTTCAATTTCTTCCTCTGAGAATTGTCTGTTCATATCCTTTGACCATTTATCAATTGGAGAATGGTTCGGTTTCTTATAAATTATGGTCAGTTCTCTATATATTTTAGAAATGAGACCTTTGTCAGAACCTTTGCTTTTAAAAATATTTTCCCAATTTGTTACTTCCCTTCTAATCTTGTTTGCATTAGTATTATTTGTACAGAAACTTTTTAGTTTGATGTAATCGAAATCTTCTATTTTGTGATCAATAATGATCTCTAGTTCTCCTCTGGTCATAAATTCCTTCCTCCTCCACAAGTCTGAGAGGTAGATTATCCTCTGTTCCTCTAATCTATTTATTATCTCTCTCTTTATGCCTAAATCATGGACCCATTTTGATCTTATCTTGGTATATGGTGTTAAGTGTGGATCCATATCTAATTTCTGCCATACTAATTTCCAGTTTTCCCAACAGTTTTTTCCGAATAATGAATTTTTATCCCTAATGTTGGAATCTTTGGGTTTGTCAAAGATTAGATTGCTATAGATGTACCCTTTTTTGTCCTTTGTATCTAATCTGTTCCACTGATCTACCGGTCTATTTCGTAGCCAATACCAAATGGTTTTGGTGACTGCTGCTATATAATATAGCTTTAGATCAGGTACACTTAGACCACCTTCCTCTGAGTTTTTTTTTCATTAGTTCCCTTGCAATTCTTGACCTTTTATTCTTCCATATGAATTTTGTTGTTATTTTTTCTAGGTCATTAAAATAGTTTCTTGGGAGTCTGATTGGTATAGCACTAAATAAATAGATTAGTTTGGGGAGTATTGTCATCTTTATTATATTCGCTCGGCCTATCCAAGAGCACTGAATGTCTTTCCAATTATTTAAATCTGACTTTATTTTTGTGGCAAGTGTTTTGTAATTTTTCTCATATAATTCCTGACTTTTCTTTGGTAGATGGATTCCCAAATATTTTATACTCTCAACATTTGTTTGGAATGGAATTTCTCTTTGTATTTCTTGTTGTTGCATTTTGTTAGTGATATATAAAAATGCCGAGGATTTATGTGGATTTATTTTGTATCCTGCCACTTTGCTGAAATTTTGAATTATTTCTAGTAGCTTTTTAGTAGAGTCTTTGGGGTTCTCTAAGTATACCATCATGTCATCTGCAAAAAGTGATAGATAGTTTGATTTCCTCATTTCCTACTCTAATTCCTTGAATCTCTTTCTCGGCTCTTATTGCCGAGGCTAGCGTTTCTAGTACTATATTGAATAGTAATGGTGATAGTGGGCAACCTTGTTTCACTCCTGATCTTACTGGGAAAGGTTGCAGTTTATTTCTATTGCATATTATGCTTACTGACGGTCTTAAATATATACTCCTGATTATTCTAAAGAATAATCCATTTATTCCTATACTCTCAAGAGTTTTTAGTAGGAATGGATGTTGGATTTTGTCAAATGCTTTTTTCTGCATCTATTGAGATGATCATATGGTTCTTATTAATTTGATTATTAATATGGTCAATTATATTAATAGTTTTCCTAATATTAAACCAGCCCTGCATTCCTGGAATAAATCCTACTTGATCATAGTGTATTATCTTGGAGATGATTTTCTGAAGTCTTTTTGCTAATATCTTATTTAAGATTTTAGCATCAATATTCATTAAGGAGATTGGTCTATAATTTTCTTTCTCAGTTTTCGATCTACCAGGTTTAGGTATCAGTACCATGTCTGTGTCATAAAAGGAGTTTGGTAGGACTCCTTCATCCCCTATTTTTTCAAATAATTTATATAACATTGGGGCTAATTGTTCTTTAAATGTTTGGTAGAATTCACATGTGAATCCATCTGGCCCTGGGGAATTTTGTCCTGGGGAGTTGATTAATAGCTTGTTCTATTTCTTTTTCTGAAATGGGACAATTTAAGCAATTTATCTCCTCCTCTGTTAATCTAGGGAGCCTATATTTTTGGAGGAAGTCATCCATTTCACTTAAGTTATCAAATTTATTGGCATAAAGTTGGGCAAAGTAACTCCTTATTATTTCTCTAATTTCCTCTTCATTGGTGGAAAGATCCCCCTTTTCATTTGTAAGACTATCAATTTGATTTTCCTCTTTCTTTTTTTTGATCAAATTTACCAAAGGTTTATCTATTTTATTGACTTTTTCATAAAACCAACTCTTGGTTTTATTTATTAATTCAATAGTTTTTTTACTTTCAATTTTATTGATTTCTCCTTTTAATTTTTTTATTTCGAGTTTAATTTTTGGTTGGGGGTTTATAATTTGGTCTTTTTCTAGCCTTTTAAGTTGTAAGCCCAATTCGTTAATCTTCTCTTTCTCAATTTTCTTCAAATAAGCCTCTAAAGATATAAAATTTCCCCTTATTACTGCTTTAGCTGCATCCCAAAGATTTTGATATGATGTCTCATCATTATCATTATCTTGGGTGAAATTGTTAATTGTTTCTATAATTTGCTCTTTTCACCCAGTCATTCTTTAAGATGAGATTATTCAGTTTCCAATTACTTTTTGGTCTATTTACCCCTAACTTTTACTGAATGTAGCTTTCATTGCATTGTGATCTGAGAAGAAGGCATTTATTATTTCTGCCTTCCTACATTTAATTTTGAGATCTTTATGTCCTAATATATGATCAATTTTTGTATAGGATCCATGAACTGCTGAGAAGAAAGTATATTCCTTCCTATTGCCATTCAGTTTTCTCCAAAGGTCTATCATACCTAGTTTTTCTAATGTTCTATTTACTTTTTTAATTTCTTTCTTGTTTGTTTTGTGGTTTGATTTGTCTAAATCTGAGAGTGCAAGGTTGAGATCTCCCACTATTATAGTTTTACTGTCTATTTCTTCTTGCAGTTCTCTTAACTTTTCCTTTAGAAAGTTAGATGCTATACCACTTGGTGCATATATGTTTAGTATTGATATGGCTTCATTATTTATGCTACCTTTCAGCAGGATATAGTTTCCTTCCTTATCTTTTTTAACGAGATTTACTTCTGCTTTTGCTTGATCTGAGATAAGGATAGCTACCCCTGCTTTTTTGGCTTTACCTGAAGCATAATAGGCTCTGTTCCAACCTTTTACCTTTACTCTGTATGTATCTCCCTGCTTTAAGTGTGTTTCCTGTAGGCAACATATTGTAGGGTTCTGCTTTTTGATCCAATCTGCTATCCGTCTCCGTTTGATGGGATCGTTCATCCCATTTACATTTACAGTTAAAATTACTAATTCTGTATTTCCTGCCATCGTATTATCCCCAGATTATGCTTTTTTCCCTTGACCCCCCCGATTCCCCTCCCCGATATTTAATTTACAGACCCCCTTGTGACGCGCAACCCTCCCTCTTTTTTTTTTTTTTTTTAGGATCCCTCCCCCCTCCCTCCAAGTCCCTTCACTTATTCTCCTTTTCCTTTTCCCTTTTCCTCTCCCCCCTTTTAATGAGGTGAGAGAAAATTCTCTGAAAAACAAATATGTTAATTATTTACTCTTTGAGCCTCTTCTGATGAGAGTAAGATTCACACAATGATTCTCCCCCTCACTAAGTTCCCTCAGATATGGTGTATTTTCTATGTCTCTTCCTGGGATGTAGTTTCCCTCTTTTTATCACTCCTTCCCCTTTTTCTGAACCGACCTCCTTCCCTTTACTACACCCCCCTTTTTTTCTTTTATATCAGTAAAATCAAATTATCCTTGAGTATTTTTTATATACCCACAACAGAGTTACAGTTCTCAAGGGTTCTGTGTACCTTTTTCTGTTTCTCTTCAGTCTTGTGGATGTAGATCAAATTTTTTGTTTAAGTCTGTTTTTTTTCTTAGAAACATATAGAATTCCTCTGTTTCATTGAATGACCATCTTCTTCCATGGAAAAAGATGCTAAACTTAGCTGGGTAGTTCATTCTTGGTTGTAGTCCTTGATCTTTTGCCTTACGGAATATCAGGTTCCAGGCCCTTCTATCTTTTAATGTGGAGGCAGCCAGATCTTGGGTGACCCTTATTGTGGCACCTTGGTATTTAAATTGTTTTTTTCTAGCTGCTTGCAGGATTTTCTCCTTTGTGTGGTAATTCTGCAGCTTAGCCACAATATTCCGTGGTGTTCTTTTTTTAGGGTCTATTTCAGAAGGAGTTCGATGAATTCTTTCCACATCTACTTTCCCTTCTGTTTCTATTATCTCTGGACAGTTCTCTTTGATAATTTCCTGTAAAATAGAATCTAGGCTCTTTTTTTGGTCATAGTTTTCTGGAAGTCCAATAATCCGCAGATTATCTCTCCTAGATCTATTTTCCAGGTCTATAGATTTTCCCAGTAAGTATTTGACGTTGTTCTCCAACTTCTCATTTTTTTTTTTTTTTTTGTTTGACTGATTCTTGGGTTCTCTGTGAATCATTCATTTCTATTTATTCCATCCTGACTTTTAAGGAGTTATTTTCTTCTTTCACAGTTTTTAGTTCTTTTTGTAAATGCCCAATTTCGTTTTTAAATGAATTATTTTGCTCTATTGAATTTTTTTCCATTTCCCTAATTTTTTTTTTTTTGAGAATTATTTTCTTTTTCCAATTCAGAAATTCTATTTTCTTGAGACTTTTTTTATCTTTTCCAATTCAGAAATCCTACTTTCCTGTGTTTTTTTAACCTTTTCTAATTCACTAATTTTGTTTCCCTCCATCTCCTGTGAATTCTTTATTTTTTCCAACTCCAATTTCAGCACGTTGTTATTCTCTATCATAGCTTCCCTTTCCTTTCCCCATTTTTCTTCAATCTCCCTCAATTTTTTAAGAGCTTCTTCTAGGAGAGAGTTATGTGATGGGGGGCAGGGATCGTTCCCCTTTAGGTTGTTATCTGCTGATTCTCTGCTGTCAACTTCCTCGGGGTTGGATACCCGCTCTTTCTCTGTATAGAAGGAATCTATAGTTTTTCTAGCTTTTTTGCTCATATTTAAAAAAAATGTTTTGGGGTCTGTCCCTGGGGTAGGAAATTATTTACTTCTTTACCAGCTTCCTCCCAGACCGGATGGATGCAGCGGCCCCTGCGCCTGAGCTAAGAGAGAGCTCTGGGAGAGAGTTCCCCACCCCCTCCCTGGGAGTGCCTCAGAGGTGATTAGCACTGCTGTGCTTCGAGGGCGTAGTATAGTGAAGACAGCACGAAGCCCAGCCTATGTGTCCGGGTGAGGAGTGGATGTCTGCAGCAGGTGACGTGAGAAGCCCCTGTGCTCAAACTGGAAGTGTCTGCCAGAAACCGCAGTCCCTAGTTCAAAGGTTCCGCTTCTCTGGGACTTCCTGGAGCTGAGTTCCACTCCCTCCAGCTAAGCTAGGCAGTGTGTGTTGCCTTGGGCCGTATCCACCCACTTGTCAATCTCTTAACTATTCTCAGGAGGTAGCTGAGGCCACACCCCCTGGTGCCAAGAGATCTGCTGAGTCACCCCCAGGATCGGGGAAAATCTAATTTGAGTTTTAAAATATTTTGGCTTTCTCTTCTGAACTGCTCAATAATTAGCAGAGAACAGCTAACAGCCTGTGCCAGATTCCTTTACCTCAGTGGCTTCTCTGATCCCAGAGCCCTTCCCAGCGCAATGGGCGCAGTGTGCCCCTACCCCACCGTCTGTGCTGGTCTCTCTTATTCCTCCCCTGAGAACTGACCTTTCCTGTTGAAACTCCAGATTCTCTTCAGCTGGTAAGTCGTGCTTCCAGTCCTTGTGGTATCTATCAGTCCTGAGCTAATTCTGAGACTTAATTTATCTAATTGGTTGTGAGGGAGTGAGGACGTTCACTGAGTCGTGTGTTTCTTCTCTGCCATCTTGGCTCCGCCCCCCTTTTCCCTTTTTTAAGATCTCTTTGGGATATATGCCCAGTAGTAACACTGCTGGGTCAAGGGTATGCACAGTTTGATAACTTTTTGAGCATAGTTCTAAATTGCCCTCCAGAATGACTGAATGTATTTGCAATTCCACCAACAATGTATCAGTGTCCCTGTTTTCCCACATCCCCTCCAACATTACACATTATCTTTCCCTGGCATTCTAGCCAATCTGACAGGTGTGTAGTGGTATCTCAGAGTTGTCTTCATTTGCATTTCTATGATTAATAATGACTTGGAGCATCTTTTCATATAGCTATAAATAATTTCAATTTCTTCATCTGAGAATTGTTTGTTCATATCCTTTGGCCATTTATCAATTGGAGAATGGCTTGGTTTCTTATAAATTAGAGTCAATTCTCTATATATTTTGGAAATAAGGCCTTTATCAGAAATTTTGACTGTAAAAATGTTTTCCCAGTTTCCCTTTTACTCTTGTGTGCATTAGTTTTGTTTATACAAAACCTTTTTAATTTGATATAATCAAAGTTTTCTACTTTGTGATCAATAATGATCTCTAGTTCTTCTTTGGACATAAATTGATTCCTCTTCCCCAGCTTTGAGAGGTAAACTATCTTTTGTTCCTCTAATTTATTTATAATCTCATTTTTTATGCCTAGGTTACGAACCCATTTTGACCTGACCTTGATATATGGTGTTAAGTGTGGGTCAATGCCTAGTTTCTGCCATATTAATTTCCAATTTTCCCAGCAATTTTTGTCAAACATTGAGTTCTTATCCCAAAAGCTGGGATCATTGGGTTTGTCAAACACTAGATTATTAAAGTTATTGATTATTTTGTCCTTTGTACCTAACCTATTCCACTGACCAACTAGTTCATTTCTTAGCCAATACCAAATGGTTTGGGTAACTACTGCTTTATAATATAATTTTAGATGTGGTACAGCTAGGCCACCTTCATTTGATTTTTTTTTTCATTAATTCCCTTGAAATTCTTAACCTTTTGTTTTTCCATATGTACTTTTTTGTTATTTTTTCTAGGTCATTAAAATAGTTTTTTGGGAGTCTGATTGGTATAGTGCTAAATAAATAGATTAGTTTAGGTATTACCATCATCTTTATTATATTTGCTCGCCCTATCCAAGAGCATTTAATATTAACTTCATTAACTCTTACTGCTTATATTTCGTCATTGCAAAACAAAGTCAATAATACTTTCCTCTTGTCAAACATTTTTTTAATGAAATTTTAGCTTATTGTCAAAGATTGAGTCAAGAGGATGTTAAAGTAGCGTCCTGGTGTTAAAAGTTATTTTTATATAAGATGAGAATGCTGTAACATGTGAGGGGATTTTAAGGTGCAGGGCTCAATCCAGTGTTTGAACATGATGCTAAGTAAAAGTCCATCTAGCAATTCAACATCAGAATTCTAGAAGCAAGGTTTGCCAGGAATAATAGGAGTCTGATTCCAGGAACTAAAGATTTGGCACAGTGGTCTGGCAAAATTTCCTGAGGGAAGAAGTCTCCAGGTCTCTGTGTGGTATCAGATTAGGCAAAGATGGAACAATGTAATCCCTCAATTAATATATCTCTTCCAGTAAAGTTGCCATTCATGCTGTAATCTTCAAGTTGTGGTCCATGGACCATTGTGGAATCAATATTACTTGCTCCTTATAGTTACATTTTTTCATGCTATCCATTTTCTTGCTTAACATAATTTTGCTGAAAATTTACAGTTGTAATAATGTAAGTTAGCATTTATATAGTACTGTACAAATGTTAACTCATTTCCTCTTCAAAAAATTCTGGGAAGTATTTGCCATTCCTATCGTCATTTTTTTCTGATGATGATGATGACAAAATTAATATAGATAGGATAAGGCACTTATCCAAACCATATAGCTAAGTGCATATGGTAATATTTGTACTTTTATTTTTTTGACTCCAAATCTAACATTCTATTCACAATGTCATCAGACTGATAGTGGAGAGAACACTGATTTGTAATCATAAGTCTGACCCTACTTATGTAAACAATAATTCACCTAACATAAGGTACCCCTAAACTCAAATGCTAAATTGGTCAAATGAGGATAATAACATTTATATTAACCACTGGCCAGAGTTAGGAGGACAATGTTTTTATAAGTTGCAATTTTGTTTTTATGTACACATAAATCTGTCTCCATATAAAAATTTTTTATAAGAAATAGAAACTACAATGTTACTATTTGCCACATACTTAAGTTTTGTGGAATACAAGTGAATAATAATGTTTCAGTGAATGATATTGTAAGAACTGAATGAGAGTTTAGTTTCCACAGAATTAAATGAAACCTAAATTGGAGAAATGAAAATGAAACCCAGGGATTAGATTGACATGAAACATAGGAAACAAAATTTATAGAGGGTTTACACATAGAAAACTATGCCAAGGGGAGATATAATCAGGAGTGGAGACATTCTGTAACCTCTATAATACCCTATCAATGGGGAATCAGGGGAGGAACTTGCACTTCAGGATAGGAAAGAAAGACTACCTTCACCTTCAAAAGTGCCTACCACCTACTCTTGTGGGAATGTAAAATAAAATTTTATGTACATTCATCAGTGACTCAGTGAAATTCTTGGTGAGACACTTTTTTTTTTAACAATAGACAGAGAAGACTCAATAGGAAAATTTTAAGCATAGACACACTTCATTACACACATGCACACATACATATACATCCAGAGTTCCAGGTCACAGAGATCTAGGGAAATAAGGATGGAGCCAGGATTCTGGATCTATGATATATGTGCTCACCATTTTTGCTAACACTCACTATAGGTGGCAATAGGACTTTCTAGCTACTAAGTATTTAGATGTGACTTATCTGGATTGCATGTAGATGGGACATCAACAATGATCTCTGTTGCAGTTTTGACCCAGGAGAGCTTTACAGAACACCTAGCTTTTAGATAAAATTTCCTTTTAATTTGGATGATGAAAGTGATCCTCAAATTTATTTTTAAAAAAAGCTTTCCTCACTTCCTGGGAAGTCTGCTTATTTGGAACAGCTAAGGAACCTGTTATGGTCTGGGGAAACAAGATCCTGCCCATTAAATCCTTCCTCATTACTCAACTGTTTCATGCTTCCCTGGAAGAAAGGCAGTATAAGGATATGAACTAGTTTGGGGAAGGGGAGCAAGTAAAGAACTGCCTGAAGAACATACAAATGACTGGCGCTCACCTGGAGCTATCCCTTACCAAAGACTAGGACCCCTCCATCATGGTCTTTGGAAAGTTGGAAGCAGTCATGAATGATCAGAAGAACATTGTTGTGAGGATGCCGACACAACCTTCAGCAATGGTGGCCATTCCCACATCATTGCTTTGTCATTGACAAGAAAAAGAGAGAAATTGGAGCTCAAAACTGCAGCCCAGGTCCAGATCCCTCTCCCAGAGAATCCCAGCAACCAAGAAAATTAGCACTAAAAAAGATATTAAGAAAGCATGTCATGAAGTCATGAACAGGAAAAGTAAGAGTTGGACAGGTTCAACATAGAGAAGGTATTCCACCCTTTCATTTTTGCATTATGCAACAATCTGGTAAGCCAGATCACTCAGGAGATAGATAGGAATCCCACCTTGAACTCCACTGAGATTATCTTCACCAGACTGAAGGAACAGTTGGCTGTAGGCTGTGGTCTGCATCAAGATGATATACAAGAAGAAAAAGAAAGCCATCACCATTGCAGTAAGGGTGAAGAAGTCTTAGCACAAGTACATCATGAAGCCCATGTGCAACTCCCTTCAGGAGATTCTGAAGAGAATTGGAATGTTGGTTAAGATCAAATTCATAGACCACAGCTCAGAGACTAATCTTGGCAATAACCCTGAGAGGTGAGAGCAAGGGCTAACACCAAAGCCTATGCTAAATTCAAGAGTTTCCTTGTCCCCGCTGTGTCTGTGCTATCTTAGATTCACTGTTTCATCATAGGCTAGAAAAGCAGAACCTGGCCAAAATTACTCACTAGATGCCAAAGTTTCACATAGAATTTACTAAAGGAGAAGATAAAATTATAAGGATATAATGACATGAGCATGTGAATATGGCTCAAGAACAAAAAGAGGTCATGGCCAATAATCTGATTAACCAGATGGCTTATGTTGAGATCAATACTGGCCACAAGTTCCACACACATATGATTGGAAAGAATGGTACCCACATGAATAGAATCAAAGATCAGTACAAGATAAGAATCCCTCCTGACAATGAAAAAAAAAAAAGTAACTGGATCCAAATTCATGAGAACCCTGAGGACATCCAATAAGCCAAGAAAAACCTGCTAGAACTTTAATCTTATATAAAAAATTTTCATAGGACTTATCACTGAGAAGAAATTTCATGGAACAAAAATTGGGAAGAAAGATAAACAAAGCCATGAAATTTGTGATAAGTTCCTGGAAGTTATCCTCAGTTTTTCAGACAGCCCCAAAAAGTGATATTGTTCAACTCAGAGGCTCCAAGCATGTGGTAGAAAATATACAAAATATATTCAGAGATTGAAACATATTTATTATTTTACTTTACTTTTCTTGAGATCTTTTTTCAGGGGAAAACTAAGCTTTCTTTTATAACATGACATTAATAGAATTTGTTTGCATAAATTCACATCACCTCAATTTGGGAGGGGAAAGAGGAAAGGAAAGAATTTGAAATTCAATGTTTTAAAAATAAGTGTAAAAAGATGTTTCACATATAATTGGGAAAAAGAAAATATTACAAAAATATGGATGTGTGTGTATGTATATATACTTGTGGAAGAAGGTGGCAAGTCTGGTTGAAAATAGCTATTCCATTTTTGTTCTGGTCTTCAAACAGTTCCACAAGAACATCAATGGGAAAGAAGATATAGACATCACAAAAGTTTTGTGAAGAAAACAACATCAAATTTGATCTGCCAACAGAGAATAATTTAGAAACCATTGTCATCACAGGCAAGCAAGGCTTGCTTTATGAAGTTGCTTGAACCCCAATTTTTTTTCATTTAGAACCATCTGGCTAGTATTAGAGAAATGGAATTGTCCTTTCTACCCAAGCATCTTAAGTTTTTCATTGGTATCAAAGGACACTTCACCCATTTCATCATCAACAAGTATGTATACACAGAGGTGGGAGATAATTGCTAATCCTGGAAATTCTGTTCCAGCCATTTACCTTTACTCTGTATGTGTCTCCCTATGTCAGATGTAATTCTTGTAAACAAGATATAGTAGGATTCCACTTTTAATCCACTCTATTTGCTTCCATTTTATGGGAGAGTTCATGCCATTCACATTAACAGTTGTGATTAAGAGCTCTGTATTTCCCTCCCTCTTATTTTTCCCCCCGTATATACTTTTGTTCTCTATTTCCCCTTTCAGTAGTCCTGTGTTTTTTTTTACCCACCCCACCTCTTATCTTCTATTTCCCTCTTCTCTTACTAGTGTTTTTTAAACCAACCCCCTCCACTAGTTTATCTCTTATCAGTCCTCCCCCTTTTCTTAGTAGTGTTTTTAACCCACTCTACCCAGTACCTTGTCTTGTCTTCTATCAACCCTTCTCTTACATTTTTCTGTAGTACTCCTTCCTTCCTTTCTCTCCTTTGCCTCACTTTTCTTTTCCTCTTCTTTCTCCTACTTCTTTTTAGGATTAAATAAGTTTCTATACCCAACTAAAGTAATATGTTATGTAAAAGGCTGAAAATATGAAAAAGGTGCACTTGAGCTGTTATTGGGATTATATACCAAAGAAATACTAAAGAGTGGAAAGGGACCTGTATGTGCCAAAATGTTTGTGGCAGCTCTTTTTGTTGTAGCTAGAAACTGGAAGTTGAATGGATGTCCATCAATTGGAGAATGGTTGGGTAAATTGTGGTATATGAAGGTTATGGAATATTATTGCTCTGTAAGAAATGACCAGCAGGAGGAATACAGAGAGGCTTGGAGAGACTTAAATCAACTGTTGCTGAGTGAAATGAGCAGAACCAGAAGATCACTATACACTTCAACAACAATACTGTATGAGGATGTATTCTGATGGAAGTGGAAATCTTAAACATAAAGAAGATCCAACTCACTTCCAGCTGATCAATGATGGACAGAAATAACTACACCCAGAGAAGGAACATTGGGAAGCGAATGTAAATTGTTAGCACTACTGTCTATCTACCCAGGTTACTTATACCTTCGGAAGCTAATAATTAATGTGCAACAAGAAAATGGTATTTACACACATATATTGTATCTAGGTTATATTGTAACACATGTAAAATGTATGGGATTACCTGCCATCGGGGGGGAGGGAGTGGAGGGAGGGAGGGGATAATTTGGAAAAATGAATTAAAAAAAAAAAAGGTGCACTTGAATCAGACACTTAAGACTAATTACTTATTGGATAATGACTCTATTAGCATATGTTTGGGAAAATGGCCCTTTCACTGTTTGGTGATGGCTCAATATTTGGGGTTAAGATAATTGTAGGCAAGGATTAGAGGGTAGGGTGACAAGAGGCCAGAGAGTCAATTGGCAGCAGAACAAGGAGGAGAAAGGTGGAGATTCTGGCTCTAGAATCAAGAAGAGATCTTTAGCAAAACTCCTGGCAGTTTGCCTGCTTCTTTAAATCTCCCCCTAAAGACCTTTACTTATCCTGACTCTGGCTGATCCTGAAACTTCCAGGGAGCTAGTTTGGACTTAAAAAAGTTAATCTCTCTTAGAGACAAAACGATGAGATCAAGCTTCAGACAATTGTCATCCCCCTTCTTTTCCCCCTCAACTGCAATAGGTCTTTTGAGCCTCCTAGTGTATACTCATTGGCCCATTATACCTTCCCTTTCATCTTTTTCCAGCATAGCCCTTTTCCCACCCCTAGATGTCTTTTTCTTTGATATCACCTTAGAGTTCATTCACAACCATACTCTTAGTCCATGATCTGTCCCAGTGTCAGATATCATTCTCAAGAGTTACAGACATTTTTCCCATCTAGGGATATAAACAATTTAATTTTTAACTATATATTTTCCTTCTGTTTACCTTTCTATGGTTCTCTTTAGTCCTGTGTTTGTAGATATATTTTTTTTTCAATAGAAATGATTGAAATTTTTTTACTTCATATAAGCTCCATCACCTCCTCTGAAAGATGATGCTGAATCTTACTGGGTAGTTAATTCTTTATAAAGCTACAATTCTGCTATACACATTTCTACAATTATCATGCTACATAAGAAAAATCAGCTCAAAATGGGAAAAAATGAGAAAGAAAAAAAATGCAAGCAAACAACAACCACCACAAAAATGAAAATGCTATGTTGTGATCATACTTAATGCCCTCAGTCCTCTCTCTGGGTTCAGATGGCTCTCTCCATCACAGGACCATTAGGACTGGCATGAATCACCTCAATCTTGAAAAGAGTCTTGCCCATCAGAACTGACCATCATACAATCTTACTGTTGCTCAATCATCACTATTTTGTCATCTAAAGAAACTAGTTCTTACATAACGTCATTGTGTAGAGGCAGCAAAAAATTCATTCAGGAGATCAGTTAGAATTTGGAGGATAATAGAGTTTCCATCCCCCAAAGTGCAACTGTTCCATCAAGGGCTTTAACTCTTCCAGAACCAGTCATACTGTCCAGTATTTTTTTGTCCAGACCTGACAGGGAGGAAAATATATTTCCCATTGCTGAGCCAGTAGTTCAAGAACATGGGGAAGCAATTGGGAAGGGAAGGGAAATCAGCAACACTTGTTAAGGAATAGCAGATATAGTAGTAGGATCTGTGACAGTATCAGTAGCAACAACAGTAGCAATAATATTAATAGTAGTAGTAGTAGTAGTAATAGTAGTAGTAAGAAATTGACTCTAGTTCTCTAAGGAATCCTCATAATTTCCAATGGAAAAGAAAAGTGTGAGATTGGCAAGAAAGCTTTTGAGGCACTGATTTCAAAATGTCCTTTCATGTCCATAACTATATAATTGTGCAAAAAAGATATGGGGTCTATAAATGATGGTGAATTTGACATGAATATCTAACTCCAAAGTGATTTTCCAATTTTCCAACAAGGAGGATGAAAATCAGATATAGGACCAAATTACTATTACAAGGTAGGAAAAGAATACAGAAGCTCCCCATGATACAGTTATGAAAATTGTTGGAGATCTGGAGCAGATATTCTCAGAGAATTAATTCTCACTTGACTATCAAGTCCTCACCCACATTATTGTAGCCTGAGGCAAGACTATCTGCAGAATCATGGATGAGTTCACATCTATTTCTTGCAGAGCAGAGTCCCCACCCTAACTCTGGACTGTCAAAGGACTTTCTCAGAATGTGGAAGAAGCCAATAATCATGTCCTTAGACTAGAGAAACAATACTTGGGCTGATGTGGTAGGGACCAAGGCTACAGGTTTACATGAAGCCCTTTGTTTATGAAGAGGCCAAAGCACAATCCAAAGGCTTTCTGGTGAAAGATGCCTAATGGGCATTAGGCAGCAGTGAGGAGGTTTCTGACATGAGAAGCTCTGAAGATTTCCCAAACTTTGGGGCCCATGTAGACCCTAAGATTCTGCCTTGGAACACCAAATGTTAATGATCAAAATGGAGAAAGATCTCTAGATGACAATCTGTATATACAATCACAAATTCTGTGTCTTAATCTGAAGCAGTGACTGGATCCAATGTAAACTGTGTGTCTCTTTCTTACCTCCCCTTCCACACTGTCACCTACACAAAGAGGACTCCCAGCATGTAGTGCTGGGTCCTCTCTGCTGACTTCAATGGTTCATGGCTTTATCAGGTGTCCAGTTTATGTTCAAGGTCTGTTCTTTGATGTCTCCACTCTAGAATAGTCTTTCCACTGTTTTATATATTAAAAATATAAGTGAAATGCTTCAAAACAAAAGCGACTGAGATTTTAGAAAAATAGTAAGAAAACCTTGAATAATTTAACTTTATTTACTCCCTGTATGTACAAAAAAGAGAGGCAAATGTATTGTGATAAATAACATATAGTACTTTAAAGATTTCAAAACTTTTTACAAATATCATTTTATACCTGATGTAGATGCTGTTGTTCTCATTTTACAGATAAAAAACTGAGGCAAGATAAAGTCATTCACCAGGGTCACACAGGTAAAAAGTGTCTGAGACTGGGTTTAAACTCAGAGCTTCTTGACTCGAAGTCCAATAGGTAACAGTAATTTACCAAGCTATGAATACATCATGAGCTTATTTTCTAGATGCCACTTCTAAGAATTCAGATTTCAATTGGCTGCCTAAGCTAAGGGATATCAAAACATGTTTTTCTTTATTTTCTTTAATTTGTTGACACCCTCTGAGAAGTAATAACCAAAGCAGCAGCTGCAGTAATAGTATTAGCAGTAATAGTAGGCATAGCAGGAGAAGTGTCTCAAGCAATAGCAGTAGTAATCAGCAATCAATAATAGTCAATAGTAGCAATCAGCAGCAGTCAGCATTAGCAGTAGCAGTAATAACAATAGTAATAGACATAGTATCAGAAGCAGCAGCAGGAGCAGCAGTCAACAGTAATCAACATCAGTTAGCAATAGTCAACAACAATAATAATAATAATAGAGTAGTATCAGCACCAATGACAGTAATAGTAATTGTGAGAGTAGTATTAAAGCAGCAGGAGCATTAGCAGCAATAGTAGCAGGAGTCAGGAGCATTTAGCAATAAATGACAGGCAGTAATCAATAAGTAGCAGCAGTCATCAGGAGTAGTCAACAGTATTCAGCAGCAGTCAGCAATAGTCAGCAGGAGCAATAATAGTAACAATAGCATTGATAGTAATATCAGAAGCAAGAGCAATAATAGTAATAGTACTGGTATCAGCAGCAGTATCAGTAACCAGCAGCAGTCAGCAACAGTCAACAGCAGTAATCAGCAGTAATCAGCAGTAATCAGCAGTGATCAGCAGCAGTAGTTAAGTAATAGCAGATATAGTAGTAGGATCAGCAACAGTATCAGTAGCAGCAGCAATAGCAATAATAATTATAATAATAATAATAGTAGTAGTAGTAGTAGTAGTAGTAGTAGAGTAGTAACAGTAGCTATAATGTCAGCAGCAGTAGCAGTAATATATATATATATATATATATATATATATATATATATATATATATATATATATATATTAGTAGTAGCAGTAATAATAATAGTAGTAATAGTATCATCATCAGCAGTAGTAATATGATAGCTATAATAGTAGTATCAATTGCAGCAGCAATATCAAGAGTAATAGTATCAGTAATAGTGGTAGTAAAAATAGTAATATTGTGGCAGCAGCAGCCTCAGTAATAGTAATAGTAAAAGTGGTATTATACAACATAGTATATGTAATAATAATAGTAAAGTAGGAGTAGCAGCAGCAGCAGCAACAGTAATAGTGATAGCAGCAGCAGCATTAATAATAATAATATTAGCAGCAGTAGAGTATTAATATTTTCAGCAGATGTATAAGTAGAAATAGTGAAATCATATAAAACATTTTTTCAAATGGATACATTTATAATTCAATTTTCAATGAGTGTATCAGTTCTTTTTAATGAAAGTGGATAGTATTTTTTTCTTTGTTAGTTTTTTGGAATTGTTTTGCATCATTTTATTGATCAAAGTATCAAAGATTTTCACACTGACTATTGTTGCAAAATTGCTCTAACTATGCAAAATGATCTAGTTCTCACTTCAATTTGTATCAGTTTCTCTCTCTCTCTCTCTCTCTCTCTCTCTCTCTCTCTCTGTCTCTGTATATATATATATATATATATATATATATATATATATATATATATATATATATATATATAGTATTTTTTCCTGTAACTACCTCTTCATTTTATACTGCAAAATAGTACTCCATCAAAATTATATGCCACAACTTATTCATCCATTCCCCAAAATAATGAGTTTTCTCTCAATTGTTTCCACCACAAAAATAGTTGCTATGAATATTTCTGTGTGTGTATATATATGTATATATATATACATATATAAAGATATATGTATATATATATACATATATAAAATATATGTATGTATATATATATATACATATATAAAATATATGTATGTATGTATATATATATATATATATATATATATATATATATATATGCTTTCCTTTTTTGATCCTTTTAGGAAATAAATTTAGTGATAGTTTACTGAGTCAAAGGAGATACACAATTTTATAGCTCTTTGAACATAGTTCTATATTTTTATCCAGAAACATTTGATTAATTTACAACTCAACCAGTGGTTTATTAGTGTACATACTTTCCATCATTCACTCTAGCATTTGTTATTTCTGATCGGTATGAGGTGTTCCCTCAAAGCTATTTTAATTTGCCTTTTTCCAATCAATGGTAATTTAGAGCACTTTTTGTATGATTATAGATAAGTTTGATTTATTTTTCTGTAAACTCTTGGTATATTCCTTGATAAGTTATCAGTTGGTAAATGGCTTTTATTTTTATAAATGTGTCTCATTTATATATATATATGTGTGTGTGTGTATGTGTGTGTGTATGTGTGTGTGTGTGTATATATACATCCACATATATAAATATACACACATAAATGTTTAATATATTTGAGAAACAAAGTTTGTCAAAGAAAATCATACTATTTATTTTTATATTGCTTCATTATTAGTGATCATGTTCTAGCAAAATGTAGTGAATATCTCTTTGAATTGGGTTAATTTTTGCTTTCACTTTGATATCATGATGCTATACCTTTTTTGTTTGTCCTTTTTATCTTCAACTGAAACAGAATAGACCTTGCTCTAGTGCTGTATTTTAAGATTGTGTCTGTCTTTCCATTTCAAGTAAGTTTCATGTAAATAATATATAGTTAGATTATAGTTTCTAATGTGTTCTACTATCTATTTTCCTCTTATGAGTGAGCTCATCAATTCATTTTCAAAATTATATCTAGCTGTGTATTTTCCTTCATTCTGTTTTCTCTTGTTCAGTGGTCCTCAAACTTTTTAAATAGGGGGCCAGTTCACTGTCCCTCAGACTGTTGGAGGGCCAGACTATATTAAAAACAAAAACTCTTTGCCCCTCAGCTCATTTGCCATAACCCAGTGGGCTACATAAACATCCACAGCGGGCAGCATCTGGCCCACAGGCCATAGTTTGAGAATCCCTCTTCTTGTTTATTCTTCTCTCTTTGTATCCTTGCCTCCTTCAAGCTTATTTTGCTTCTTACTACTATATCCACTAATCCACTCATCCTTTATTCATTCCACCCATCCCCCTTATCCTCTTTCCTTCCCTTCCTATTTACCTACTGGACATTATAGATTTCTATACCCAATTGTGTGTGCACATGTGTTTATGTGTGTGTGCATGTGCTCAAGTATATACTATTCCATTTCTTCTTTGAAACAATTTTGATGACAGTGAAGTTCAAGTTTTGCCTAACACCCAATTTCCCATTCAATATTAAAGCTCTTTTTTTGTGGCCCTCTTTTGTGTAAAATAATTTCCCCCATTCTATCTCACCACTTCTCCCAATGCCTTCTGCATCCTCATTCTTTAATCTCTTTTAGATCACCCCAGCATAAGTAAACTCATATTTCATGACTTCTGTCTATATAGACTCATTATAATTGCCCTAAGAATTATAAAATGTTTAGGAGTAACATGAATGATCTTCCAATATAAAAATTAAATAGTCTAATTTTATTGAATCTCTTATGATAATTCTTTCATTTTAATTTATTATGCTTCTATTCAGTCTTATATTCAACTTTAGTCTTTTTTTATCAGACATGTTTAAAAGTATTCTATTTCATTAGAATTGAATATTTGAATTGAATTGAAATTAAATGTTTCCCCCATAAATATTACACCTAGGTTTGCTGGATAAGTTATTCTTAATTAACCTAATTAACCTAATTCTCCACTTCTTAAGACAGAAGCTGCTAAACTTTGTTGCATCCTGACTGTAATTCCATGGTATTTGAAATGATTTTTCTGACTGCTTGTAATATTTTCTCCTAGACTTGGGAGCTTTGGACTTGGATATAATATTCCTGAGAGTTTACAATTTCAAGATTTCTTTCAAAAGGTGATTGGCAGATTCTTTAAATTTTCATTTTACCATCTGAACCTAAATCATCAGGGCCCAATTACATGCATATCTACATGCATGTTTATATATATGTATATATATATATACATATATATGTATTATGAATATGTATACATATTTACATATTCATAATGCATATACATATATGTATGCATTATAAACCTATAATGTTTTTAGGTAGTTCAATAATTCTTAATTTATCTCTCCTTGACATACTAGACCAGGGGTTCTCAAACTATGGCCCGCGGGCCACAGTGAACTGGCTCCCTATTTTAAAAAGTTTGAGGACCACTGTGACCTAGACCAATGAGATATCTCACATTTTCTCCTACTTTTCCATTCTTTTGGCTTTGTTTTATTGTTTCTTGATGTCTCATGGAGTCATTGACTTCCATTTACTCCACTGTAATTTTGAAGGAATCAATTTATTCAGTTAAATTTTATATCTCTTTTTCATTTGACCCAATTCTGCTTTACAAAATTTTTTTTCATGTAATGAACTTTTGTAATTCCTTTTCCTTTTACTTTATACTGCTTTTATGGAATTCCTTTCTTCAGTGAAATTTTGTGCCTCTTTGACCTCTAAACCAATTAAATTTTAAGGTGTTATTTTCTTCAGTACTTTTTAATGCTTCTTTTACTAAGCTTTTAATTCTATTTTCATCCTTTTGCATTATTCTGATTTCTTGACCATTTTTTCCACTTCTAATCTTATTTTCTTCTTTAATTCTTCCACAAATTCTTTTTGATCTTGAGTTCAATTAAGATTTTTCTTGGAGAATTTGTTTTTGCTTGTTTCACATCGTTGTCTTCTTCAGAGTTTATACCTTAATCTTTCCTGCCACTTTAGTAGCTTTTTAAATAATTAAGTTTAGTTTTGGTTTTGTTATTTGCTTAATTTATATCTTATTTGTGGACTTTCAACTTTATGTAAAAATTGTGGTTGCTGTCATTGTTGTAGCTAGTTACACTACTGCTCTTAGTTTCCCATCATATGTGCTCCTGGCCAATACTCACCAGGTATCACAGTCTTCTATTGATTTTCTATATTGTCTTAGATGTAAAAAAAATTCTGTTTGACTTTTTGTTGTTTCCATTGTTTCACAATTTGACTTAAAAATTCATTTCTAACATTCTTTGGATAGGAATATTATAAGAATTCTTCTAGGTTGCTATTTGTAATCTGCCATCTTGGTCCCACACTGACATTGATGCTTTTTTTTAAAAGATTGTGAGGAAGAACACTGGCTATTCTAAAATTTCTGAAATGATCTCATTGGTCACAATAGTGTTAGGATAATAGAATCATATAGAGGGAGTTGGAAGGGACCTCAGGGTCTCTCTAGTACAATTTTTTAAAAATTTTATGTATGAAGAAATTAAACCCCAAAGATATTTAGTGATTTGCTCAAAGTCATATAAGCAGTTAGACTTTAAACATGGGTTTTCTGAATTTAGAATTGCTACCCAGGATTAAGAAAGAAATTTTCAAACAATGACAAACTTAACTCTTCCTAATTTGCTTTCTGAAATCAACTACCTTGCTGATGAGTGTTGTTTAGCTATCAGATCTGCCCTCCTCACTTTCTACATTTTTTTTAATTCTTGTAGGTAAAATAGCAAGAAAAGGAGACATACTTCACTTCTGTTGTCCACTTGGAAGCAGCAATTGAAACCATCCATACTGGCCTATAGGAGACAATCAGTCCCAACATCTGCTAGAAAAAGAAAGTAAAGAATAACAAATGTTGTTCAATCAAAATGATATTAGAGAAGAAATGTCAGCAATTTTCTGATTGGAATTCAGCCAGGTTTTTGATAATGCCACTGAAATTATTTAATTAATTTTACTTCCATGGGAAAAAAAAAAAAAAAAAGAAAAACTTGCACAATTATAAACTCCATTTTATATCTAGTCCTGAATAGCACTTTATTATCTTATCTTTTTTTTTCTCCCTTCAGAACTAACTCATTATTAGAAGATTTTTTATCAAGTAACCAACATCCAAATAACTAGATAAAGTCAGAATGAACAATGTGGAGTACATAAATATAGAAGGTTGAATTTTCTGAAGAAAATACTCTTTCATATTCAAGGATACACATATGCATTATATATTATACATATCATACTATTTATTATGTTGTTACATTATATATATATATTTAATATTGTATTGAAATATATCACATATAATTATGTCATACATATTAATAAATCCACAAATAATTAAGTACCCATTATGTGACTCTACTCTGTGATGTACTGGAGACAAAAATATAAAGAAACAAGTATTATTCTTAAAGACCTTATTTTCTATAGTAGGAGTAAACTTGAAACTTACATATATAGTGTGTTCCACTAGTCTTGGTATATTTTTAAGCTACTAAAATTTGAAACACACAGAAGTGTATATATATGTATAGATAGATAGATATACATATGTGTATCTGTATACATATGTATATATCATATGTTTACAATGCATATATGCATAAAGTAAAAGAGTGATAGATGTAGTTATAATTATAAATACATGAAGTCATTATGTCATCAAGAAGACTAATGAGAAATATATCCTTTATCACCTTGAAAAACAGACCTGGAAGACAATAGGATAAAGAAACCAAGGTTACAGATTCTCTTATTTTTCCCCCTCATACATTATGAACAGATTTAAATATAAGCAACCAAAAAGAAGTTTCCCTTTTTTCACTAATATATAGTTTACTGGCCCAATTTCCTACTGCCCACAGAGCAAGATAATAATATGTTCTTCCTTTCTTCATCCCCTAGTCTCCTCCAGCAACACTGATAACATTTTATTCATCATACTCCCATCCCCCCCCCTTAACATCTCTAAAGACATGACTTTCTTATATCCAAAATGCACATCAAAACTCAGGTTCAATTGTTGTTAAAATAACCTCCCCCCCCAATGAATATGAATGAATATGAATATGAATGAATAGCATTTTCCTTTTCTATGCCATATATTCTGAAATAGGAAAATTCCAAATATGTGATCAGAAATTCTGAATCAGAACAGTGTTTCTAGGTAAAATCAAAATATTGTTAATTAAATATAACTAAAGAATTATTCAACAATCAATATTCTTTTGCATGACATACATTATGTTTGACTGATGGTATGTATAGATGGAAAAAGAATGAGTATCTTTTGTAAAGTTTTATACATGCCACATTAGCCTGATAGGAAAGACCAGAATTTGCACAGTTTAAGAAAATTCATCTAAAGTAACTGGGCGATTATATGAAAACTTGTCCATAAAACAAAGTCAATCTTATTACCAGCACTGTGCTCAGAAATTACCAACTTTCATTTTAATGACCTCCAGATGTATTGCACCATCCTTGTTCCTCATTTTAGGAAAATAGAAGTGAAATAACTATGCACCAGGGAGTTAATGAGAAAAGAAATACTATTTTTCAAGAGTACAATTTTATTTCAGAAATAAACAATCAAGGATGAGTTGTGAGTTTAAAGTGAGAAATTTAACATTCACCTGATGTTTATTCTTTGGATGGAGGGACCATCCAAATGAATATAATTGGACTTGGCTTTTTCTCTGCCAAGAGTTGGGATTTTAGAATGCATATTATACAAACAGTTTAGAAAACATACACAATGGTACTCAGTTTTGTTTTAAACTGTGATTTGGAAACGGAAAGTAACAACAGATGGAGCAAAATAAAATTGAATTTCTACTATATTGAAAACAAGCTTAAATACTGTGCTAGGCTCCCCTGTGGTCTGCTGGTTTGTCTGAAAAATTAAATGTGACAAGTTTTTCAGGGGACTCTTAGGTTACCTCTATTGCAGTCACCAAATTCAATGTTTTTAGCCAAATTTCTGTTTTTAAAGCTGTAATAGCTGTTTTTTTTTCTGTACAATTCATTGGAAAGACTACTTGATCAATAGTTATTTACCAATGACAAAAATACTCTAAGTTCATTATTTTTTTCAATCTCTACTATCTTCTTGTATGAGGATTCCAATATGACTGACTGACACATTGCAAATTTTTATCTTCTCACACTAAACATCACTTTCTGACTTACACCTTTACTTCACCTCAGTAAAATGAATAAAATGATGGCAAATGAAAACTGTAGCAAATGATAACAAAACATTTTAGATGAAATGGATTACCTTGCCAGCATACTTGTAATTAAAGGAACAGACTTTATTTTCTTTAGCAAGAGTACATTCAAAAAGTGTACCATTGCTTAAATTATCAATTACAGCATTTATTCAATTTTTAAAAACTATTTTAGAGACTCTTTTGGTGTTTGTTTTTGCTTTCTTAAACCAATTTGTTTCCACAAAAACAAAGGTCAATTATATATGATGTAGTTATTTATTTTATAATGACATATATTATCTATAAATGCTTTAAAGACCAATATGACTGATGCTAATCACTTACCTAGTACATAATTATTAAGACTGCAGTTGCTACTTCCTATGCTTATTATTATTTGTATCCTCCTGATTCCCAATTCCTTTCACTATATTAGTTTGTAAAGCATTGTTTGCCTATCTAAAAAAAACCCACAAATGGTGCCGAATGCAGGGGTAGGGCTTCAAAGGATTTCTTCTTATTATTTAGCTCACCAATAGAAAAAACATTCACAAATCCTGTATCATCAAATGACCAATCCAGTGCAACTAAGCAATAATAACAGTGCCTGTAATTTCTGTGAAATTCTGGACTAAGTGATGGGAAACTAACAGATAAATTCAATAGCAAAATTCTTTAAAAATATATCAAAGAGAATAGAGTTTTTCTGTTTTAATAATAATCAAACCTTTACAAGAGCTACCATAATGCAAATTTTGTTTCTCTCTTAAGAAGAAACAATATTCTATATACTCAACAGAAATTACAAAATGATTTTCAAATATTAAAAAAGTAAGAAAATAGGATTGTCTGGTACATCTTGACCTGGAACTATCTCTGATTGTGAAAAATCACAAAGAAAATGATTTAAGAAGTGCAAGTCTACCTAAGACAATAGGATCAATCATTTTGACAAAATTGACCTTTATTCTTAGTTAAGTGACTGGCTGTGCTATTTTTTTAGCTAAATTGGTTGTTTGAATGGACCCAACAGACCTGTCATTTTTTTTTCCCCATAGAATCACTAATTTTTTAAAGTAGGGCATAACTTTAGAGATCATCTACTCTTACTCATGCTTGAACAGGAATGACCATCAATGACCAGCTTTCCCAGGCTGTATTTGAAGATCTTCAGTGATGGACAGTTAACTTCCTACCCAGCTCCAACATGATATTTCTAAAATACAGATTATTCCCCTACTCCAGAAATTTCAGTGGTTCCCTAGTGTCTCTAAGATAAAATTCTAATATCTCTGTTTAGTCTTTTAAGCCATTCATAGGGTAACTCCAACCAATTGCAGGTTTATTGAACATTAATTGTCTTTATACCTCTCATATTCTAGCTAAATCGGTCTCCTTCCTATTCTTCATAAACAAATGTTATTTATCCATCATCTTAATAACTTGAACACGTTATCTCCTGCCTAGAACATACTATTCACACTTCAGCATTTAAGAATCCCTTACTTTCAAGGTTCAAATCATATGGTACCCTCCTACACAATGTTTTATTTATTTTCCAGTTATTAATAACCTCCCCTGAAGAAATTACTGTTTATATATATATATTATATATCATATTTGTTTATTTATCTTCACTTAATCTTTCTCCCAATACTTTTTTTCCCTTTGTATCTCTAGTTTTTTAAACAGTGCATAGCATAAAGAAGAATTTTAATATGTTCTTACACTGACTAATTTTCTAATCCTGCAGAATAAATAGTTTTTAATATATTTTTGTTGAAAGAATTAATTATGACTTTCTTTTTTTTCTTTTTATTTTTTATTAATTTTATAATTATAATATTTTTGACAGCACATATGCATAGGTAATTTTTTACAATATTATCCCTTGTACTCGCTTCTGTTCCGAATTTTTCCCCTCCTTCCCTCCACCCCCTTCCCTAGATGGCAGTCATTCCCATTCATATTAAATATCTTATACTATATCCTAGGTACAATATATATGTGCAGAACCGAATTTTGTTGTTGTTGTTGCAAAGGAAGAATTGGATGCGGAAGGTAAAAATAATCTGGGGACAAAAACAAAAAATGCTAACAGTTTACACTCATTTCTCAGTGTTCCTTTTCTGGGTGTAGCTGATTCTGCCAATCATTGATCAATTGGAATTGGATTAGTTCTTCTCTATGTTGAAGATAACCACTTCCATCAGAATACATCGTCATACAGTATCATTGTTGAAGTGTATAATGATCTCCTAGTTCTGCACTTTCACTCAGCATCAGATGATGTCTCTCCAAGCCTCTCTGTATTCATCCTGTTGGTCATTTCTAACAAACAATAATATTCCATAACATTCATATACCATAATTTACCCAACCATTCTCCAATTGATGGGCATTGGTTCATTTTCCAGTTTCTAGCCACAAACATTTTGGCACATCAAGTCCCTTTCCCTTCTTTAGTATTCCCTTGGGATATAAGCCCAGTAGCAGCACTGCTGGGTCAAAGGGTATGCAGAGTTTGATAATTTTTTGGACATAATTCCAGATTGCTCTCCAGAATGGTTGGATTCTTTCACAACTCCACCAACAATGCATCAGTGTCCCAGTTTTTCCACATCCCCTCCAACATTCATCATTATTTGTTCCTGTCATCTTAGCCAATCTGACAGCCAAATGACAGAGACATATCTCTGATCAATAGTGATTTGGAACACTCTTTCATATGAGTGGAAATAGTTTCAATTTCATCATCTGAAAATTGTCTGTTCATATCCTTTGACAATTTATCAATTGGAGAATGGCTTGTTTCTTATAAATTAGAGTCAATTTTCTGTAAAAATGTTTTCCCAATTTGTTACTTTCCTTCTAATCTTGTTTGCATTAGTTTTGTTTGTACAAAAGCTTTTTAATTTGATATAACCAAACTTTTCTATTTGGTGATCAATTGTAACATGCTCTCCTGGCAGTTACAATTACTAGTCTGTCCTAGACCCACCAGAGTACCTTTGACCACTGTGCTTAGCAGTGTGAACTCTACCCGGCTTGCCTCCTCTAAGGCCTTCAAAGGTCTCTGGCCACAATCTCTTGAATCTATAGCTTAATAACTGGTAGCGCACTCAAGAACAGCCACATGTAATCTTAAAAGCCTTTATTATACCTACTCACATAATGCCCTGACTGATGCCCTGGCTTGTTGGTTCCCGAGTGAACACCTGGTCAGAAAACCCACGTGTTCACTACCAAAATCCTTACCTCTTTTGGCTACCCATCTTGGCTTGGCCACTCAGGCTAGGGAGCCAGGGTGAAGAGCGCCAAGTTAAAGAGAGCAACTGCTGCCTGCAGTGGGCTTACATAGGGCCTGTGAGGTCACACACACAGCCAATCAGCGAGAGAATCACCCATTATGAAGCTATCTCAAAATGGACAGGATCCCACCTACAAGGCAGTCCTAATATCCATAGAAATTACTTCCGGACCACTCAATCTCCCGATGCACTGTGGCGCCCATTTAAAGGGCTCTTACAATTCCCTTTCTCTTGTTTTGCAGGAACCGCACATCTCACCAAGCTAAACTTTTAGCACCAGCTATAGTTCACTTGATCCATGAGATGACAGAGTGTTATGCCCAAGGAGGTAGAAAGTAGCAGATCAGTAAATAGAAGTATGACAATAAGAACCAGGCTCAACAGTGGCCCAAGTGTTCAACCCATTCATCAAAGTCATACTCGTGATAATAAGCCAAAGAGGTTGGATGCCAATGAGGTAGGATGTCAACACTGAGGTGGGAAGTCAACAAGGTAAAACATCACAATTCTAGTTAACAATTAAATATCAGTGAGGTAGGTTGTCACAATTCTAGTTACATTTATCACAATTCTAGACCAATTCTAGTTTCTTACAATTCTGTTGCACTTTTCACAATCCTAGAACAATTCTAGTTTCTTACAATTTTCTGTTGCACTTGTCACAATCCTAGAACAATTCTAGCTTAGCACAATTCTCAATTGCACTTTTCACAATCCTAGAACAATTCTAGCTTAAAACAATTCTCTATTGCACTTTTCACAATCCTAGAGCAATTCTAGTTTCTCACAATTCTCTATTGCATTTTTCACAATCCTAGAGCAATTCCAGTTTCACAGGTGCACATAAGCAAAGTCATGTCCAATAACATTGTCTCAATAACAACGGCAGGTGGGTGTGTTGGTTTTTCACCCACTAATTTAAAAGCATAGTCCTTAAATAGAAAGCATAGGGCAAAGCCTCTCCCCAGGCCATCATATGGCAAGTAGCCATGGGAAGTGCAAGTATAATTCCTGACTCTCCTTTGGTAGATATATTCCCAAATATTTTATACTATCGACTGTTATTTTGAATGGAATTTCTCTTTATATCTCTTGCTGTTGGATTGTGTTGGTAATGTATAGAAATGTTGAGGATTTATGTGGATTTATTTTGTATCCTGCAACTTTGCTAAAGTTCTGAATTATTTCTAATAGCGTTTTAGCAGTCTTTGGGGTTCTCTAAGTGTACCATCATGTCATCTGCAAAGAGTAATAGTTTGATTTCCTCATTACCTACTCTAATTCCTTGAATCTCTTTCTTAGCTCTTATTGCCAAGGCTAGAATTTCTAATAAAATATTGAATAGTAATGGTGATAGTGGGCAACCTTGTTTCATTCCTGATGTTATTGGGAAAGGTTTCAGTTTATCGCCATTACATATCATGTTTACTGACGGTTTTAAATATATACTCATTATTTTAAGGAATAGTGTTTTTGTAGGAATGGATGTTGGATTTTATCAAATGGTTTTTCTGCATCTATTGAGATGATCATATGTTTTTTGTTAAGTTGGTTAGTAATATGGTCAATTATACTAATAGTTTTCCTAATATTAAACCAGCCCTGCATTCCTGATATAAATCCTACTTGATCATAGTGTATTATCCTGGGGATAATTTCCTGAAGTCTTTTTGCTAATATCTTATTTAAGATTTTAGCATCAATATTCATTAGGGAGATTGGCCCATAATTTTCTTTCTCTGTTTCCAGCCTACCTGGTTTAGGTATCAATACCATGTCTGTGTCATAAAAGGAATTTGGTAGGACTCCTTCAATCCCTATTTTTTCAAATAGTTTATATAGCATTTGGAGTTAGTTGTTCTTTAAATGTTTGGTAGAACATATGTAAATCCATCTGGTCTTGGGGATTTTTCCTTAGGGAGTTGGTTAATAGCTTGTTCTACTTATTTTTCTGAAATGGGACGATTTAGACTATTTAATTCTTCCTCTGTTTATCTGGGCAAGCTATATTTTTGAAGTTATTCTTCCATTTCATTTAAGTTATCGAATTTATTGGCATAAAGCTGAGCAAAGTAGTTCCCAACTATTGTTCTAATTTCTTCTTCATTAGTGGTGAGTTTCCCTTTTCATTTTTAAGAGTAACAATTTGCTTTTCCTCTTTCCTTTTTTAAATCAGATTTACTAAGGGTTTGTCTATTTTGTTGGTTTTTTCATAGAACCAACTCTTAGTTTAATTAATTCAATAGTTTTTGTTTTTTTTTTTTTGTTTTTTTTACTTTCAATTTTATTAATCTCACCTTTTATTTTTAGAATTTCAAGTTTCGAGTTTGTCTGGGGGGGTTAATTTGTTCATTTTCTAGTAATTTTATTTGTAAGCCCAATTCATTGACCCTCTCTTTCTCTATTTTATGCAAGTAGGTCTCTAGAGTTATAAAACTTCCCATTATTACTGCTTTGGCTGTATCCCATACATTTTGGTATGATGTCTCATTATTGTCATTTTCTTGGGTGAAGTTATTAATTATGTCTATGATTTGCTGTTTTCTCCAATCATTCTTTAGCATAAGATTATTTAGTTTCCAATTATTTTTTGGTCTATTTTTGTAACATGCTGTTGTCTCCAGAAGCTGCCGATAGCTCTCTGGGAGGAGATATGCTGTGTCAACTCAAATCTCTCGGACAGATTCTTCTTCCTATAGAGAGCTGACTTCCCTTCCTGAAGAGAGCAGCCTCAAGTCTCGTCCAGACAAAATCTCTCTGTTTCCTCCAGAGCTGCCCTCTTTTATCCTCCCAGAGAATGGGTGTGGGATAATTCAAGGCCTTCTGGGAAAAATTATTTAAAACAATGAACTTGCTCCTCCTAAGCATGCAAGCTCTTCCCCAGGAATTCAATGGGGTTGAACTCCTAGTAAAGACCAGAACTAGAGAATTGTTAAGTACTGACTTAGCAATTACTAAGAACCTAATATCTCATTATCTCATTAGCACTTAGTAAGAACCTAACATATTTTCCCCTGGCTTTTTGTTAAATGTAATTTTAATTGCATTGTGTTCTGAAAAGGATGCAATTACTATTTCTGCCTTACTGCATTTGATTTTGAGGTCTTTATGTCCTAGTATATGATCAATTTTTGTATAGGTTCCATGAACTGCTGAGAAGAAAGTGTACTCCTTTCTGTCTCCATTTAGCTTTCACCAAAGATCTATCATATTATAGTTTTCTAGTATTCTATTTACCTTTTTGACTTCTTTCTTATTTATTTTGTGGATTGATTTATCTAATTCTGAGAGTGCAAGGTTGAGACTTCCCACTATTATAATTTCCCTGTCTATTTCTTTTTGCAGCTCTCTTAATTTCTCTTTTAAGAATTTAGATGCTGAACCACTTGGTGCATATATGTTTAATATTGATACTGCTTTATTATCTATGCTACCCTTTAGCAAGATATAATACCCTTCGTTATATCTTTTAATTAGATCAATTTTAGTTTTCATTTTTTTATATTTATATTTATATTTTTTATTTTTTAATTAATTTTATAATTATAAAATTATAATTTTTTGACAATACATATGCATGAGTAATTTTTTATAACATTATCCCTTGTATTAATTTTTCCAAATTTTCCCCTCCCTCCCTTCACTCCCTTCCCTAGATGACAAGCAATCCCATACATTTTACATGTGTTACAGTATAACCTAGATACAATATATGTGTAAATCCAATTTTCTTGTTGCATGTTAAGAATTGGATTCCGAAGGTATAAGTAACCTGGGTAGAAAGACAGTAGTGCTAACAATTTACATTTACTTCCCAGTGTTCCTTCTCTGGATGTAGTTGTTTCTGTTCATCATTGATCAACTAGAAATAAGTTGGATCTTCTTTATGTTGAAGATATCCACTTCCATCAGAATAAATCTTCATAAAGTATTGTTGTTGAAGTGGATAGTGATCTTCTGGTTCTGCTCATTTCACTCAGCATCAGTTCAGGTAAGTCTCTCCAAACCTTGCTGTATTCATCCTGCTGGTCATTTCTTACAGAACAATAATATTCCATAACATTCTTATACCATAAGTTACCCAACCATTTTCCAATTGATGGACATTCATTCATTTTCCAGTTTCTAGCCACTACAAAAAGGATTGCCACAAACATTTTGGCACATACAGGTCCCTTTCCCCACTTTAGTATTTCTTTGGGATATAAGCCTAGAAGTAGCACTGCTGGATCAAAGGGTATACACAGTTTGATAACTTTTGGGGCATAGTTCCAAATTGATCTCCAGAATGGCCGGATTCTTTCACAACTACAACAACAATGTATTGGTGTCCCAGTTTTCCCACATCCCCTGCAACATTCATCATTATTTGTTCCTGTCATCTTAGCCAATCTGACAGGTGTGTAGTGGTATCTCAGAGTTGTCTTCATTTGCATTTTTCTGATCAGTAATGATTTGGAACACTCTTTCATATGAGTGGATATAGTTTCAATTTCCTCATCTGAGAATTGTCTGTTCATATCCTTTGACCATTTATCAATTGGAAAATGGTTTGGTTTCTTATAAATTAGGGTCAGTGCTCTATATATCTTGGAAATGAGGCCTTTAATGTTATTTCCCTTCTAATCTTGTTTGCTTTAGTATTGTTTGTTCAGAAACTTTTTAGTTTGATGTAATCAAAATCTTGTATTTTGTGATAAATAATGATCTCTAGTTCTCCTCTGGTCATAATTCTTTCCTCCTCCACAGGTTTGAGAGGTAGACTATACTTCGTTCCTCTAATCTATTTATGGTCTAATTCTTTATGCCTAAAGCATGGACCCATTTTGATTTTATCTTGGTATATGGTATTAAATGTGGATCCATATCTAATTTCTGCCATACTAATTTCCAGTTTTCCCAACAGTTTTTTTTTTTTTCAAATAACAAATTTTTATCCCAAATGTTGTTATCTCTGGGTTTGTCAAACACTAGATTGCTATAGTTGTACACTTTTTTGTCCTTTGTACCTAATCTGTTCCACTGATTGACTGGTCTATTTCTTAGCCAATACCAAATGGTTTTGGTGATTGCTGCTTTATAATATAGCTTTAGATCAGGTACAGCTAGACCACCTTCATCTGACTTTTTTTTTCATTAATTCCCATGAAATTCTTGACCTTTTATTCTTCCACATGAATTTTGTAGTTATTTTTTCTAAGTCATTAAAATAGTTTCTTAGGAGTCTGATTGGTATAGCACTAAATAAATAGATTAATTTGGGAAGTATTGTCATCTTTATTATATTTTCTCTGCCTATTCATGAGCACTGGATGTCTTTCCAATTATTTAAATTTGACTTTATTTTTGTGACAAGTGTTTTGTAATTTTGCTCATATAATTCCTGACTTTTCTTTAATAGATGGATGTCCTAATATTTTATACTCTCAACATTTGTTTTGAATGGAATTTCTCTTTGTATCTCTTGCTGTTGCATTTTGTTGGTGATGTATAAAAATGCTGAGCATTTATGTGGATTTATTTTGTATCCTGAAATTTTGCTAATTGTCAATTATTTTTAATAACTTCTTTATTAGAATCTCAGAGGTTCTCTAAGTATACCATCATATTATCTGCAAAAAGTGACAGTTTGATTTCCTCATATTGAATAGTAATGGTGATAGTTGGCAACCTTGTTTCACTCCTGATCTTACTGGGAAAGATTCCAGTTTATCTCCATTATATATTATGCTTACTGACAGTCTTAAATATATGTTCCTGACTATTCTAAGGAATAGTCTATTTATTCTTATACTGTCAAGTGTTTTTAGTAGGAATGGGACTATTTAAGCACTTTACCTCCTCCTCTGTTAATCTAGGAAGCCTATATCTTTGGAGGTAATCATCTATTTCACTTAAGTTATCAAATTTATTGGCATAAAGTTGGGCAAAGTAACTCATTATTTCTCTAATTTCCCCTTCATTAGTGGAAAGATCCCCCTTTTCATTTTTAAGACTAACAATTAGATTTTCCTCTTTCCTTTTTCTTATCAGATTTACCAAAGGTTTATCTATTTTATTGGCTTTTTCATAAAACCAATTTTTGGTTTTATTTATTAATTCAATAGTTTTTTAACTTTCAATATTATTGATTTATCCTTTTAATTTTAATATTTCAAGTTTAGTTTTTGGTTGGGGTTTTTTAATTTGGTCTTTTTCTAGCTTTTTAAGTTGCAGGCCCAATTCATTAATCTTCTCTTTCTCTATTTTATTCAAATAAGCCCCTAAAGAAGGTTGAGATCTCCCACTATTATAGTTTTGCTGTCTATTTCTTCTTGCAACTCTCTTAACTTTTCCTTTAGGAAGTTAGATGCTATACCACTTGGTGCATATATGTTTAGTATTGATATGGCTTCATTGTCTATGCTACCTTTTAGGAGGATATAGTTTCCTTCCTTATCTTTTAATTAGATCAATTTCTGCTTTTGCTTGATCTGAGATAAGGATGGCAATCCCTGCTTTTTTGCCTTTACCTGAAGCATAATAGATTCTGCTCCAACCTTTTACCTTTACTCTGTATGTATCTCCTTGCTTTAAGTATGTTTCCTTCAAACAACATATTGTAGGGTTCTGACATTTGACCCAGTCTGCTATCTGCCTCTGTTTAATGGGAGAGTTCATCCCATTCACATTTACTGTTAAATGACTAATTCTGTATTTCCTGCCATCATATTATGCACAGAATATACTTTTTTCCCCATGACCCCACTGAACAACTTCCCCAGTATTTAATTTATAGACCCCACTTGTGATGTGCAGGCATTCCTTTTTAGTATCCTTTCTCCCTCCTTTTAAGTCCCTTCCCCTTTCTTGTATCCTTCCCTTATTTCTTTTTTCCTTTTCCCTTTTCCTCCCCCCCCTTTTAATGAGGTGAGAGAAAATTCTCTGAAAAACAAATATGTCGGGGGCGGAGCCAAGATGGCGGAGAAGAAACACACGACTCAGTGAACGTCCTCACTCCATCACAACCAATTAGATAAATTAAGTCTCAGAATTAGCTCAGGACTGATAGATACCACAAGGACTGGAAGCACGACTTACCAGCTGAAGAGAATCTGGAGTTTCAACAGGAAAGGTCAGTTCTCAGGGGAGGAATAAGAGAGACCAGCACAGACGGTGGGGTAGGTGCACACTGCGCCCATTGCGCTGGGAAGGGCTCTGGGATCAGAGAAGCCACTGAGGTAAAGGAATCTGGCACAGGCTGTTAGCTGTTCTCTGCTAATTATTGAACAGTTCAGAAGAGAAAGCCAAAATATTTTAAAACTCAAATTAGATTTTCCCCGATCCTGGGGGTGACTCAGCAGATCTCTTGGCACCAGGGGGTGTGGCCTCAGCTACCTCCTGAGAATAGTTAAGAGATTGACAAGTGGGTGGATACGGCCCAAGGCAACACACACTGCCTAGCTTAGCTGGAGGGAGTGGAACTCAGCTCCAGGAAGTCCCAGAGAAGCGGAACCTTTGAACTAGGGACTGCGGTTTCTGGCAGACACTTCCAGTTTGAGCACAGGGGCTTCTCACGTCACCTGCTGCAGACATCCACTCCCCACCCGGACACATAGGCTGGGCTTCGTGCTGTCTTCACTATTCTACGCCCTCGAAGCACAGTAGTGCTAATCACCTCTGAGGCACTTCCAGGGAGGGGGTGGGGAAACTCTCTCCCAGAGCTCTCTCTTAGCTCAGGCACAGGGGCCGCTGCATCCATCCGGTCTGGGAGGAAGCTGGTAAAGAAGTAAATAATTTCCTACCCCAGGGACAGACCCCAAAACATTTTTTTAAATATGAGCAAAAAAGCTAGAAAAACTATAGATTCCTTCTATACAGAGAAAGAGCGGGTATCCAACCCCGAGGAAGTTGACAGCAGAGAATCAGCAGATAACAACCTAAAGGGGAACGATTCCTGCCCCCCATCACATAACTCTCTCCTAGAAGAAGCTCTTAAAAAATTGAGGGAGATCGAAGAAAAATGGGGAAAGGAAAGGGAAGCTATGATAGAGAATAACAACATGCTGAAATTGGAGTTGGAAAAAATAAATAATTCACAGGAGATGCAGGGAAACAAAATTAGTGAATTAGAAAAGGTTAAAAAAACACAGGAAAGTAGGATTTCTGAATTGGAAAAGATAAAAAAGTCTCAAGAAAATAGAATTTCTGAATTGGAAAAAGAAAATAATTCTCAAAAAAAAATTAGGGAAATGGAAAAAATTCAATAGAGCAAAATAATTCATTTAAAAACGAAATTGGGCATTTACAAAAAGAACTAAAAACTGTGAAAGAAGAAAATAACTCCTTAAAAGTCAGGATGGAACAAATAGAAATGAATGATTCACAGAGAACCCAAGAATCAGTCAAACAAAACAAAAAAAATGAGAAGCTGGAGAACAACGTCAAACACTTACTGGGAAAATCTATAGACCTGGAAAATAGATCTAGGAGAGATAATCTGCGGATTATTGGACTTCCAGAAAACTATGACCAAAAAAAGAGCCTAGATTCTATTTTACAGGAAATTATCAAAGAGAACTGTCCAGAGATAATAGAAACAGAAGGGAAAGTAGATGTGGAAAGAATTCATCGAACTCCTTCTGAAATAGACCCTAAAAAAAGAACACCACGGAATATTGTGGCTAAGCTGCAGAATTACCACACAAAGGAGAAAATCCTGCAAGCAGCTAGAAAAAAACAATTTAAATACCAAGGTGCCACAATAAGGGTCACCCAAGATCTGGCTGCCTCCACATTAAAAGATAGAAGGGCCTGGAACCTGATATTCCGAAAGGCAAAAGATCAAGGACTGCAACCAAGAATGAACTACCCAGCTAAGTTTAGCATCTTTTTCCATGGAAGAAGATGGTCATTCAATGAAACAGAGGAATTCTATATGTTTCTAAGAAAAAAAACCAGACTTAAACAAAAAATTTGATCTACATCCACAAGACTGAAGAGAAACAGAAAAAGGTACACAGAACCCTTGAGAACTGTAACTCTGTTGTGGGTATATAAAAAATACTCAAGGATAATTTGATTTTACTGATATAAAAGAAAAAAAGGGGGGTGTAGTAAAGGGAAGGAGGTCGGTTCAGAAAAAGGGGAAGGAGTGATAAAAAGAGGGAAACTACATCCCAGGAAGAGACATAGAAAATACACCATATCTGAGGGAACTTAGTGAGGGGGAGAATCATTGTGTGAATCTTACTCTCATCAGAAGAAGCTCAAAGAGTAAATAATTAACATATTTGTTTTTCAGAGAATTTTCTCTCACCTCATTAAAAGGGGGGAGAGGAAAAGGGAAAAGGAAAAGGAGAATAAGTGAAGGGACTTGGAGGGAGGGGGGAGGGATCCTAAAAAAAAAAAAAAGAGGGAGGGTTGCGCGTCACAAGGGGGGTCTGTAAATTAAATATCAGGGAGGGGAATCAGGGAGGTCAAGGGAAAAAAGCATAATCTGGGGATAATACGATGGCAGGAAATACAGAATTAGTAATTTTAACTGTAAATGTAAATGGGATGAACGATCCCATCAAACGGAGACGGATAGCAGATTGGATCAAAAAGCAGAACCCTACAATATGTTGCCTACAGGAAACACACTTAAAGCAGGGAGATACATACAGAGTAAAGGTAAAAGGATGGAACAGAGCCTATTATGCTTCAGGTAAAGCCAAAAAAGCAGGGGTAGCTATCCTTATCTCAGATCAAGCAAAAGCAGAAGTAGATCTCGTTAAAAAAGATAAGGAAGGAAACTATATCCTGCTGAAAGGTAGCATAAATAATGAAGCCATATCAATACTAAACATATATGCACCAAGTGGTATAGCATCTAACTTTCTAAAGGAAAAGTTAAGAGAACTGCAAGAAGAAATAGACAGTAAAACTATAATAGTGGGAGATCTCAACCTTGCACTCTCAGATTTAGACAAATCAAACCACAAAACAAACAAGAAAGAAATTAAAAAAGTAAATAGAACATTAGAAAAACTAGGTATGATAGACCTTTGGAGAAAACTGAATGGCAATAGGAAGGAATATACTTTCTTCTCAGCAGTTCATGGATCCTATACAAAAATTGACCATATATTAGGACATAAAGATCTCAAAATTAAATGTAGGAAGGCAGAAATAATAAATGCCTTCTTCTCAGATCACAATGCAATGAAAGCTACATTCAGTAAAAGTTAGGGGTAAATAGACCAAAAAGTAATTGGAAACTGAATAATCTCATCTTAAAGAATGACTGGGTGAAACAGCAAATTATAGAAACAATTAACAATTTCACCCAAGATAATGATAATGATGAGACATCATATCAAAATCTTTGGGATGCAGCTAAAGCAGTAATAAGGGGAAATTTTATATCTTTAGAGGCTTATTTGAAGAAAATTGAGAAAGAGAAGATTAACGAATTGGGCTTACAACTTAAAAGGCTAGAAAAAGACCAAATTATAAACCCCCAACCAAAAATTAAACTCGAAATACAAAAATTAAAAGGAGAAATCAATAAAATTGAAAGTAAAAAAACTATTGAATTAATAAATAAAACCAAGAGTTGGTTTTATGAAAAAGCCAATAAAATAGATAAACCTTTGGTAAATTTGATCAAAAAAAAAGAAAGAGGAAAATCAAATTGATAGTCTTACAAATGAAAAGGGGGATCTTTCCACCAATGAAGAGGAAATTAGAGAAATAATAAGGAGTTACTTTGCCCAACTTTATGCCAATAAATTTGATAACTTAAGTGAAATGGATGACTTCCTCCAAAAATATAGGCTCCCTAGATTAACAGAGGAGGAGATAAATTGCTTAAATAGTCCCATTTCAGAAAAAGAAATAGAACAAGCTATTAATCAACTCCCCAGGAAAAAATCCCCAGGGCCAGATGGATTCACATGTGAATTCTACCAAACATTTAAAGAACAATTAGCCCCAATGTTATATAAATTATTTGAAAAAATAGGGGATGAAGGAGTCCTACCAAACTCATTTTATGACACAGACATGGTACTGATACCTAAACCTGGTAGATCGAAAACTGAGAAAGAAAATTATAGACCAATCTCCTTAATGAATATTGATGCTAAAATCTTAAATAAGATATTAGCAAAAAGACTTCAGAAAATCATCTCCAAGATAATACACTATGATCAATTAGGATTTATTCCAGGAATGCAGGGCTGGTTTAATATTAGGAAAACTATTAATATAATTGACCATATTAATAATCAAATTAATAAGAACCATATGATCATCTCAATAGATACAGAAAAAGCATTTGACAAAATCCAACATCCATTCCTACTAAAAAACTCTTGAGAGTATAGGAATAAATGGATTATTCCTTAGAATAATCAGGAGTATATATTTAAGACCGTCAGTAAGCATAATATGCAATAGAAATAAACTGCAACCTTTCCCAGTAAGATCAGGAGTGAAACAAGGTTGCCCACTATCACCATTACTATTCAATATAGTACTAGAAACGCTAGCCTCGGCAATAAGAGCCGAGAAAGAGATTCAAGGAATTAGAGTAGGAAATGAGGAAATTAAACTATCACTTTTTGCAGATGACATGATGGTATACTTAGAGAACCCCAAAGACTCTGCTAAAAAGCTACTAGAAATAATTCAAAATTTCAGCAAAGTGGCAGGATACAAAATAAATCCACATAAATCCTCGGCATTTTTATATATCACTAACAAAATGCAACAGCAAGAGATACAAAGAGAAATTCCATTCCAAACAAATGTTGAGAGTATAAAATATTTGGGAATCCATCTACCAAAGAAAAGTCAGGAATTATATGAGAAAAATTACAAAACACTTGCCACAAAAATAAAATCAGATTTAAATAATCGGAAAGACATCCAGTGCTCTTGGATAGGCCGAGCGAATATAATAAAGATGACAATACTCCCCAAACTAATCTATTTATTTAGTGCTATACCAATCAGACTCCCAAGAAACTATTTTAATGACCTAGAAAAAATAACAACAAAATTCATATGGAAGAATAAAAGGTCGAGAATTGCAAGGGAGCTAATGAAAAAAAACTCAGAGGAAGGTGGTCTAAGTGTACCTGATCTAAAGCTATATTATATAGCAGCAGTCACCAAAACCATTTGGTATTGGCTAAGAAATAGACCGGTAGATCAGTGGAACAGATTAGATACAAAGGACAAAAAAGGGTACATCTATAGCAATCTAATCTTTGACAAACCCAAAGATACCAACATTAGGGATAAAAATTCATTATTCGGAAAAAACTGTTGGGAAAACTGGAAATTAGTATGGCAGAAATTAGATATGGATCCACACTTAACACCATATACCAAGATAAGATCAAAATGGGTCCATGATTTAGGCATAAAGAGGGAGATAATAAATATATTAGAGGAACAGAGGATAATCTACCTCTCAGACTTGTGGAGGAGGAAGGAATTTATGACAAGAGGAGAACTAGAGATCATTATTGATCACAAAATAGAAGATTTTGATTACATCAAACTAAAAAGTTTCTGTACAAATAATACTAATGCAAACAAGATTAGAAGGGAAGTAACAAATTGGGAAAATACTTTTAAAAACAAAGGTTCTGACAAAGGTCTCATTTCTAAAATATATAGAGAACTGACCATAATTTATAAGAAACCGAACCATTCTCCAATTGATAAATGGTCAAAGGATATGAACAGACAATTCTCAGAGGAAGAAATTGAAACTATATCCACTCACATGAAAGAGTGTTCCAAATCACTACTGATCAGAGAAATGCAAATTAAGACCACTCTGAGATACCACTACACACCTGTCAGATTGGCTAAGATGACAGGAACAAATAATGATGAATGTTGGAGGGGATGTGGGGAAACTGGGACACTAATACATTGCTGGTGGAGTTGCGAAAGAATCCAGCCATTCTGGAGAGCAATCTGGAATTATGCCCAAAAAGTTATCAAACTGTGCATACCCTTTGACCCAGCAGCGCTACTACTGGGATTATATCCCAAAGAAATACTAAAGAGCGGAAAGAGACATATATGTGCCAAAATGTTTGTGGCAGCTCTTTTTGTTGTAGCTAGAAACTGGAAGATGAATGGATGTCCATCAGTTGGAGAATGGTTGGGTAAATTGTGGTATATGAAGGTTATGGAATATTATTGCTCGGTAAGAAATGATCAGCAGGAGGAATATAGAGAGGCCTGGAGAGACTTAAATCAACTGATGCTGAGTGAAATGAGCAGAACCAGAAGATCACTGTACACTTCAACAACAATACTGTATGAGGATGTATTCTGATGGAAGTGGAAATCTTCAACATAAAGAAGATCCAACTCACTTCCAGTTGATCAATGATGGACAGAGGTAGCTACACCCAGAGAAGAAACACTGGGAGGGGAATGTAAATTGTTAGCACTAATATCTGTCTGCCCAGGTTGCATGTACCTTCGGATTCTAATGTTTATTGTGCAACAAGAAAATGATATTCACACACATGTATTGTACCTAGACTATATTGTAACACATGTAAAATGTATGGTATTGCCTGTCGTCGGGAGGAGGGAATAGAGGGAGGGGGGGATAATTTGGAAAAATGAATACAAGGGATAATATTATAAAATATATATATATATATATATATATATATAATAAAAAAAAAGGATGTCATGGGCTTTTAAAAATAAATCTATCTTGAAATTGAAAAAAAAAAAGGATAAAATGATCATATGTTATTTATAGAGATGACTTGTGAGATATGACATAATTTTTATGTTTGAAGCTATATTTATCTGGGGAAGACCAAAGTGAATTGCTATAGGACTTAAAGCAGTGTCATTTAAAGGAAAGAAGAGTTAGGTCTATTCATAGAATTTGAGAAACCAATCCCATTTCTATTTTCAGTTCTATTCTGTTTCGATATTCCTGGATTGTTATAACATAGGGTACCTGAAAAGAGAGTTTACTGGCTAGCAACATAGGGAGCACATTGGTATATTTAATACCCTTAGTAGAGGAATTCCATATTTACATTTATCAGTGTGTTAACAGTTATATTTGTTTTTTTGTAGATATTCTTATTTTTAATAAATTAAAGGAAAATAACATAATAAACAGAGGAAAATTTAATTTTGAAAAAAAA